>NC_142034.1:5120394-5421447 GCF_982192425.1 Myodes glareolus | reverse complement strand
GCTACATGGTGAAATTCTGTCTCAAACAAAGCATGAACATGTGGAGGACTGGCTAAATACATAGCAGCTGTTCATACAGTGGAATTCTAAAAGGCTCTTTAGGGATGTGCTGGGGGAAACAGCAGGAGAGAGTGTGTTTGTAAACTTCATTTGCATGTATTCAGGCAAGAAGGAACACACACACACACACACACACACACACACGAGAGAGAGAGAGAGAATCCTAGAAAAGCATGCAGGAGACAGGGAGGTTGAGACCCCCAGCAAACCCCAGCGAGCCTCCTCCCGGCATCTCATCCCGCGTGCTCCTTACCCTTGTGGTGGAATTGGTGGGCCTCCAGCAGCCCTAGCAACGAATGGAGGCCAAGTCATAAAAACACTGTGTTCCTGTGAGCTCTCTCTCTCTCTCTGTGTTGGTAAAGCCAGTCATCTGCCACGGAACTCCTTCGCGAAGCCTGCACACTAGAAGTCCGAGGCCCCTGCCGACAGCCCCTCGAGGGAGGCAACACAGTGGATACTCTAGCTCACTAACGTGCCCAGACCACTGAACTCTGAGGCCCAAGTAGCTAGAGGATTGCTGCGCCACGGAAGGAAGGCTGCACCGTGGCTGATCGCGTTCCTCCAAACCTGGTTTGGTCATATTGGCAGCTATGAAGACCGGTGTGCCTTGGTACACCTGTGCCTGTGTGCATCCATGCTAACAGCCAGGGGCCCAGGGCCCAAGGAGCAGGTAGAGGAACTGGTGAGCCGCTGCGTGCTACCCACAGTGGCCCAGCCCTCCTCAGTGGCCTCCCGAGGCAGCCTCAGCCCTGGTCAGCTGTGGCCCAAGGGAAGGCGTGGGTGATTCACAAGGCAGAGCAGGCTTTTCAGGGATAGTGATGTACGCTTGCCTGCCCTCGTTGCTGGTCTTGGAGGCTGACACGGGAACTTTGCTAGGTGACCGTATTTTCAAAGCTCAGATTGAGACAGATGGTCTGCCCGAAGATGTTTTCTCAATTTAGCCATTTGCTTATATAAAAGGCGCAGTAAGGAGTGTATGTCAGTTCCTGCTGGATTGTCCATTAACGAGCCCCCTTTAAGAAGGGGAGGGAGCGCTGGGGATGTGGCTCAGTGCTTGCCTGGCACGTGTGAGGCCCTGGGATCAATCCCAGCACCACAGAAGCTGGATGTGGTGGAGGAGTGTTCCTATAACCCCAACACTAGAGAGACGGAGGATGAGATGCCCACAGACAGCCTCAGCTACACAGCTACTCGAAGGCCAACCTGGGCTACAGGAGCTCTGCCCGGCGGGGGTGGGGTGGGGTGGGGGTGGGGGGTGGGGAGGTGGGGAGCAGAGCTATGCCTCTGCCCCCTGGGGACACCACCAGGTGAATGAAGGGATGGGTTGACAGGGAGCCCCTCGGGAATCTCCAGAGGGGCGCTGCCCCCTCCAGAGCAGGACATCCCTGCGAGACTGATTCAGGCTACTTAAGAATTGAGTAGCTCCAGCTAGCAAAGAAGAAGTTAACCCTCGAAGAAACTGAAATTCACCAGCTGACTCTTTATCCCAAGCTGTCGCCCTCTGAGGGAAGATCTGAGAGGAAATAGGGCTCACCCTAGAGTTCAAAGGGGGCACCCACACACAAGAGGCCCTGTCGTGGCTGGCACAGGGTCTCCCGTCTCTGCCATGGTGCTGCACAGAGGCAGTGGTAGCAGCAGTGAGCTTTCCCACACAGCGTCAGTAGGATGTGGCCATGGGTGTCCTGGGTCATTAGTACAAGGCCATAGGTTTTCGACATTTTCTCTTTCCGCTGCCACAGACCTGAGAACAGCTCGCTCGCTCTCTCTCTCTCTCTCTCTCTCTCTCTCTCTTTCTCGTAAATTTTTAATTGTCTTACGTGTATGCGTGTTTGCCCTCATGTACATATGTGTGCAGTGTGTTTATGCATCAGTGCTCACCCCTGAGCTGTCTCTCTACTTCTGCATTCTACATTCATGGTTCCCTCTGAGGAGGGCCAGGCGCTGCCACGGTAACCCTGGATTTTGCACACAAGCACAAAGAGAAGACCACATTGTGGTCAAGGCCACACAGCTTAGGAGCAGTGGCAGCAGGACTCACACCCAGGCCCACGGGGCTCGGCGCTGGTCCGTGTACACTCACCTCCCTGCTTTGCTGAGGCCTCTGCCAATGTCTACTTCCGTCTCTGCTGTGGGAAGACTCTTTTCACACAGTCCCACTGCCGCCCTCCAGGCATGTGCCACCATCTTGGATTACCACGTCACTTCGCAGCTGGTTTCTTCTTTCTCGGTGATGTGGGAATGCTGTGGGACCCTCCTGTCTCCCCCACCAGGGCTAGAACTATAGGCACCACGCCCAGCTTTTTCTCTGCGTGTTGGGGGATCAGGTTCGAGTTACTGACTGAGCCGTGTCTCCGGCCCCTCCTCTCTTTACTCTCACTGACCACCCCACCATATGTGATCACAGAGAGCTAACCTCGGGTAAGGGGCACCTGTTAGGGCTCGCCAGGGGCTAAGAGTCTGTCTTGCAGGCTCTGCACGGCCCAGCCTGTTATCTCTGTACTCCTGCTCCCCTCACCCAGGTTCCCTCAGTTACACGATCCTACCTTGCTCTTGCCTCAGGGCCCTTGTGAGGGCGGAGGGCTGAGGGCTGAGGGCCATTCCCTCTACCTGAAGACTGAGTGCCCCCTCAGCTTTGGGCCTCTTCTCAGCCTTTTCTGCCGCCTGCTTCTGCTACATCTTCTCTCTCATGCCTGCACATCCCAGGATCCTCCCTGCCTCATGCCGCCTCCATGCTACAGTGTTGTGCGGCACCTGAGTCACCTATGAAGAGGGGGGCTTAGTGTCTCCCTGAGAAGTGCTGACAGGACCCTTAGCCCACACTCGCAAATGCCCTACCGGCTATGTGAGGTTGTTCCCCATCCACAGGAGACTCTCCATACTCCTAAACTCCCTTTACATATGATAAAGCAGAGACTCAGAGAGGCTCAGCACCTAGCTGAGGTCACACAGCAAGGAAAGACAGACTGGGGATAGGACCAGGCTCCTCCTCCCGAGAGAGGCCGCTCCACACTCTGGTGAGGCAGAACAGTTAGGAAACGGTCCTACCTCTCTGGCCATCCCTGTCCAACATAGCGGAGCAGAGTCTCTGTATGCCATCCGCACCTCCTCTTTGCTCTGATTTGCTTTGGCAAGGGTTGTGGTAAGAACAGGGCAGAGGCAAGCCAGTTTAAGCCTCAACATTCGCTTTCTCTTTGGATGCTGTTCCTCACACTGACGGCAAGAGCAGGCTGGGCAAGGGGAGGATGACAGAGGCGTGGAGCCTGGCTATAGCTGCCTTGGAGCAGCCATCCCTCCCCACCTCTTGACACCTGAAAACACAAGAATGCAAGAACTCAACTGAGCCTTGCCAGGGCCTTCCTCCCGGCAACAAAAGATGTTCATAATTTAGAGCTGCGGAGGACTTCGAGATTAGGTGGTGTTTCAGCGGCAATAGCTATCCAATGCAGCTGGACAAGAACCTGCGTCTATCCAGGGAGTTGGCAGTCCACCTGCAGTGGGTACCAGGGCCATCTGTGGTGAGCCGGAGCTGGAAGGAGACTCTGGTTCCCCCGGGGCAGCTGGGACCCTGGAAGGAATTGTTTCATCCTGGTTTGTCCAGTGTCCCGCTTAGACATGGTTTCTCCACACCAGGCCACACGATGCAGGTGTCATAGAGTGGACTGTGTGTCCTTTGTTTCTGTTCTCCAGATCTGGCAAAGGAGTGTCGACCCAGTAAATGCCTGCCTTTCTCCTTCCGTTGAAGCTTTAGAAGTGGTTGTAGACACGGAGAGCTCATTGCAGGGTAACTTCAGAGCAGGAGGCAAGGAGGAGATTTAGTATATGTTAGGAACCTGGGGCTCGTACCCTCATGGGATTGGAAGACACCGTGCCCAGCTTTGGGGCTCAAGGGTCCATTTGGGAAGCTGGCACCTCTGAAGTTCATGCTCTGAGCATGGCATCGAGCAGTAGACATGGACCCCTGATGCCAGAGGCCGTTGAGTAGGAGGCCTGCCCACCCCTCCAGCCCTCTCCCACTCCAGACATGCCAGGCCTTCACCCCTCAGTCCTATCCTTCTCTCTCCACAAGACTCAACTCCTATGTGAAAGCTGCCTCAACCTTCCACCCCTTCCCTGGGGCCCTGCAGCCCTTTGCACCACCATCTGTTATAGGGACAAGGGCCAAACAGTGGGCACATACCGTGTCCCAAGTGCAAAGAACAGCAGATCACGTATGTGAACCTTTTGCCACCCTGGCATTCTGAAGTGGGTGCAGGGGATTCAGCATTGCTTAGACCAGGATCCCATGGCCCAGACCTTCACAAGCTGCACCTTTATAGGTGTGGGTTCCTCTCGGCTGGACGTTAAATTCCGGGTGGCACAGCAGCCACCAGGACCCAAGTGCAACATGACACCCTCAGGGACCGCATTTCACTCCATCACGGGGACAGATGGAGCTGGCTGCAAAGCTTCCCGGCAGCAAGATCCCTCCAGCAGCCAAGCACCAGCAAAAATAGCCATCTCATTTGCATGGAGTTGCAGCAGGGAGGAAGAAGCAAGAACTCAACTTCAGACAAAGGAAAATTTTCAAATTAAATAAAAGAAATAATAAGAAGAAAGGCAATGAGCAGCCAAGCCCCCACGGAACGCTGCTTCAGCCCGGCAATTTGGCACGCTTAGCTGGAGACGCCGCCCCAGTCAATACAATAGCGGGCACATTATCAGTATTGCCACAAACCGTTATTCATTATCTCTGGGGCTTGCCGCACCATTGAGCCTTCCCCTGCACTCAGCTGTATTTTAATCAGTCACGTTATGGGGAGGGGGGAATGTCCCCCGGAGGAAACTGTGGCGTCACTCCGTGTGCCAGTCAGCTTGCAGATAGGAATAGGGATGTTCCAAGGTGCCACAATGTCATGTGACATCGTTCTACTTAATCTGCAGAGAAATTAAACATCCAGTAAAACTGAGCGAGGAAGCTGAGTCGGGGGCTGGCTTGGTTTCAGACACTCCTGAGACGGCCTTGGGGTATGGATTCCACAGGCGCTGTTTGCTAGGATTCATGGTGGCATAGCCTTCCACAAAGGACTCAACACAAGCCAGAGCCACAGATCACAAAGTTTGATTGGACGACAGGAGTCTACAAGGGGTGTGGGGAGCTATGAGGTCTGTGAGGAGGGCCGAAAGGAGAAGAGAACAGCATCTTCCTCATCTGCACACATTTCCTGAGCCTTTTCCATGGTAGTCTTGACTGTGGAGGGCAGGTACCCCAGGCTGGGGAGATGGTTCAGGTAGTGACGTCCTTCCCACACAAGCTCTAAGACCTGGGTTTGAATCCCCAGGGTCCATGTCATAAAGCAGGTGTGACGGCATGTGTCTGTCATCCCAGCACTGGGGAGGTGGAGACGGGGCTCTCTGGAGCTCATTGGCCAGTTAGTCCAGCCAACTGGACGAGTTCAGTTTCTGAGAGACTGTCTCGGGAAATAGGATTGAGAGCAATTGAGGCAGGCACACCGCCCTCACTCACCCACCCACATTCTCTCCACAAAGGAATGTATGATTGCTTGCTGCCAGTGGTAGCTCGTACCTGAGTCTCTACACTCAGGAGGCTGAGGCAGAAGGATCATAAGTCTGAGTCTAGCCTTGGCTACATAGTGAAAGCCTGTCTCAAAAACCCAAGGGTCACCAGTGTGACACATGCCTTTCATCCTGGGACTCAGGAGGAAGAGGCAGGCAGATCTCTGAGTTCGAGGTCTACCTGGTCTATGGAGCAAGTTCCAGAACAGCCAGGACTACACAGAGAAACCCTGTCTATAAATAAATAAATAAATAAAATTTTTTAAAAAAGAAAAAAGGAAAAAGATACTGTTCTATCTGTTCTATTTTCTACTTCACTTCTTGCTTGCTTCTTTCAAAAATCTTTCAAGACTTCGGCAGGGTCCTCGTTTCCAGCCTCTAGAAAGGCCTTATCTCTGCTACTGCATTCCGGGAGAGAGCATCGTGGCAAATGCGTGACAGGGAAGGGGCTGTGGGTTGTCTGTGTGCCAGGATGAGGGCGTTTATCCTCACCTCCTCCCACTCCTTGAGGTCTGTCCCTGAGACCTCTCTGGGTCACCCTCTCTTTGTGTCTCCTTCCCAGTTACACTGTCCCCCAGAGCCCATACAGTTAGCCAGTGAGTAGGAAAACTACATGGGATTCCATGCTCTGGAATTTAAACAGCTACCACCGCCCCCCTGAAAACACTGTGTTTTATAAGTCGCCAGCCCATATTTTAATTTCAGTCTCTCTGTTCTCCCCAGCTTTTATCACGCACCAGAGATTTCTGTGCAAACACAAGTACATCTCCGACACGTCTTTGACAGGCTCGACAATCCCTCTGCTTCCTCGCCTGGTGCTGATGGAGGCCTTCCTTATCCCTGTCCCCTCAGGAGTCTATAAATAGACACACACACACACACACACACACACACACACACACACACACACACACAAGTTTCAGTGCTGCAAACCAGCTCAACTTAAAGGAGCCGTGGGTGTATTTTCCCAGACTTCAGGGTTCCTTTGCCCCCGTGGCAGCTGGCAGGTGCTGGCTTCTGTCAATTACTTCCTCCCACCCTCAGGGCCCATGCAGGGCTGCCAGGACAAAAGCAGGTCCCACCCGTGCAAACTCAGCTCTGAGGTGCACACTCTGTTTCAGCTTGCCCTTCTGTGGATGCTTCTTAGACCACTCAAGCTGGAATATAGGCCATTTCTCAGGAGTTGGGGTGTGAATAGTTAAACCATCCTTCAGCAGATATTGGCTGTGCACACTGTGAGCAGTCTACCAGAGGGAAGCTCCACTTCGGGCCTGTGGCAACAGAGTGGGCAGGGGGCTGAGTGCACTCAGGGATTGGGTACAGCCTCTTGGAGATTGGCCTGCCATAGAGAACAGGGTGTTCACCTGAGCAGCTGTGGGCCCAGTGAGGAGCAGGCCTGGACTGCACCTACAGAGACTTTGCCTTCAGAGAGGGTCACACAACTCCCTCCGGCCCAGATGTGTGACTGAGAAATAAATGTTCATTGTGCGTGCGCCTTGATTGAGTTTTGGAGTTGCTTGTCGAGTGGCGACCACAGCGTGCTCCTTAGTTTTTTGCCAGATTGACACCAAGTAAGTTCATCTGAGAAAAAAAAAGTTTCTATCAGATGGGCCTCTAGGGAAGTCTGTGGGGCATTTTCTTGATAATGATTGCCGTGGAAGGGCCCAGCCCACTGTGGACGGTGCCATCCCTGGAAGGTGGTGTAAGAGCTGAGCAAGCCATGGGGAGCAAGCCAGTAAGCAGCACCCCTCACGGCCTCTGCATCAGCTCCTGTCTCGAGTCCTCTTCATGATGGACTGCAAACTGTCAGAATGAAATAAACCCTTTCCTCCCCAAGTGTCTTTTTGGTCGTGGTCTTTATCACAGCAGTAGAAAGCAAACAAGTTCGATTGGCTAGCTCAAAGCGGGCAGGTTCTAGACTCCCTCGTTCTCCTGAGCTGTTCTTTGACCAAAAAACAAGCAGAAGTTGGCACTGCCAACCCTCTTCAAAGACCATGAACTCCAAGTAGCTTTCCCAGGAGTGAAAAAAAAAAAAGTGTTTCACTACTTTCCCCAGGATCCCCAACAAATAGGCACCCTTTATCACCCATCAATCTGTCAGTAAGGGGCTGGGTACACAGCTTGGTTAGTAGAGTGCTTGTCTACTGAGCACAAGGCCCTAGGCTCCATCTCCAGCCCCGCATACAATAGCCGCAATAATGCACACCCGCAATCTCCACTTAGGAAGTAGAGGCCAGAGGGTCAGAACTTCAAAGTCTTTCTTGATTATCATAGCAGTTCTAGGTCTGTCAGGACACCAAAGACCCCCATGTCCTGTTTTTGTGTTTGTTGTTGGTTTTGGTTTTTCGAGACAGCGTTTCTCTGTAGCTTCGGAGCCTATCCTGGAGCTAGATCTTGTAGACCAGGCTGGCCTGAACTCATAGCTTGCTCCCCATGGCTTGCTCAGCCATGACTATAAAAGTTGGCTTTTATAGTCAACTTGACCCAAGCTAGAGTCACCTAGGAAGAGAGACCCTCAATTAAATAATTGCCTCAATCAGATTGGCCGTGTCTGTGAGGGAGTGTCTTGACTGACAGTTGATATGGGAGGTCCAGCCTACTGTGGGCAGCAGCAGCCATGGCAGATGGGTCTGGGCTGTGTAAGAAAGACAGCTGAGTATTGAGTCTGTGAGGGAACTGGTGGGCAGGGCTCCTGCCTGGCTTCTGCTTCAGCTCCGGCCCTGACTTCCCTCTATGACAGACTGTGACCAGCAAGCGTAAGTTGAAATAAACCCTCTAGGTTGCTTTTGGTCATGGTGTTTAATCATGGCAACAGAAAGCTAACTAGAACATCTTGTCTCAGTAGAGTGAGGCTAGCCCAGCTGCTGAGGTCAACTGGTCGGTGACAGGCTCAAGGACGAGACATTGCCCCAACACTGGGAGTCAGCCGACTGCTGGCAAGGGAGACCATCCCAGCACTCTAGGGGAAGTGATGCAGAGACCCACCCCACCCACGGAGACCCACCCCAGCACCCTAGGAGAAGGTGACTTACAGACCCACCCTCAGAAACCTGGGCCTTGGATTTGCTGTCCAGCTGCAGAGCAGCTGAATCAAGACTGGTTTTGAAAGCGGAGCTAGCATCCTGAGTACCTGGGACTCCCAGAGGGTATACGGAGATATATATATCTGTCTAGTGAGCTGAATCCTCAAATCACCCAGATAATCAATATTCAACTACTGTGCTCCAGAGCAAGGCATCGACTCACTGCCAGCCATCACTAGGCAACCAGAAACTTACACACCATCCTCATCTAAGACAGCAGGGCGGCCCCAGGGGCTCGGTCCTGAAGGACTGGTGGTATGTGGAGCCAGGGAACCACGAGACACAGGAATGTGCTGTTCTCAAGCCTCCAGGGTGCTCTACCCAATACACTAACTTGAAGCAAACTGCTTGATTAAAAATCCTTTTTATTGTAGACAGTTTCACATCGATACACACAGAGATGTTATGACGAGTACCCGTGGACTCATTCTCTCTCGTAAGTATCAACGCTTAGGGATTAGGCTCCATCCTACACCCTGGGTGCTACCCGTGGGCCAGGTCATATCAGGCAGATCTCCACTCCAGCCGAGGGTGCTTCAGTGTGCACAATGGTCAACCGGCAGTCGACCTGATTAGACTGAGAAGGGCTGAGATTAGTAGGGTGTGCCTGTGAGGGCGTTCCGAGGGACAGTTTAACTGGAGGAGGGACCCGCCCTGGATGTGGGTGACACCACTCAATAAACTGGGAACCTGAATGGAACAAAAGGAGGAGGGAAAGCCTGGTACTAGAGATGTCTTAGTTATTGCTCTGTTGCTGTGGAGAGACACCATGACCCAGGCAGTTTGTAACACAAAGTGTTTCATTGAGGGCTTGCTTACAGTTTCGGAAGGTGAGTCCATGACCACCATGGGGAAAGTCGCAGGCTGGCAGGCATGGTGCTGGGGCAGTAGCTGAGAGCTTACATCTGAAGCACAAGCAGGGAGGGGAGAGAGGAGAGAGAGAGAGAGAGAGAGAGAGAGAGAGAGAGAGAGAGAGAGAGAGAAGAGACTGGGCCAGGTATAGGCCTTTAGAAACCTCAAATCCCGCCCCAAGTGGCATGCCTCCTCTAATGAGACCACGCCTCCTAATCCTTTGCAAAGAGTTCCACCAATAGGGATCAAACATTCACAGAGATGAGCCTGGGAGGGGGCTGTTCTCACTCAGGCCACCACAATAGGTGTGCTCTCTCTTGTCATGAGGTGAACATCCTTGCTTTGCACAATCTTACACTGATGCTTGCCTCACTGCAACTCAGCAACGATGGGGCCAGCTAACTGTGGGCTGAGCCTCTGAAATCACAAGCTGAAATAGACAGTCCCTCCTTGTACGTTTTTCTTCTTGCAGCTTGGGGTCAAGAATGGACTCTGGGTGTCTTCTTTGCTCCCACCTTGGTTTTGAACCTGGAGTTCATCATTCGACCAGCTGGCTGACCATTGAGCCCCAGGGGTCTTCACTGTCTACTCCACAGTTCTGGGATCACTGAGGTGGAATCCCTGGTTTTTAACGTGAGCGCTGAGGATCTGAACTTGGGTCTACATGCTTGTGCGGCAAGCTCTCTACCGACTGAGCCATTTCTCAGCCCAGCGGTGTGGTTGGTAGGGCTAGTCCTTGAAGAGGCTCCCACAGCCTGGACCTCATGACTGCAGCGTGGTTCTCCATCCGGCCTGTTGCTATGGACTGGGAGGAGATCAGGCAGCTTGTCCAGATGCTGGTCCACATTTAGTACAATCCTTCTCAGCTCGCCTCCCAGCAGCCTGCCATGCCTGGCTGTCTCTTTCTTTTCTAATCTGCTGTTGATGACCGTGCACTCAGGGTTGGCAGCCAGGGAGGGAGGATAAAAACAAACAAACACGGATTGACAGAGGCGTCATATCTGGGTGACATTACAGCAGGGACACAGACCACTCACACGCATTGTCGTGACAAGCCACTTTTTCTGTGTATTCTTTTTTTCCTGTTAGTTTGGTTTTTATTTTATTTATGTGTGTGCATGTGTGTATGCCACATATGGACGGATGCCCTTGGAGAACAAAAAAGAGCATCAGATCTCCTGGAGCTGGAGTTACAGGCAGTTGTGAGCTGCCTGACAATTGTTCTGGGAAGTAAACTCAGGCCCTCTGGAAGAGCAGTAAGTGCTCTTGACCTCAGCGTCATCTCTCCGGCCCTGAACTACTGGTTTTTGCTTGTTCAGTTTGAGTTTTCATTGCTGTTTTGTTGGTTTTTATTTGCCTGTATGGCTTATTGGCGTGTTGTTTTTTTTTAACACTGTTGTTTTGTTTGCTTTAGAGATGGGGTTTCAGTATAAAGCCCAGGACTGGAACTCACTCTGTAGCCCAGGATGGTCTTGAACTTACAACCCTCACCTCCCTGCTCACCTCCAATTCTGGGTAACGGGTGATCACCATCACTCTGTCACCAAACCACTGGTGATATGTTTTTAAATGAAGACGTATTTTATTTTTCTTATTTATATCCACATGTGCATGCCATGTGTGTGCAGGTACCTCTGGGGGCCAGAGGATGGCATCAGACTCACTGGGGCATGAGGTACAGGCAGTGTGAACCTTCTAACATCAGTGATGGAACCAAACTCAGGTCTTCTGGAAGAGCAACAGATGATCTTAACCACTGAGCCAGCTCTCCAGACCATCAAGCCGTTGTTGCTATGGTTTCTTCTTTCCTCCTCCTCCTCCTCCTCCTCCTCTTCTTCCTCCTCCTCCTCCTCTTCCTCCTCCTCCTCTGTAATTGGAGGTTTCTCTGTCTCGCCCCATCCTGCAGCAGCTTCTAAATTATCACTCAGAGGCTTACTATTAATTACAGAATGCTTGACTTATTGTTTAGGCTTATTAATAAGTAGCTCTTACACTTAAATTAACTCATTTCTATTCATCTATGCGTTGCTACATGGCCATGACTCTGACCGGACTGGTCTGCTGGCATCTTGCTTCTTGGGTGGCTGGCTCACATTTCTCCAGACTCTGCCTTTCTTTCTCCCTCTATTCAGTTTATTTTTCCCACCTAGCTATTTTCTGCCTTGCTATAGGCCAGAATCTTCACAGCTTACAGAAGGGTTATCCCGTGACATTTTTCCTCCTCCTTCTGACAGGGTCTCATGGAACCTGGGCTGGACTTGAGTTTACTATGTAGCCGAGGATTGATTCCCTTGGACTCCTGAGCCTCCTGTCAAATGAGTTATTAACCCATTTGGTATTTTTGAAAACTGCTGGGGATGAAATTACCACAACGTCCTTCTGCCTCCTGAGTACTGCGTGACAGACGTGCGCCAACACGCCCAGATCAAGCCATTGGTCTTCGTGTGATCAATATCTCGTCTCCCCGACCTGGAGCTGATCAGAACATAAAACCAATGGAAGCTTAGACATCGCCTGGGGAAAAGACGAGAGAATCCAACCACACTGAGGCACCAGAAATTCACTGTGACCCCAGGAGAGGGAGACTTTGGAGGAAATTAAGGGATTGGCTTTCCAAACCTGAAGAACCAGAGCTCACCCCAAATCACGGAGGAATACTCTATTCTGACAACAAAGAGAATCAAAGCCAATACTTCTCCTGACGTCCCCTTGCTGCACCCAGAGATGGGGAAGACCCCACAGTCCCACACCCCGGCTCATCCTCGGAGACCACTCTAGGATAAAAGGCACAAGCAGGAGTCAATTGCTTCAGAGCTTTTCTCTCATTTTTTTTTAATTAACTGAAGTAATTTTGTAATAATCCCCACAGCTTGCGTCTTCAAACGGCAATCGGTTAAGGACAGAGCCTTCCATCGGGGTTTGTCTAGTCCTGGGGCTCCAGTCGGAGAGCCCTGCCCCACGGGGGGCTCTAATCAAACTCACAGAAGTTTTTGACTGCACTCATCCGGAGCAGATGGTAACGGTGGCAAGAGCATTTAATTAGCCCCTGCGTTAGCTGCTGATTTAATGGGTCTCGGCTAGCTGGGTACCTGTGATGTGCGCATCTACAGAGGTGGAAACTTCTGAAGGGCTATAAAAAGCTTCCTGAGAGTGCCGGCTTGGAGTCTTCTGGGTTCCCAGGTGCCATAAAAGGCAAAGGCTGGGCTCCCGGTTCCTCCGTACGCCACGCACGCACTGCTCTGAAAGCTTCCACAGGAGATTAATTTCACAGTGTCCAATTCCACAGGGTTCAGGAGCTGTGCACACAGCTTTCACAGCTCCTCTGAGCCCGAGGGCCAGCGCCTGACTATAAACCCAAGTGTTTATATATCTCACAAAAGGGCTCTCAGAGCCATCCTCCCCAGTAGCACTTTTCAGCCTCACAAATCCCTTTAAAAGCAGAACAGTTATTAACCCATTTAACAGGTTTGAAAACTGCTGATAATCAAACTACCACAACGTCTACCTGCCGGTGTAGACCCCAACTGGCCTGGTACCCATGAAGGCTCCCAAAGCAGAACTGTCACCATCCAGGAGCTGACGTGGCCCGGCAGTTCCTTCCCCACCATGCTGTCCCATTCAGGAAAAGCAAATCTGATAGGGCAGGAGGGGACCAGCCTGGGCTATTAACCTCGTGATGGTCGAGAAAGGAAACCAAACCCTACTGCTTAGCCATCAGCTTGGTTCTCTGGTGTCCTGAGGTGACGGGACCGGTTAACCCTTTGTGAGAGACTGCATACCCGGAGAGCGAGCAAGTAGTGAGTGAGGTCTCCTCAGTCTCTGCCGGGGGTAGGGGGTGGGGGGGTGGGATGGGGGGTGGGGTGGTGCATGTCTTCCACTGGGAAGGATTCCTACCCGTCATGGGCTGAGATGATCTGGCTCCGTCTTGCTGCGGTCTCACGTTCGTCTCCACGTTCCCAACCGGCCTCTGCGGCTGGTGGACACTGCCCTCCCTAGTGTCCTTCCCGGCCTCCCACTTTGCCATGGAGGGGGTTATATATACTGCTGGCCCCTGTTAAACCACGGTCCTGCGCTTTTGAGGTCTTGTGAATCAGCATCAGCGGGGATGGTGACAGGAAATGGCTTAGCAAGAAATGTCAGCAGCAGCTGTGGAGCCAGGGCCGTGATCAGCTCATTTGGCTCCTCTAGGCTAAAGCACAGCTTATATCCTGAAGCTCTGGGGTTCCCATGGCGCCTGGCTGCTCTCAGCCTGACAACTAGGAGCCTGGAGGAAGAATCCTGGAGGCACAGCCACGGTTCCCCTACCCGCTGGCACCTTGGGCCATCTGCATTGCTGTGTCCTAAGCTGGTGTTTTAGGGTTATTGTTGCTGCCATGAGACCCCACGACCAAAAGCAAGTTGGGGAGGAGAGGGTTTATTTGGAATACACTTCCACATCTCTGTTCATCATTGGAGGAAGTCAGGACAGGAACCCAAGCAGGGCAGGAACCTGGAGGCAGGAGGTGATGCAGAGGCCATGGAGGATGCTGCTTACTGGCTTTCTCAGCCTTCTCTCTTACAAAACTATTCAGTACAGCAAGGAAGCCACCTCCCCGGGCTGAGGCTTCCCAGCCAGTGACGCGGCGTGCCTCTGTGTGAAGGGTCCGTCAGGATGTCAGCCCCGCAGAAGTTCCAGGTCTTTGCACTTTGGAACCCTGCAGTGTGGTGGAGTTCTTGGGGGAGCTTTAAACTGCTGGATCCAGGACTCCCAAGTCCTTGATGGGGCAGCCTGGAGGGTAGGGTAGGCAGCAGGGAAGAGGGGGCTTTAAAAACCTCTAGACAACCAGTGTGGTGGTGTAAACCTGTACCACCATCACTGTAAGAAAACACCAACAGAAACTGCCCAAGAAAGATGGAGTTTGTTCTGGGTCTTGGTTTCCAGAGGTTTCTGATCATCAAGAGAGGGAGGAGCACGTGTCATAGATGCCAAGAGGTAGGGGAGGGAAGAGGAGGGGAAAGGAGGGGAGGGAAGTTAAAAGGAGTGGGGAGAAGAGGAGGAGGGGAGAAAGAGGAGGGGGGAACGGGGAGGAGCAGAGGAGGGAAGAAGAGGTGAGGAGGGAAGGGGGGAGGAGAAAGAAAGTCGATGCTGTGGGCTTTTCTCTTTGCTTTTCCCCCTTTATTCCCTCTGGTGCCCAGACTAGAATGGCGCTGCCCACTAGGCTCCTCCCCTTAGTTGTCTACATAAACACCCTACACACCCAGAAGTGTTTTGCTAACCTGCTCAGCACTTCTCAGTCCAATCAAGTTAACGATATTAACCATCATATCAAGGCTAGCTCAGACCAGTGCCCGAGGACTGACCACCCAACCACACACACACACACACAGCCAGTACCCAAGAACTTACTCCCTGGCCAAGACCCAAAGACTGACCTCCTCCTAGGCCAATATCCAAGACAGAACCCCCAAGGCCAGTACTCAAGGCCTGGGCTCATTTTCCCAGCACCCACATAGTGGCTCACAGCTGTCCCTAACTTCCAGGGTAATCCAACGCCCTCTTCTGGCCTCCACCAGCATTGCATGCCTGTAGTACACAGACATAGAAGCAGGCAAACACTAAGACATTTTAAAAAGCCAAGGCAGGGGCTGGAGAGATGGTTCAGCGGTTAAGAGCACTGACTGCTCTTCCAGAGGACCTGGGTTCAATTCCCAGCACCCACATGGCAGCTCACAACTGTCTGAAAATCCAGTTCCAGGACATCTGACACCTTCACACTAATGTACATAAAATAAAGTTAAATAAACCATGAAAAATATTTAAAGGCAATAATTAACACCAAGGAAACAAAAAGCTGTGGAAGAAAGAGAAAGTCTGTGGAAGAAAGAGAAAGTCAGTATGTCCACAGGCAAACATACACACGGTGACAGTATACCTCACCAAAAAGTGGAGCTCGCCATGTTTGGAGGACCCCCTGGGAGAAGATTAGGGGGGTGAGAGTCTAAGCGCCAAATTCTCACATGCTGGAAGAGAAACTAAACAGGCAGTTTTACTACAGAGTCAACCCAGGAGAAAACCCAAGCAACATCAACAAGCTGCTGACGAGGCAGGAAATGACTGCTCCAGAGCAAGGCTGAGACTCAAGGCGGTGGCAGAAGCAGGAGTGGGGGCGAGGCAGGGGAGGAAGGGGTGCTGGGGCTGAAATGCTCGGCTTTTATGCTTCCGGTGTGAGCATATTGGCATTCACACCGAGTTCCACTTTAAAACTGGGAAAACTACTTCAAAACAAAACAAGACAGAGGACTGTTAAGCCCGCATCTCTCAGGAGACGGCAGCTATGGCCCTGGTTAACTCAACTCCAGCAGGATGAAGAGAGGCTGGGGAACCCCTCACTGTACCTAGGGTGCCTGTCAGCTGCCCATAAGTTCCGGGCTAGCCAGGGCAACATGGAGACCCAGCTATGCAATGATGTCAGGCTCAGCTTGCTTGGCAGTGGCAGTGGCATTCCGGCCTCTGCCATGTCCCCTATACTCTGTGAGCCTCGAGCTGCCTGCCTGTCCTGCCAGGCCACATGTTTTAAAATGTCCCTAAAAAGGAGCTAGGCTTGTAGTCCAGGCACCTAGGGACTCAGGCTCATTGCCCGCAACCCCAGCTTCTGTAGACAAATGCCCCTCTCACTTGCCTGTTGGATTTTCTTGGTTTCAAGTCTCTCTCCACCATCCTGAGAGCCTTAATTTCTTCATGTAGATGGCTCTCCACCTCCTGCCCACCTCTTTGGCTACTATCCAGTTCCCACCTCTCCTCCTGTCTCCAGCACCAGGCCTGAAGAACCTTCTGGAAAGGCGGTGTCTATTCTTGATTTGTTTGTTTTGAGACTGTGTTTCTCTGTGTAGACTTGTCTGTTCTGGAACTCTCTCTGTAGGCTAAGCCTGCCTTGAACTCATAGAGATCCGCCTGCCTCTGCCTTCCCGAGTGCTGGAATTAAAGGTGCACGCCACCACAACTTGGCAACAGTGTCTATTCTAATCACTTCCTCTTCGCCCTGCTGGGAAGGGATATGGGGCGGCTGAACCCAGGCCTGACGCTGAACAGATTCATGGGTTGTTGGTCATACACACTGTGATCTTGCAGGAAAGAGGATACCATGTGCCGTGCAGGAGCCCCGTGGGCGGTGCATAGGAACAGGACAAACCAGCAGGCTTTGCAAACCACAAAGACAAAGTAAGGGCTGCCCAGATGGCTTGATGAGGAAAGGTGTTTGCCCGAGTCCAAGGACTGACCGAGTTTGACACCAGGACCCACATGAGGAGAGAGCCAACTCCTAAAGGTTGTCCTCTGGCCCCCCCCCCACACACACACACACACACAAAACACACACACACAAACAGAGCCATAGCCTGTGGGTACATACATCTACATAAACAAAAAAAAATTATTTAAGAAACAAAACAGACAAAAGGCAAGGACGGTGAGCCCTGCTTACTGCAGGATGATGGGATTGGCTTGTTTGAATAATCCCTTAACTAGCAGGGAAACTGAGTCCACAGCTCAGGGTTAACCGGAACAGCTCAGCCCGCTTGAGGAGCTGGCGGCTCAGCTTCCACCCACCAGAACAGAGTGAGAGTGGGCTTAGGGTACAACTGTGGGCGGCTCCTAGCCTCACCAGCATTCACATGGCCCTCCCGGTGAACCTTCCTCTCCAGCTTCATCCCAGCCATCCCCCAGTGGTGGATTTGCCTCCTCCTGGGACAGAATGGGCACCCTGGGGCTTGCTTTATTTTAAGTGTCAATTCTGTTCTTCCCACCACCAGGGAACATCGGTTTCCAAGGTACTGAGGCTGAGCGTGGGGAGAGAGGTGTCCATCTGTGGCTGTACCTCTCCTGCTGGGATGGCTCCTCAGAGCCCACAGAAAAAAATCCAGACTCTTCAGTATGGCCTCCTAGTCCTTCCTCCATCCACTCCCCACCCCCCATAGCTCCGGTCCCCACTGCCATCAGCTAATTAATGCCAGCTCTTTCCTAGAATTGTTCTTGTTCCTAAATCCCAGACAGGGGTGTCTTCCATAAATGTAGACACCCCAGCAGCACAGGTCCTGAGACTGGGGGCGTAGCCTGCTAAAGGATTGCTGTCATTACATTTCTGGGCTCTGAGACTCAGACACATCCAAAAAACAGGGATTTGATTGAAATACGGTGGGTGGTTCATGCCTGTAAACCCAGCACTTGGGAAGCTGAGACAGGAGGATTGCTTCAAGTTAGAGGCTAGCTGGAGATACAGAGTGAGTTCCAGAGCAGCCTGGACTACAGCGTGAGACTGTCTCAAAATAAAGTAAAACTGGAAAACCCAAGTGACACCCCACAGCAATATGAACAGTGTCCTGTTCCCTGGCTGTGTGAGAACCGAAGGGACAAGACATATCCAGCATCCAGAAATCCAGAATCTCTCTCTCTCTCTCTCTCTCTCTCTCTCTCTCTCTCTCTCACACACACACACACACACACACACACACACACTGCCACCACCATCCTGCACAGGTCCACACTGAGCAAGCAGGGCAGGGACCAGCTTTAGTGAAGCTACTTGGGGGTTGACTTTCCACGGTGACAGCCCCAGAGCAAGCAAGTATCTGACGCTCTGCCGAACTGAAGGGGAGGCAGGGAGGAGCCTGAATTTAGTTTGGATCTTTTTGAAGGATCATCCTATGGTGGGCGGTAGAGGTCCAGGGAAGAACCAAGAGTTAGCAGGAGTGAAGATGCTCAGTTCATCCACACATCAGACCCCACTCCTTCATGAGGACCCCCCTCTGGTCACATAGCGCTCAGGGCCTGATCATCTCCTAACTACTCCAGCTCATGAACTTTGGGGGTACAGAACAGATCTGTGTGTACATGTGTGTGCACAGAGAAAGCTCAGGAGAAAGGGCACAGGGAGAGTTTTCCAGACAAGAGAGCCAGGCTCAGAAGGAATAAGGGGACAGAGCTGGAAACTTCCCAAGGATCCAGGTCAGCGAGGTCACCAGTTGTGATGGACCTTAAAGCAGAGATGTCAGGACACACAGCAGCTTCCGAGGGTGACCTACGGCATCTAGGTGGAAACAGTGACCCCCTAGGTGCAGAGCTAGCTCAAGTGGAGCTTGTAGGTGTGGGGCAGGGGTACGACCTGACCAGAAAGCTGGCCACGAGCGATAAGCATCAACTGTCCTACCTGCCACTGCCCTGAGCAGCTGCCTGAGCATCCCCAGCTATGCCAGAGTCCTTAGCCATCAGCGCTCATCATGGCCTTGCTCGGCCGTGTCTCTCTCCAGAAAAGCCTGGCACACTAAGGAGCAATTGACATTCCGGGTCCTGATGTCAGCAGCAAAACACAGCTTCTCTGCTTAGGTCGTGGCTCGGTGGAAGTGGTTATAGGTAACCTGGGGTGGAGAAGCTTGGCTTGGGCGCGATGGAGGTTCATGGCAATTCTGCGGTATCCAGTCACATCACAGTTAATTAGTAAAGGTCTCTGCGTGTGCATGCCTAGGTGTGTCGGAGTCTCTGGGTGTGGCAGTGCGTGTGTGCTTGTACACATGTGAGCATGTGCTCCTAGCTCTGAGATCGAGTGTTACCACCACAGGCAATCCAGAGCAGAAACAGCTCTCTGTAGTTATAGAGGCCTGGCCACACATAGGGTCACATACACATGTGTATACATACATGCAAGCTCATGAGTTCCCCGCAGTCATGGGGGCATTCTGCATACAGGCCTGGCCACACATAGGGTCACATACACATGCGTATACATACATGCAAGCTCATGAGTTCCCCGCAGTCATGGGGGCATTCTGCATACAGGCCTGGCCACACACAGGGTCACACACACATGTGTATACATACATGCAAGCTCATGAGTTCCCCGCAGTCATGGGGGCATTCTGCATACAGGCCTGGCCACACACAGGGTCACACACACATGTGTATACATACATGCAAGCTCATGAGTTCCCCGCAGTCATGGGGGCATTCTGCATACGGGCCTGGCCACACACAGGGTCACACACACATGTGTATACATACATGCAAGCTCGTGAGTTCCCCGCAGTCATGGGGGCATTCTGCATACAGCCTGGCCACACACAGGGTTAGTCATATATGTACACATACATGGAAGCTCATGTCCTCTAGTCTTTAGGCGTAGGGGACCTGTAGAGCCCAGCTCACCTAAGCCCCAGGCTTTTATACCAACCCCAGAAGCAGTTGCCCTTCCAACTTTCCCCTGCTGACCGTCCTCTGGGAGCCCCCAGGCAGCAGGTGAAGGAGGCACCCCAGTCTCATCTCCTGCCTCCAGAGCCTGTCTCCTCCAGGTAGCAGCTCCGACAGACAGAGCAAGCGTCCGCTGTGGAACTGGCCAGGCCACTGTCCTGAGAGCCTGTCTAGGAAAAGCAAAATTATTCCAGAGCCCTCCTTGCCCCTCCTCTGCCTACAGGGGTGACTGTGATCCTCTCCACAAGGAAAGGGTCTTCTTTCTTTTCCTCTACACATCAACATGCCTAGAGGTGTTCAGAGCGCCCCCTTGTGTCCCAGAGAAGTAGGCACAGTACTGGGGACACCTGAAATCTACCTAACACCTGAAAGGGGGCAGGGAAGCTGACATAAAAGTTTGTCCCCCTCTCCGGCCCTCCCTTCCTCCTCCAGAGTCCTGGGTATTGAGGGAAAGGCCTGAGTCTACGTGCCCCGACAACGGTTTCGCCTTCACAGTGGTAGACCACTGAGACACCCCAAGGCCTCACTGTGGGCTGAGCAGACCGAAAGGATTCTGCCCCACTCAGGATTTAGCCCAGGGCCAGGAGTGTAGTCCGGCTCACACCCAACTCACACCCAGACCAAGTCCTCCCAGCCTGCAAAAGAATAGAAGGATCCCAGGATTTTTCTCCCCCACCCCCATGTGTGTGTGTGTGTCTGTGTGTTACTTGTGTGGGCACACATTATGCATGTGTGTGTAGAGGGTGGAGATTAGTGTTAGGAATTACCCGCCATCACTAGGCCGCTCTGTTCACTGAGGCAGGATCTCTCAATCAAACCCCGAGCTGGACGCCATGCCTAGTCTAGCTTTTCTGCTTGCTCTGCCTCTGTCTTCTGAGGTTGACCTAGTATTTATGTATGATCTGGGGAGCCCGACCCTCCAGATGCTTAACTCAGGTCTTCATGCATGCGTGACAAGCACCTCAACCAGTCTGGGATTTTTTTTTTTTAATATTTTGGTTGTAACCAGCCCTTCTAATCAGAGGTGCACCTATTGGGTCCTGTCAGGCCGATGGCCCTGCTCTAAGTCACTGTGACGGTTGACTCACTGCCCCCTCTCCATAGTCCACCATAGAAAACGGGCCAAATCTGGAATTGCAAGAAAGGAGAGCACAGCCCTTACTTCTAGTGCTGCGTCTTCCTGGTTTCCGCTTGCAGATGTGGACATTTCTCAAGCCAGACAGCAAGCTGCGTCGGGTGCGGATGCCTGGTGCATTTGCTGCTTTTGACAACCTCACTTGGATGCCATGGCTTATGTGCATGTGTGTGTCTATGTGCATGTGTGTGTCTATGTGTGTGTGTGTGTTTATGTGCATGTGTATCTATGTGTGTGTATGTGTGTGTTTTATGTGCATGTGTATCTATGTGCATGTGTGTCTATGTGTGTGTGTATCTATGTGCTTATGTGTGTATTTATTGCTTGTGTGTGTCTATGTGTGTGTGTGTGTGTGAGTGTGTGTGTGTGTGCATGTGTGTGTAGGTGCCCAAAGAGGTCAGAGGTAGTGGATCCCCTGGAGTTGGAGTTACAGGGTATTATGAGCCACTCAACATGAATTCTGGGAATCAAACATGGGGCCTCTGGAAGTGCTCTGAAGTGCTGAGCCAGCTCTCAGCATCTTAAAGACATTCCTAATGGCTTTCCTGTATTCCACCCACTGATTGTACCTTTTTATGACCACTGGGATAGGGGAGGGCTCTGCTTTTAAGCCAGGTAGTGCAATGGGAATTGTGGGACTTGCTTTCAAGCACCCCCTATGTCAGCTGTATACAATGGACGGCTTAAGAAGCATCTCCCCAAGACCCATCTTTGCAATCTCAGAAGTGTGTCCTCACACGCTCGTGTGGTGCCTGAGCTCTCCTCTGCCAGAGTGTGCCCAGCAAGAACACAGTCTTCCTGGGAGTTAGTCGGGATGAAATGAAATAAAAGCAAATGTGAGGGGCTGGGAGCATTGCTCAGCTAATAAAGGGCCCCCTCCGCCTCCCCAGGACCAGGACGACAGGTACACACTGCTTACAGACATGCAGCTCTGTGCTCGGCTTTACCTAGGTGCTGGGGATCTGAACACAGGCTTGGCAGGCCTCCAGTGAGGCAGAAACATCAGCAGCAGGTCAGGGACTGAGCCTGACTCAAAAAAAAAAAACTAAGGCAGCTATCCAGGTGGTGGTGCTTGTGTCCTTAATCCCAGCACTAGGAAGGCAGAGGCAGGCCGAGCACTGTGAGTTCAAGGACAGCCAGGACAGCCAGGACAGTCGTGGACACAGAGAAACCTTGTCTGAAAAAACAAAACAAAACAAAACAAACGAAAAAAGAACAACAACAAAAAAAAAACCCAAACAGAAAAAGTAAAGCAGTTGAGAAAGACATGTGTCAGCCTCCACATGCATACACGTGTACACATGTGTTCTCGCATGCCCACACATTCACACACACTGAGCATGTGCATACACATGCACCACACACACACAAAGCAAGTATATACGTGGTCAGGGATGTTCACAACAGCATTACATGCATCGCCCACCAGTGAATGGAACCATGCTGTGTCAACACCCACAAAGAGCCACTGCTCCAGCCATGAGGAAGAATGCAGGGAAAAGGGATGTTGCCCAGTTCGCTTGGAGTCCTGGGTTCAAGGCCCAGCACTGCATAAACTGGGTGTGGTGGTGCACCCTAGCACTCAGAAAGTGGAGGCAGGAGGATCAGGAGTCCAAGATCAGCCTTAGTTTGATGGAGGAGGGTTATCTGTCTATGTGTTACTTTCATTGGTTAATAAAGAAACTGCCTCGGCCTTTGATAGGACAGAAAATTAGGTAGGCGGAGTAGACAGAACAGAATGCTGGGCAGAAGGCAGTGAGGCAGACGCTATAACTCTCCTCTCCAAGATGGACGCAGGTTAAGATCCTTTCCAGTAAGCCACCACCTCGTGGTGCTACACAGATTATTAGAAATGGGTTAATCAAGATGTGAAAGTTAGCCAATAAGAGGCTGAAACTAATGGGCCAAACTGTTTTAAATGAATACAGTTTCTGTGTAATTATTTCGGGTAAAGCTAGCCGGGCGACAAGAAGCAGCCTGCCGCTCCTTTTTACATTAGTTATATATTGTATTAGAGGCAAATAAAAAGCCACTGGACAGTAGTGGCGCGTGCCTTTAATCCCAGCACTCAGGAGGCAGAGGCAGGAGGATCTCTGTGAGTTCGAGGCGAGCCTGGCCTACAGAGCGAGTTCCAGGACAGGCTCCAAAGCTACGCAGAGAAATGCTGTCTCGGGAAAAACAAAATAAAATAAGATAAAAAAAATAATAAGCAAAGCAGAACAACGAAAACCACTCCCACCCCCACCCCCCGAAGCTCTGGCAGGTGCTACAACAAAGATGAACTCTGAAAACATTGTCTCGTCCACATGTGTGTTCCCATGTGTAGGAAAGAAACATCTAGAACTACTGGTAAATTAACAGAAAGCAGACTGGTGGGGTCTGGCTGCATACTGGAAGTGAAAGTCATGCCATACCGTGGGTGAGCTCAGCCCTGCTGGACACCAGACGGTTAATTCAGCCAGGCACAGCAGCACAGGCCTGTGATCCGAACGCCTGGGAAACCGAGTCGGGAAAACCACAGCTTGAGGCTAGCCGCAGAGCTGTCTCAGGAAAACAAAACAAAATGAACCCCTTCAAAAAGGTATTTGATTTTCTGCTTCCTATGCTTTCCTCCAATGAAAAGCCTCTTGAGCCAAACTTTCATATAAATTCTCCTTTTTTGCTCTGATTTCCTGATTCTCTGCTCATTCTGAGACTCGGGCACCCGAGGCTCTGACTGTGGCTTAGATGGACAACCGTGGTCCCCACCTGCCGCCCCATCCGGCCACCACGTGAGCTAGAACGGCCTTCGCTGAGGGCTTCAGACCTTGTTTTTATTTTGAGATAATGTCCGAGAGGAACAAAGAGCCCAGACGGCCGAGGCGAGGTTTGGAGCACAGCCAAGCTCTTTGGAGATCCTACCGCCACGGATGAAGGGAGAGTGGGCCCCATCAACAGCCCCTGTGATCTTAATCCAGTAACGAGGGCTTATTTGTCTTCTTAAGCTGCAGGCAAGAGTGGAAATCTCTTTTCGTTCTCAAAGTCTAGGAAGCCATTTCCCCACCACCTTCATCCCACTCCATGAGTCCTTATAGGAGGCGGAGCCCCTCCTTACCACTGCTCCCCTCAAATAACCAAAGAATTCAGGGGCACTGACAGAAAGAGGTGTCTTAGGGAGGAAAATCTTAAAACCCCACAGTCTCATCCCTGTAACTCCTGGAGCACCAGAGGTTACTCCTAGCATTGGCTGTCAAATGTGGCTGTCCCACACTCACCACTGACCCCACTGACCTTGAAGCTTGGATCCAAGGTCAAATGCACACACACACACACACACACACACACACACACACACACACGGCAACTGGAAAAGACATAGACCAGCTCTGTTTGCTGGGAGAGCTAAGGGAGCCGAGCCTGGCCAGGCACTGCACGTAAGGCCATCCAAGTCCTGACCATGCACCTCGATGCTTGCTCACAGGGAGGGCTCTGACTTCAGTCACCTTTTCAGTATGGGCTTTACCTTCTCACAAACAAAGAACAGAGGAGGAAGGAGAAAGCTCGCCGCTATCCGCTGGTCCCCAGTGCCTCCTGCCTGCTCTGAAGATAGTGATCTTCTAGGTGCTGGCTGTAGCCCAGGCTGGCTCTCCTTGATGATTCTGTTTGGCCGAGGTCATTGTGAGCATCTAACCCAGACTCAGGATCATTGAATGGGAGGAGAGCCTCGGGAACCACGTTCCTACACTTCTCCTCAGCACTCATTGGTGAGAATGGAGTCATCTGACCATCCATGATCCAATCACTGGCCTCGCAGAACTGCCTAGTTGGTTTCCACCAAGGTCTCTCAGAGTGTGGTAGCCTCACCAATAGCGAGAGTATTCCTTGAGATGGCAACGGAAATATAAATCCTTAGATGCCTGAGTCATTGAGCCAGAAACCTAGGAGTGTATCTCAGCAAACTGGGTTTTGTGAATTCATTTGCTTGTTTAAAAGGGAGACTTTTGATTTGGCTCAGGGTTTAGACGGTAGCCATTTGTTTTGTATTTCTGGATTTATGTGAGGCAGGGTATTGCAGCTGAGGACTGATGTGGTAAGGCTCCATTTTTGGAATATATGTTTATATATAATATATATTTATGTGTGTGTTTACATGATTGTATGTGCACCATGTGCGTGCAGTACCACTAGTGGCCACAAGAGGGTGGCAGATCCCCTAAAACTGGAGATACAGGCACTTGTATGCCACAATGTGGGTGCTGGAAACCCAACACTGGTCCTCTACAAGAGCAGTCAGTGCTCCTAACCTCTGTGCCATCTCTCCAGCCCCAGACTATTTTGTTAGCAAGTTAATGTAAGTCGTGTTTCATGCTTGGCTGCACCTAAGAGTCATCTGGGAGGATTTTTGATTTTTGTTTTGTTGGGTTTATTTTCCTGGCTGTCCTGGAACTCACTCTGTAGATCAGGCTGGTCTCGAACACACAGAGATCTGTGTCACCACCTCCCTCTCAGCCACCTGGGAGGTTTTTTTTAAAAAAAGATTTACTTATTATGTATACAATGTTCTTTCCATGTCTGCCTGCACGTCAGAAGAGGGCACCAGATCTCATTACAGATGGTTGTGAGCCACCACATGGTTGCTGGAAATTGAACTCAGGACCTCTGGAAGAGCAGTCAGTGCTCTTAACCTCTGAGCCATCTCTCTAGCCCCCACCTGGGAGTTTTTGAAACACCCTAGTGTTAGATCACCTAGAAGTGGTTGGATCCAGATCTGAGTGTGAAGTGGGCCCAGACCCCTGGGCTTTATTAAGACTTTATTCGTTTTTAATTTTTATTTTTCTTTTCTCTGTGAGAGTGTTTCGCCTGCATGTATGTATTGCATCACACGTGTGCCTGTGTACACACATACTCTGTACTCTGGTACTCACAGAGACCATCAGAGGGCATCAGAACCACATCATCTACACGTGGCTGAGCCTCCATGTGGGTACTGGGAACCAAACCCAGGTCCTCTGTAAATGCAGCAATGCTCTTAAAGACTGAGCCACCTCTCCAGCCTCTATTTTTATTACTTTCTAAGGGACTGGGGGTGGGTGTGTACCCTTGAGCGCAGTGCCCTCAGTGTCCAGAAGGGGGCATTGGATTCCCCAGGAGAGGGAGTTATAGGCAGTTACAGTTACAGTTACAGTTACCAGCCTGAAGAGGGTGCTGGGAGCCGAACTCGGGTCTTCTGCAAGAACAGTAGAGGCTCTTGGCTTCTGAGCCATCTCCCCAGCTGTAGCCCCAGGCCTTGCGCTTTTAAAGACTTCCCTGATGATTCTAATATTCAGCTAAGAACCAGGAGCCACTGACCCAGATTTGACTGGAATCCAGGTCGGTGGTAGGCATCAGACCCTGTGCGACTGTCAGAGAGGCTATGACAGGCATAGAAGACATCTGCCAGGGAGTGAGAGTCAGGCCGCGAGAACCACTCACAGAGACGCAGCGGGACTGAACCCAAGGTCAGGACTAGCGCCTACCTGAGCCCGCACTTCCTAAGGGTCCATTCTGTCCCTGGCACTCAGGGCCCCTGTGATTCAAGGCACATGCCATCAAGCCTGGCAGATTGAGTGGATCCCTGGAATCTGCAGTGCGGGAGGAGGGAGCTGACTCCCGCTGGTCCTCGGTCTTCACATGAACACTGTGGCACATGCATGTCCACACATAGACCACACATGCACATAAAATAGATAGATCAATGGAAAAAGCATTCATGAATCTAATTTTTCAGCATGAGTATGTGGCACACGCCTTTAATCTCAGCACTCAGGAGGCAGAGACAGGAAGATGTCTGCGAGTTCTAGGTCCCCTGATCTACCTAGAGAGTTCTGGGCCAGCCAAGGTTGCACTGGAAGAACCTGTCTTTAAAGAACAAGCAAAACACAAAACCAAAGCACAAGCAAATTGCATTTTTTCCACCTGCCTGTCGAGTGCTACCTATGGCCTATTGTCAGTCCAGGCCCTGCTCTGAATTCCTGTCCTAGCCCTCAGGCCTGATGGTGAAAATGCCCGCCCACCCCAGTTGCTTTGGTCCATCCTACATGAAGCAGCATTGAGCCAGAATTCCTGTACACACAGGCTCTCAAATCCCACGGTGGTACCAGGATTGCCTGAAACATGGAAAGCCCTGGATTCTACCCACAACACAGTGAAGGAGAGGAGGGAGGAGGAAAAAGAGAAGGAGGGAGAGGAGAAAAATCAAAGGCAGAATCTCTTGTCTGGGCGCAGACTCTGGGCTCTGGCTAGGGATGAGTGGGGACCAGCTGGAGGCCTTCTTCTGCTTCCTCCTCATTTTTCTCCTCTTCCTCCTCAGTGACGGGTCCATGAACTTCCTGCACCTTCGGGGCCCCTTGCAGCTGTAGGTCAACAGAAATGGAGTGATGTCTGTCCAATGCTTTGAACCCCAAAGAGGAGCTCTCCTGGACATGTCGCATGGAGGCAGGGAGACATCTGCCTCCTTAGTAGGTGATTGTTCACCAGGATCAATGTTTCTTTTCCTAAGAAATTTATTTATTTATTTTGGTTTCTTTAAGACAAGGTTTCTCTGTGTACTCCTAACTTCCCTGGAACTCGCTCTGTAGACCAGGCTGGCCTAAAATTCAGAGAGCCGCCTGCCTCTCCCTCCCAAGCGCTGGGATTAAAAGATTGAGTCACCACTGCCTGGCAATATTTATTTCTTTTCTTATCTTAATGTGCTTTGTTTGTTTATTTGTTTGTTTGACACAGGGTCTCACATAGCCCAGGCTGGCCTCCCTCCACCTCCTCAGAGCTGAGATTGCAGCTGTGCACTTCACACCCCGTTTGTGCAGTGCTGGGGGTGGAACCCAGGGGTGTGCATGGCAGGCGAACTCCCTATCAGCAGAGCCACATCCCCTAAGACACAACTGAAGCACACGCCAGAAGGCCACACACCAGAATGCCATACAGCTGAAGGACGCAGTCTGACCGGGTTTGACAAAGGCTTATCCCCCGTGTGTCTCTCACCTCTTTCGAAATGCAGGCCGCTTCTCTCATCCTGGAAAGTTCTCTCTCACCTTCTCCCACAGGGGCTTCACCACCACCTCAGAGCAAACACCCGTCCACCTTCTGTCACCACAGGTTTAACTCAACATAAAGCCTAATAATCATTTTTAAGCAATTCTGATATTCCAGGAAGCCTGCCTGCGCTGAGGAATGCTTCTAGATTTGGGATCTCCGTATTTCAGTTCTGGCCAAGCACACCTTCTGTGCCTGCCTCCTCTTCCAATTGATCAGAGAACTACAAAAGGACGTCTGTGGGCGTGGGGAGGCGGCTCAGCAGGTAAAATGCTTGCTGGGTAAGCCTGCAACACCTGAGCTCGGATCCCAGAACCCATGGAAGCGGCGAGCATAGCCGCACAGGTCTGTAACTCCAGCTTGGGGTGTGGGGGAGCGACAGATAGTCTCAGGGGAGCCTCAGCCTGCTTATCTAGTTGAATGAGTTTCCTGCTCGGTGAGAGACCCTGGAGCCCGGTGTGGTGCTGCACGCCTTTAATCCTAGAGGCAAAGGCAGGCGATCTCTGTGAATTTGAAGCCAGAGATACATATTGAGACAACAACAGCAATAATAATAATAATAATAACATGGACAGCTATATAAACATTGACCTCTGTGCTGGCTAGTTTATGCCAGCTGGACACAAACTAGAGTTATCTGAAAAGAGGAAACCTCAACTGAGAAAATGCCTCCATAGGATCCAGCTGTAGCGGCTGGAGAGACAATGGCTCAGTGGTTAAGAGCACCGGGGTTCCATTCCCATCACCCACATGGCAGTTCACGACTGTCTGTAACTCCAATTCCCGGGGATCTGTCACCTCACATAGACATATATGCAAGCGAAACACCAATGCACATGTAATAAAAATAAATTTTTAAAAAATACAGCTGTAAGGTGTTTTCTCAATTAGTGATCAATGGGGGAGAGCCCAGCCCATTGTGGGTGGTGCACATGCGTACACTCGCACCAACACAAACATACAACACATACATACGTGCACAGAGCCTCTTGGACCCTGAATCCTCACCACTGATCCTGGGGCCACACAAAAGGCTTAGGCCTCTCTAGGCAAGATGAGTCCAGACTGCAGACCCTGTAGCTTACTTAATGTGAATTCCCAGATTGGGGTGGGAGAATAGGAAGGGGTCTGTGATGTCAATCACAGTGAGAGTTTGTCTTCCAGGGGCTTACAGAGCAGCGCTTTCTGAAGTGTGTCCTTTGGAACCTACACTATAGAGATATTTGTGTTTTAACAAACAAAACCTGCCTGAAGATCAGAGTGCAGAGCTAAGCCACTAGAGGCCAGGTGGTGTGGCTCACACCTTTCATCCCAGTACTTGGGAGTGCCACGCCTAGGGAGGTGGAGACAGGAAGGGATATGGCTGAGCAGAGAGAGTAATGTAAGGCAGGAGGAGACAGGAGCTCAGATGCCATCTGAGGATGTGGTCTAAGGATGCATTCTGAGGATGCGGTCTGAGGTGCAGTCAGAGACAGTGGTCTGAGGTGCAGTCTGAGGATGCGGTCTGAGGTGCAAGTTGAGGATTTGGTCTGAGGATGCAGTGTAAGGTGCGGTCTGAGGATGTGGTCTGAGGTGCGGTCTGAGGTGCGGTCTGAGGTGCGGTCTGAGGTGCGGTCTGAGGATGCAGTCTGAGGTGCGGTTCTGAGGTGCAGTCTGAGGTGCGGTCTGAGGTGCAGTCTGAGGATGCAGTCTGAGGTGCGGTCTGAGGTGCGGTCTGAGGATGCAGTCTGAGGATGCAGTCTGAGGTGCGGTCTGAGGATGCAGTCTGAAGCAGTTAATCAGAGGACACAATCTGAGGAGGCCGTCTGAGAAGTCAGCAGAGGTTAAAAGTCTCTCTAGTGTCCGGCTCCACTGTTTCTCTGACCTCTCAGGCAGGCTTTATTTATTAAAACACAAACAACAACCACACTACACCTCATCAGATGCGTGACTCTGAGAGAGGTCTGTGGTCCAGCATCTTCCAGAACCATCGACCCTCCCCACCTTTTACCTCAGAGGACAAGAACTCTGTCACACTGGGCTCAACCCAGAATTTCCCAGGTTCTTTCAGATGGTCCTGCAATTTTTCTTAAACTCGATAGAACATTTTGGGGGAGGGGGGTGAACTTGCAATGGAGCAATGTTTGTAGCCTCTAAATCTTCTTGTTTCTTCACATTTTTAGCTAAGCTTTGTTTTTATCTTTAATTATGCATATACATACACAGATGGGGTTCGTACATGTGAGTGGTGTCTTTCCCCGCAGGGGCCAGGAGAAGGGGGGAGGTTCTCAGGAGCTGGGTTACAGGCTGCTGTGAGCTGCTGGGTGCTGGAGCTGAACTCCAGTCCTCTGCAAGATCAGTGTAGCTTCTCCCTCCTGGGCCATCTCTCCAGCGCCTCGTATCTTGTCACACTGAGATTCCGGACATTTTCTAAGCATTTTTCTAATCTTCGGTGGGTTCCATGAAGCCAGGACTTGCTCTGAGCCCTGACTCTGGGGACTAGCTTACAATACTCCCACCCCAGTTTGAGTCTCTGAACCTCAGTTTCTTCTTCCTCTGGCTTCCTACCTCGGAGACCTAAACTGAATGAGGAGCATGAGAATGCCTGCCCCGCAAATGCGCTTGATGACTCTGAGCTATTGTTAGTGATTATTTGTTTAAGAACTGGAAAACCTTCTCTAACACAACCCCCTTGGCTTTGTCTCACTGTCGGCTTCAAAAACCCCTGAACCTCATAGGATGGTGTTGATTTTGTCTGAAGGAAACTCAGGCTTGAGAGTTAATAACAATTGAGAATTCTCGCAAAGTAACAAAATCTAGCCTAACAAGCCTGGAAGGTCCCTATCTGAGCAAGGGATACACTATCAGTGACCAGGCCGACTTAATTACTGCAACCCCACCCCCAGGCACAGAGAAAGCCATTCAGAAAAGAGACACAAACAAGGAAAGGAGAGAGAGAAAGGAAGGACACACAGGCTTCCACTCTAACCCAATAAACGCCCCTTCCTGACCCCCAGAGAACCCATGGTGACCTGCTGCTCTCTTCCCTACTTCTGCTCCTCCACTCTACCAGTGAACGCCCCTAGCTAGGTAGCCATGTCCCACCTCCCTCCCTGGTAAAATACTTAGGGTTCTGGAAAGCTGCCTGATTCAAAAATAGTGAGTTGTAATGGTGAGCTTGACACCATTAGGTCGGCCTGTGGGCATGCATGTGGGGGGGGGGCTGCCCTAATTAAGCTAATTGATGAAGGAGACCCAGCTCACTGTGGATGTCACCATTTCCTAGGCAAGGGATTCCAAACTGCCTAAAAGTGGAGAAATCAGGCTGAGTGCAGGCAAGCGAGCAAGCATGTGTGTGTTTATTTCTCTTCACTTTTACCTGGGAATGTGACGCAAGGAGCTGTTTGAAATTCCTGCCTCCTCGACTTCCCCACAGTGGTAACTGCAGCCTGGAATCACAGGATACAACCCCCTTTCTCTCCTAAGTTGTGCACTGCTGGTGTATTTCATCACCAGAAATGAAACTGGGACAGGAACAGAGATGATCCCTTATCCCTTCAAGAAACTTTATTCCCCCCTTATGTGCACCAGGACTTGAACCCAGGACTTTATACACTCTCAGACACCTTCTCACTATGGGTCAGAGCCAGTTGAGATACACCAAGATTTCAGATCTCCAGCCAGGTTCCCAGTCATCCTGACCACAGACTTTGTGGTCGCTCTGCCTAGGGGCCCGGGAGTGTGCTAATCTTGGCATCCTGGTCTTTCTTCCCCAAGGATAGCACCACCTGTACCCCAGGGTTTTCATGTCTTTGGCTCACCCCAATGGTACCCACTGCCCCTTAGAGGCTCAGACCGCTTCAGCCTCAGTCTTTACTGCCATCTAGTGGCTCCAAGGCTCCCTGCAGGGAGGAGGGTTCCTAGGAGCGAGGTTAGCATTCAAGGCACCTGAGTGGGTGTGCAAGCCTAACTTAGAAACCAGCTCAGCCTTCACAGCCCAGTCTCAGGGCCTCTGGGCAGGAAGCCAGGGGCTCTGTTTCCCCATAGAGCCTGCTCTAACCCTCTGTGGGTTTATACCCACAGTGTCGAGTCTGCTGTGTCCTTAGTATTGAACACTCTCCAGGAAGGACATAATCCTGTTCCCACAGAGGAGAAATGGGTTTGGGAACCAGTGAGCTAATCAGACTGTTCGTACAGCCATCCATTCAGAAGGTATTATGCTGGGACCCAAGGAAATGACTCAGTCCGTAAAGTACTAACTGAACAAACATGAGGACCTGGATTTGAACCCAGCACCCGTGCACAAAGCCAGCCATGTCGGCAGCTTTGTGAATGCAAATGCCTGGCTTGTGGTTGCCACCGAGCTTGTCTCCTGGTGCTCGCTGTCTTACCAGAAGATATAGCAGAACAACTTAAAGCAACAGAATGTATTGTCTCCTAGTTCTGGGGACCAGAAGTCCAGATTCGTGGTGCCAACAGGGTGGCACCATCTGGACGCGGTGGTGGGGGTGTGCTGAGTTTCTAGCACTGGTGGCAATCCTAGGTCTTCTTGTAGGTGCCTTGGTCTCATACTGTCATCACATACGAATCCACATGTGTCTGTTTCTTCTTGGTGGATGCCCGTGACGTCTGGTTGGAGCCCACCCACTTGGACACATGGCCTCCTGTCCTGGCGAGTTCTATGTCATCTGGACACAGCTACAGTCATCTGAAAGGAAGGAGCTCAGTTGAGAAAAATGCCTCCTTAAGATCAGGCTATAGACAAGCCTGTAGGCATTTTCTTAATTAGTGATTGGCGGGGGAGGGCCCAGCTCATTGTGGGTGGTGCCGTCCCTGGGCTGGTGGTCCTGGGTTCTATAACAGAGCAGGCTGAACAAGCCAGTAAGCAGCACCCTCCATGGCCTCTGCATCAGTTCCTGCTTCCAGATTCCTGTTCTGCTTGAGCTCCTCTCCTGACTTCCTTTGAGGATGAACAGGGATGTGGAAGTGCAAGCCAAAGAAACCCTCTCCTCCCCAACTTGCTTTTGGTCATGGTGTTTCATCGCAGCAACAGAAGCCCTCACTAAGCTACCTCTCCTTAGCTTGACTCATTCCATCTGTGTAGAGCTTCTCCAAATAAAGTCTCACTCTCGGGAACCAGGGGTCAGAACTGGACGTACTTTGTTCTTTATAATTTTTACATTTATTTAGTGGTGCATGTGTGTGTGTATGTGTGTGTGTGTGTGTGTGTAGAGGGCAACTTTCAGGAGTTGGTCCTACCACCAAGTAGAGCCATCTCACCAGCAGATGTACCTTTTGAATAAGAAACACAATTCTAAGCTGGACGGTGGTAGCGCACACCTTTAATCCCAGCACTCAGGAGGTAGAGGCAGGCGGATCTCTGTGAGTTTGAGACCAGCCTGGTCTACAAGAGCTAGTTCCAGGACAGGCTCCAAAGCTACAGAGGAAACCCTGTCTCGAAAAACCAAAAAGAAAAAGAAAAAGAAACACAATTCTATCCCCCCGCCCTCAAAGCCAAAGCTCTCATCTCTTGGGATCCTATCATTTCTTGTGATGTTCTCCAGCCCAGCCTTGATCTGAGCCCCGCTGTGGATTCCCTGCCACTCAGCCTTAGTCACAACCAAGCAAATCCATTTGGGGACTTCCACACAGGGCTGCTTTACTCCTGCCTTGGAAGAACATGTACCTTTAAACCCCTGTGGAGCTCTGTCTTCGCCCATCCTGGAAAGATGACAAAGTCCCTAATCCATACAGGATGCTTTCCTGGGCCAATTCCCAGACCCCTGACATCCCTCAGCACAGGAGGATAACTGTTCACCAGCTGTGAAGACATGGCAGGTGTGAAGTATAAAAATACGGCTGAGCTTTTCATCTGAGTGGGACGTCCTCGCTGGCAGTGGCTGCCTCAGAAAATCCATCCCTTCTGGCTAGCTCCCAAGGGACAGGGTTCAGACCACTGCTCTAAGTGTAAAAGAATATTCTAGAAACCCAGGCTTTCTCAGCTCCACTAGTCCATGCTTTTAGTGAGTCAAGGAAATGCTCTCCGGGTGGTAACTTTAGGTAGTCAAGGATGTGCTGGCCAAAGATGTGTGTGATGTCCAGCATACCTGGGTGGGAGAACCCGGACTCAGTGACCAGCACCAGAGGGAGGGCTGCTCCCGCTTTACCTGGCTGTGGGTGTAAAGGGACACGAGGAGATGCTGGCACACCCGGAGAGTGTGAGATCCTGTGGGCCAATCACTGTCGATCTCCAGATCAGCTGCGCCTGCTTGTGAAACCCGTCAGCATGGACCGGGAGGCTGCTGGCATTCCTTCACAGAAGGGAGAGCACTGGACCTTCGCCCAAGTCTCCAACTATGAGTCCCGGCCATTTGTATGTAATTCTGCCCTAACTGATGTGGAGGAAGATCTCTCTTAGGAGGCACTAGAGGGTATAGGCTTTAGAACGCTAGCTGAAGGGGTCTCCATCTGTGAGGCTGTGAGGACACCATCATTCGTGCTGGGTGGAGACTGTCCAGTGCGGCTGCTTTAGGGTCACCCATGCCTCACCTGTGCACTGGAAGTTCAGTGGACTCTCCGGTTCACCAGGGAGCGCTCTGGTTTGCCCTGGGTTTGCAGCTTTTCCAGTGACTGTTTTAGTGTCCTATGCTTGTCAGGCAAGTCTCATGATTGAGTTTAAACAATGGATTCTCATTTTCTCAGGATTCTGGGCAGGACTGGTTCCTTTTGAGGGCAGTGGGTGAGCCAAGGTCTCTCTGTCTTCGTGGCTTGCAGATGACTATCTTCACCTGTCTCTTCAGTGTGCCCCAGTGTCTGTCCACACTGCCTCTCTTTTGTGTGCGTGTAGTTTCACATGTGGCTCTCTCACGGGTCCTGGCCTGGCCCGGCTGCCTTGGAGGCCCGCTTGTCCCCATCTCCCTCCTGCTGAGATTGAAGATGTACAAGGCTGTTGTCTTTTTTCTATGGGTTCTGGGAATTGAACTCAGGTCAGCGTCTTACTGACTGAGCCATCTCCCCAAACCCATCACATCCCCACTTGCTAAGAATGCCAGTTATTGAATGAGACTTCCTCTTCATTTGATCACCTCTGTAAAGGCTCCACTTCCAAGCTGCTGCGGGTGGCAGTGGTGGTGGCACACGCCTTTAATCCCAGCACTCAGGAGGCACTGTGAGTTCGAAGCCAGCCTGGTCTACAAGAACTCGTTCCAGGACAGCTAGAACTGTTACACACAAAACCCTGTCTCGAAAAACCAAAAAATAAATAAATAAAAATTAAAAATAATAAATAAATAAATAAATAACAAAAAGGAAAGACTAGGCTCTACTTCCAGGGCTGGAGAGATGGCTCAGTGGTTACGAGCTCATAGCAGAGGACCTGAGGTCAGTTCCAGCACCCATGGCGGGCAGCTCACAACCCCGCAACTCCAGCTCCAGGATCATCCAGTGCCTCAAGCACCTATATTCACATGCACACACTCATGAGCACACACAGAACTAAAGATTAAATAAGCCCCTATTTCTAAATGAGGTCACAATTCAAGGATACTGGCGATTAGGACTTTAACCCATGCATGCTTGTCACAGTTGGTGACATCTTTTGCCGAAAGCCAGGAAGATGCAGTTGGAGCTGCCTGGCCGAGCACCATGCCCGCTGTCGTGACCACGCCGCCTCCCTCTGCCACCACACGAGGGTCTCTGGAATTGCTGATGTTGCAAGAACGTTGCAGTCCAATGAAACACACAGCATCCTAGAAGTCAAGTGGCTTGGAAAATGTGTTTAGACTTCAACAAAAGACAGCAATTGGGCAAGCCAGCAAGACGTGGCGCTAATTGGCGGCCACACTCTGTTTCCTCCCTCCAGCTGCCTCTCAGAATCGGAAAACAACCGTATACGTATGGAAGCCATGAAATTAACCGTTTTAAAAAATGGGCTAACGTTCTCTGAGCCCATGTTTCTAAGGCAGCCTTTGTTCCGTATTCCCAGCTTTCTCATCAGCAGCAAACACCGTCTCGGATTGACAGGGGCATAGGAAGATAAGCGCCAGGAGCAGCCCTGAACACGTCTCCAGCAATTTTCTCTTCTATCTTATCGCAGCCTCCAAGACACATTATTCTCATCTGAAGCGTGGTTCCAATTTGGGGGGGAAACGCCTTTCATCTCCTCCATCCCATTTCTTCCTCTCCGTCTCCCGGTCCTGAGGGAAGCTTTAGAGATGAACATTCCGCCACTTGCCAGGGCTTTGGATTCCCACACTCACGCCGAGAGCAGTGTTGAGGATCAATCATCCCCTTCCAGGCTGAAGCAAGGCTCCAGCACAAGGAAGGGGTAATTACAGCGCAAACTGGGGTCTAGGACCATCGCGGCTTGACAGGAAGCGGGTGGGGGATGCAGAGACATGGGAAGGATCCCTCTCTGTTACCCACTTTCACCTTCCGCCTCCCAAGAGCGCGGGAGCTAAAAGTGGCAGGGTGAGGAACAGTGATGGCCCCGTAGCACGCAGCCTCTGAGAGCTGCACTTGAACCCTGCTCCGGTGTAGTCACCGTCGGCGTCTCAGGGCTAAGGCTGCAATTGTGTCTCTGCTCACCCACGACCAAAGGCTTTGTCAGGCTGTCTCACGGCTGTGATTAAGAGGTCCCTTCAGTGTGGAGATTGATGGCCCTGAGGCTAAGCTGTCCTGTCCCTGCGGAGGACCTCTCACAGGCTATCTGATGGGTGGCAGTGGTAGCTAGCCTCGGGGACAGTCTAAGCCACCGAGACCGAAAGCTGGAGAGATGACTCCGGTTCAGAGCACTGGCTGCTTTTACAGAGGACCCTGGTTTAGTTCCCAACAGCCACATAGCAGCTCACAACAATCTATTACTCCAGTTCCAGGGGATCCAACACCCTCTTCTTGTCTCCGCAGACACTAACCACACACGTAGTACACAGACACACATAAAAGAAAAATAAAATCTTTATTTATATTTTAATAAATAAAGCTTGCCTGAAGTTCAGAGTAAAACAGCCACACTGGCCAGCCTTACAGACCAGGCCACAATAACACACACCTTAATCCCAGTAGCCACACAAGTTGCCATAGAAACTGGGTGGTGCATGTCTTTAACGCCAGTGGTGCATGCCTTTAATCCCAGCCCTAGAGAGGATTATAAACCGGGAGGAGACAGCTCTCAGTCAGCTTCTGAGATTCCTGGAGACAGGATCGCCATTTTGATCAAGGTAAGAGCCAGCGGCTGACTGCTTTGTTTTTTGAATCTTCAGGATGAACTCCAATTTCGTTCCTTGAATTTTTATTAATCATGCTTCAACTTTCCCCAAGGGCTCAATCATTAAATCCAGTCCCTAAAACCCAAGTAAAAAGCATGGTGGTGCATGCCTGCCTTTCCTGTGCTGGGGCGGCAGAGACAACCAGGCCCCTGGGGCTCCTAGTTCCTGGCCAGTGAGGCACCCTGCTCAAACAAAGTTGATGGTGTTTCTGAAGCTGACATCTCAGACTGTCCTTTGTCCTGCACAAGCACACACATGCACAATAGTATATGCACACATGTACACACATGCTCATGCAATGCACTCACAAATGCACATATATTCTCATGCACAGTACAAACACATGTGCACACAAGCTCATGCACATGTATACATGAATGCATACACATTCACATACACATGCACACACATGTTCACGCAATGCAACATATGCATGCTCACGCGCATGCACACATACATGCTCACATGAATGTACACACATGCACATATGAAAGCACACATAAATACATGCACATACACGTGCATACACATATTCATACATACACATGCTCATGCACACACAAATGCACACACCTGGACATGCATATGCAAAAACATTCTCATGAACATGTAGAAACACATGCACACACATGCATACACAAGCTCATTTACATGCACACACATATGCACATGCAAATGCACACACATATGTACACATGCAGGCACACACATGCTCATGCACATGCACACGTGGATGCACAAACATGTACATACATACTCATGTGCACACACATGCTCGTGATGCACACACATGCACACACACACCTCTTCCCAACCCTCATGGAGCCTGAATCCTCCAAAGGTAGCAATTAACAAACACGTACGTGACTCCTGCTGACTGCCATGCTGGGTTGTGTCTCCACAGGTTTGTGTGTTGGAAGTTATAAGTGGTCATGCCTGCTGGGAGGTGTTCAGACCACAGGATGTACTCACAGGCGGGATTGTGGAACCCTAGTGTCCCTCTGGCTTCCTGTTTGCCAATGCGATCTCTCCCTGTACCCCATGAGGCCCTTACCAGAGCCAAGTCGATACCAGAGCTCTGGGACAGAGGGCTAAGTGCACCTCTTTTCTTTACCACAGTACTCACCTCTGGAATTTTTTTTATAACAACAATAACAAAAAACAACTCCTCTCAGAGACCCATCAGCAAGGCGTCCTTCAGGGATAGCGTTCGAGCCAAGTAGACACTGGTGTTCCGTGACATTTTACCTCCTCCCTATCCTGCAGAGGATACTGATGTGGCCCCTTGTAGCATCCTCTCCTACTGGGTGCTCAGGTAGAGAACCCTGGTGCAGGTGGGGTGACCTCTAGTGACCCGTGTCTGGACTCTGGAGCTCTCCTTCTCCCCGGCTCCACTGGACTCTTCCTCACAGGCCTCCCAGGAGCCAGAGGAAATGGCGTGGACCAGGACTGTGGTCTCCATCACCCTCTTCCTTCTGACCGTTCCTTCTGTGAGGAGGAGACCTAGTGAGAACAGTAGACGGGCGACGTGCCATCATCACACACTGACTGCCACCAGCCCCTGCAGCAGCAGGATCTCAGGCCGCTGAGTCTGCCTGAGCACTGGTCCCCAACATCCCTGCTGAAGCCTGAAAAATGGGAGCCTCTGGGGAGAGAAGAATGGAACCTTAGATGATTCATTGTCTGCAGAGTCTCCTTCCGGCCTCCTTCCATCGCTCTCCTGGTGAGAATGCCCCTGAGTCCTAGCCTGTTACCTACATCTATCTGCTGCTCAGCCCTGCTTGAGCTCACGGCTGTACCGCCGTGTGACCGCCATGTGACCCATGTGACCGCTGTCCCTCAGGGGCTGGGCAAAGGTGACTCAGGGGACACCTCCCAAATTAGTTCCATTCGTATGCCAACATGAAACTGAAACCAGTCTAAGCCTGGAATGATTTCAGGGTAAATATTGTGATGTTCTTGAAGTAGAGAAAGCTGTGTGCAAGAATAGGTCTCCTTTTGTGCCTATGACTTAATTTGCATTCTAAGCAGGCTGTGGGGCCTCTGCTAGGCCTTAACTCCTGAGCTCTGAGAGGGAGCTGGCAGAGAGAGGTGGGTCTGGGGTGCTGGGTCTGGAAGCCCCCTCTCTTAGCATCACCCCATTAGCCAGACCCCATCTAGCTCTCTCTCCCCCACCCCCACCCCCACCCCCATGGAGCTGATCTGCCAAGGTCTCTTTCCTGGTTGTGTTCTCTTACTGTGCCAAACACCACGGCCAGCAGCAACATAGGAGACAGAGGTTGACTTAGACTTTAGGTCACAGTTCATTATTGAGAGGGGCCTGAAGGCAGGCCTGCATGTTGTTACACACAGCATTGCCTCTGAGCAAGGAACTCATAGCAGAAGGTGCAGCATCTATGATGGAGAAACACTACCTGCTGGTTTCCTCAGAGACCCATGCTTAGCTGGCCCAGCACCACCTGCCCAGGGAATGGGGCTGCCCACAGAGGGCTGGGCCCTTCTGCATCTGCCCTGTAGCCACTCCGGATGGTCAGTCAGCTCTGAGCACTCCCTTCTCAGGTGACTCTAGGTTGTTGCTGAGTGACAGCCAAGGCTCACTAGGACAGAAGGGTGTGGTGGCGCACACCTTGAATCCCAGCACTTGGGAGGCAGAGGCATGAGGGTCTCTGTGAGTTTGAGGCCAGCCTGGACTGGACAGCCAGGGATAGGTAGAGAGATTGTGTCTTGGAAAGACAAAAGACTAGGACCCCTCCTCTGCCAAGATGACCGTGACTTCATCGTAACTTCGGAAGCTGTGACCAAACACCACTCTTAGGGTCCTCACCAGCCCACCAGACCCTCCACTGGGCAGCCTCTCTCCTATGGGTAACTCCAACTTTGCAAAAAATCAAAAAACGGAGACGGGAATGTGAATCGTTTGTTTCAATTTTAGATTAACGATGCACTAATGTAAATATACATACAAATGTCACCCCACCCGTCATTAATGTAAACACACACACACGCAAATGTCACCCCACCCATGATTAATGTAAACACACACGCAAATGTCACCCCACCCATAATTGATGTAAATATACACACAAAAGTCACCCCACCCGTGATTAATGTAAATACACACACAAATGTCACCCCACCCATGATTGTTTATATGAAATGCAGATTTAATTGAGCTTCCTGTATTTTATCTAGCAGGCCTATTCCATTAGGGATGACTGTAAAAAAAAAAAATCAAAGCTACCCACTTCTTCTCTTGCCCAAAGCAGCAATAAAAGGTGAGCAGGAGAACCATTGATTGAGAAAGCAGAAAAAGTCCTTGCTTTCCTCCCAGTCAGCCTTTCTGGGGCACATGATCTCTCTTGAACCTATCAGGTTCCAAGGTATGTCTTGCTCTGATTGGCTCAGGCCTGGGCACTTGTACAAACAGCGACAGGGTTTGTGAGACTCTGACTGGCTGAGATCCTCCCTGAGTTAATTCTTCCAAAGGAGTAAGTGTGGTTTCTCTAAAGAGGACCTAATATGGGGGCTGGAGAGATGGCTCAGGAGTTAAGAGCACCGGCTGCTTTTCCAGAGGACCCAGGTTCAATGCCCAGCACCCACATCACTGTGCACAATCATCTGTTACTGCAGTGCCAGGAGACCTGGCGCCCTCTTCTGGCCTCCATGGGTACTGCACATAAGTGGTACGCATGCACACAATGTCATACATATAAACAAATAAATCTAAATTGGATGTGGTGGTGCATGCCTTTAATCCCAACACTTGGTAGGCAGAGGCAGGTAAGAGTTCTTTGAGTTCAAGCCCAGTCTGGTCTACATAGTTCCAGGACAGGCAGAACTACATAATGAGGCCCTATCTCAAAAATAAATGGCTAGATAAATCTATAAATATTTAAAGAGAACATAATGACCATGTCTCTGTCCAGCAAAATTCCTCCATGCTGCCTTCTCAAATGGAAGCTACTGGCTCTTTAGGCCCTGACTGTCTCTAGCCCTTAGCCCCATCCTCATTCCCTCTCTCAGACCCCTGGGCACCTTGCTGGGCTCCCTCAGTGGTTTCCTGCTACCCGGGAAGACCCTCCCACTTTCCCTAGGACTTGGCTCAGGCCCCCTTCCTTCCAGACTCCCTTCTCTAGCCTCCCTCTGCTCCCCCAGGACCTACCTGAACAAACCCTATGGGGGGCTCCAGGCACAGATCTGGAGGTTCTTTGCAAACAGGAATTGTTTAGTTGGGAAAGTTAGAGTCTATTGAAAAGGAATTATGTGAATGAAAGCGCTTGGGTGCTGCTTCTACAGAGACCTGGGGCTCAAAGGTTCCTCCTCCTTCTGGCTTCCTTCTCCCTTCTGGCTTCCTTCTCCCTTCTGGCTTCCTTCTCCCAAGGATTAGCACCTCTCTGTCATCAGCTAGAGTGTGAGTGCACACACACACACACACACACACACGTGCACACAAACAGAGACATAGACACACACAGAGACTCATACACACACATACACACACAGTGAACTCACTCATGTGCACACATAAACAGACATACACACAGACTCAGACTCATACACACAGACACACAGACACACGCACACACACACACACACACGGCCTCACAGGGTTGGGAGAGAGATAAAGAGAGAGAGCTCCCAGTGCCAGCCAGAGGGGGATCTTGTCTCCCAGCGAGAGATTTCATGTAGATCTGACAGCTCAGCCCACCTTGCCGAAAGACTTCAGCTGAGACAGAAAAGACAGACAGGGCCACACCCTGACCAGGACCACTTGGTTCAACACTGCTCCTACCTCTTATTTGTTTATTCATTGCATGTGTCCTTATCCATGCATTCAGAGACCGGAGGAGGACCCTGTGGTCCTGCTCTGTCACTCTCTGACTTCCCTCGAGGCAGGGTCTCTCACTGAACCTGGAGTTAGCTGGTGACCAAGTGGTATGGATCCTGTTTCTCTCCCACATCGCGCTGGGATTGCAGACTCAACACTGCCGATCCTGCCTTCTATGTGAGGTCCGGGGATTCAGACCAGGTCCTCCTACTCACACAGGAAGTGCTCCCACCCCATGAGCCATCCCCCAACCCCTTGGCCTTTATATAAATCTAACCCTCATGTCAGGACCCTCAAGATGAGCTTGCTAGGAGCTGGAGAGATGGCTCAGCAGTCAAGAACATTGCCTGCTCTTCCAAAGGTCCTGAGTTCAATTCCTAGCAACCACATGGTGGCTCACAACCATCTGTAATGAGGTCTGGTGCCCTCTTCTGGCCTGCAGGCAGAATATTGTATACGTAATAAATAAATGAATAAATAAATGAATAAAAGATGAACTTGCTAGCACTGGGGCTGCTTGACCTCTTTGTTTGCCCGTCTCCCCAGCATGGCCACACTGCACGCTTCCCCTTTCTCTACGTTACACCATGGTATTTTGAATTGCATATGGAGGATGGGTGGGTTAGCCTAGTTAGGGCCACCAGGGCCCAGGCTTTGACCCTAAAACTTTCAGTAATATACCCGACCTATCACCATCTCCAGCTAACCCATCAAACCATCAAACATTCCATTCCCACTCAGCAAGGTTTGCAGGAGCGGGGCAGGTACTCTTCCGGCACACGCCGCTGTCACCAGGGAAGGACACAGGGACAGACTGCAGAAAGACTTCGGAAGGCTGCCGTTTCGGTCACTGAGAAGGCACGCTTGGACCCAGGTGGGTTACAAGGTGCAGTGCTCACAGAGGTGCAGGAGCAGAATGGACACATCCCCAGCCCCTCTGCCAGGTATCCCCAAGCTCCTGAAGGAGCGGAGCCCGGCTTTGAGCATTTACTGTGCTGACCGACGCGATAAGGGTGATGGATATCGCAGTTGCCCCAGCAACTGTACAAGCCTCTACGGCCTGCTGCCGACTCTCCGTCATAACAACATCAGACATTTGTCAGTAAATCGTCAGGAGGGAAGGGAGTCATGTCTGTGACGCAGAAGGAGGAGAGTGAATGACACCACACGTTATGGTGGCCCAGTGTAGACACGCTGACCCGGTAGAGACATGTTGACATGGGGTACACACGCTGACATGGTATAGACATGTTGTCTCAGTGTAAACATGCTGACCCAGTGTAGACATGCTAACCGGGTATAGTACCTGCTGGGGTATTTTCCCCACACACCCATGGAAAATCCAAGAAACTAAAACAGAGGGCCTCGGCTTCATTTAAGAACCATTTGATGGTGGCACGCACCTTTAAATCCAGCACTGTAGTGGCAGAGGCAGGTGAATCTCTGTGAGTTTGAGGCTAGCCTGGTGTACAGAGCAAGTTCCAGGACAGCCAGGGCTACCCAGAGAAACCCTGTCTGGGGAGAAGGGAGGAAAAGATAAAGAACGGTTTCCTCAACATGCTTCTTGGTGTGATTTCTGGACTCCGACCCCTGTGCGCATTCTTCAGAATCATGCTCCAGATAAAATCAATTTCTCATTCCAGGCAAATGTCTAAGAACAAACCTGATCATTTGGGAGCGGAACAGCTGACTCAGCAGCTCTTGTGGAAGACCTCGGTTCAGTTGTCAGCACCCAAGTGACAGCTCATAACCGCCTGGAGCTATTCTTCCAGAAGACTGTAATGTGCCTTCTGGGTTTCGTGGGACCTGTGTGCACATGCGCAGACACACACACACACACACACACACACACACACACACAAATAAAAATTTTAAACCATCATTTGGGTCTGAAGAGAGAGCTCAGCCAGCTGAGGCACAAGGACCTGAGCTCAATCCCTGAACACGCACTGGATGAAGAGAAAGTTGGCGTCCTCTAGAGCAACATGCCACTCACATACCTGTGCTCACGCACATGCACACACACGCGCGAGAAGGGGGGCACTGGTGCGGGAGAATTATCTGTATTCTGTCAATCATATTTTAATAAAACGCTGATTGGCCAGGCAGGCAGTATAGGCAGGAAAGCCAGACAGGAAGTAGGGGTGGAGCAAAGAGACTGGGAGTATTCTGGAAGCAGAAGCTCTCTCTCAGCGACTCCTGCGCAGATCACTGAAGAGGCAGCATGTAACTTGCCTAGCTGAAAAAGGTACGGAGCCATTATGGCTAACATAGATGAGAATAATGGGTTAATATAATTTATAAGAGTTAACAAGAAGCCTGACCTAATGGGCCAATCAGTTTATAACCTTATGGAGTCTTGTGTGTGATTTCTCTTTGGGGCATGCCGGCTGAGGGGTACCGGGCGGGACAGATACCCCAACAAGCCAGCCCCACATACTACATATGGCGCCCAGACGTGGATAGGTGAGTCCACGGAAGGCCTGGGAGAGTTTGGGAAAGAGTAGAGTGGGGTATGTTTTCTTGGTGGCAGCAGTTTTTCGGTTCTGCTCTGCTTGCTAGAGGCGGGCAAGTGCTCTCATCTAGGAGAGGCTTCTTGACTCAGCCTTGGCTGCAAAACCTTGCAGCTCATTGGGAGGTCCTGCCACGAAACACTTGGATGCTGTTGGTGGAGAGCTGAGCGCATGCTTTTCGGTCGTAGCAGGAAAAAAGCTGTGCTGTTTTGAAGTGCCGGTTATCTGGGCTGTCCTGCCAGAGCAAACTCTGAGTCTTTCAGGCAGGCAGTCCGACTGAGTGTGGTCTGTGAGCAGAATGCTGCAGCTTGCTTGCTAGCAAGGACCTTGAAACGCCATAGAGTTGTGGCAGTGAACACAGCTCTGGCTGGTATCTCAGCCATGAGACTGGAGAGCTAAGAAATGAAATGGATCTAGCCGTCAAAGCCACGGCTCTCCATATTGCTTAGTAAATTAAAGGCTCATGTAGTCAGAAAAAGAGAGATTCAAAGAGGAAAAAAACCTCTAAATGGTTTACTATGTGTTAAAAATACATGCAGGTTAAAGGTTAAAGTTCTTAGGGTAAAAAGGGAAGAAAGAGAGTAGTTGGGTGTGGTAGAACACACCTTTAATCCCAATGCCTGGGAGGCAGAGGTACGTTGACCTCTGAGACTTTAAGGGACAGAAGTAGTTAACTTCTGTGAGTTCAAGGTATGGTAGTACACACCTTTAATCCTAGCACTGGGGAAGCAGAGACACGTGGATCTCTGTGAGTTCAAGGTGTGGTAGCAAACACCTTTGAGCCCAGTACTGGGGAGGCAGAGACAGAAGGATCTCTGTGAGTTCAAGGACAGCCTGGTCTACAGTGTTATTCCAGGACAAAGATATACAGAGAACCTGTCTCAAAGTAAAAGTAAAAGAAATAGAGGTTAAAATAAAGATGGAAAATACACAGAGAATCTTGATAACGTATGTTATTATGCTCTCTTTGAATTGTTTGAATGCTGAGGAAGGAGCAACAGCTGCTAAAAGACTTTTGTTTATAAATGCTGCTGAATTAACCCAAGATAGACATTTTGAAAATACCTTGGCTTCAAAACTGAAGTCAAAAGGTATGTTACTTTGGAGAAGAGATTCTGCTTTTGTTTCCACAGAAAATGAGAGGCTATGGATTTATTCAGAGTTAAGAAAAATCATCTTTGACCAAGGGAGGCCACCTGAGAAATCGACAGGAACAGATGGCCCAGATGACAGAGTTCTACATCCAGAACTGATTCAAGACTGCTGCCTGAGATGATCAAGACTCCCAGGATACTTCAGTCAGGACTTGACTATAACTCTAAATTTTCTTTAGGTCCCCTTAAGACTATCAGCGCCCCCAACCAGCAGGAAGTAGCCTGAAATACTACGCCCACATTCCCAACAAATGGATTATGGGTATTTTCCTTTGTTTTAAAAAAAAAAAAGAGGGAAATGGTGCGGGAGAATTATCTGTATTCTGTCAATCATATTTTAATAAAACGCTGATTGGCCAGGCAGGCAGTATAGGCAGGAAAGCCAGACAGGAAGTAGGGGTGGAGCAAAGAGACTGGGAGTATTCTGGAAGCAGAAGCTCTCTCTCAGCGACTCCTGCGCAGATCACTGAAGAGGCAGCATGTAACTTGCCTAGCTGAAAAAGGTACGGAGCCATTATGGCTAACATAGATGAGAATAATGGGTTAATATAATTTATAAGAGTTAACAAGAAGCCTGACCTAATGGGCCAATCAGTTTATAACCTTATGGAGTCTTGTGTGTGATTTCTCTTTGGGGCATGCCGGCTGAGGGGTACCGGGCGGGACAGATACCCCAACAAGCCAGCCCCACATACTACAGGGGCACGTGTTATTTTATTTAATTTTGTCTTGTGAGACAGGCTGGCCTGGAACTTCAGAGATCCACTTGCCTCTGCCTCCTGAATAAGGGGGATTTAAGGCGCGCGCAACACATCAGGCCGAGGTGTGCACTCTGCACTTTCAACCTCAGTGCTGGTGAGGTGGAAACCGGAGGATCCCTGGGGCTCCCCGGCAAGCTCAGTCTACTTAGTGACATCCAGGGCAATAAGAGGCCCTGTGTCAAACCAGGCTGGTAGCATCTGAAGAACATCCAAGACTGTCCTCCAGCCTCCATATGCACCTGAACACATCTGTGCACCCACACACGTGAACATGCACTCAGGCACACACAAAATAATAGAGTGCAATTTTAAGAAGTTTCTTGGCTAAGCATGGTGGTGCACACCTTACTCTCAGAGCTCAGGAGGCAAAGGCAGGCAGCTCTCTGGATTCCAGGGCTGCTTGGTCTTAAACTAACCAGTGAAAACCCCCACAAGCACAACAAAAGCTGGGCATGCTGGCTTACTCTCAGCCTTCCAAGTACCTGGGGTTATAGGTGCGTGCCACCACGCCCTACAGAAGGCATTTGCATGTGCATGTACACACAATTCTCTAACCTCAGTCTTCCAAGTACCTGGGGTTATAGGTGCGTGCCACTATGCCCTAGAGAAGGCATTTGCATGTACGTGTACACACACGTTCTGATTGTCTACTACAGTGTTGAAATCCTTGTGTGCCCTTCCCGTGGGCTGTATCTCAGTCTTCCCGATGTTTACTTTCACACAAGGGTTTCACTGACTTCCACCACTTTGTCTACCATGGCCTGCAGCTTATTTGGACTTTCAGCAAGCAGGTGCTGTCTCGTCAGCAAAACGCAAGTTATTGATTAGCACGCTACCCGTCTGCACGCCTCTCTCCTCATCCTCCAGGGCTGTTGTGGTGAGAGACTGCAACAGTCCTACGATTGTCTTAAACGTATCACTTAGCTCTCCACAGACTTTGACTGATGCAAGGGTATCTTTATAGAACGAATAGAGCATTTATGAAACGCTCCTCAGAACAGCGGCTGAATGTGTTTGGGATGGCGTGTCTCAGCGGGATTCTAGGCGTCTCACAAAGAGATGGGCTATGCAACGGTGACATCAGGAAACATCTCCATCTACAGAAGAAAGTAAACTACAGGATATGGGTAGGGCACTTGAGATACTTCGGTCACGTTATGAGAATGAACAACGGCAGACACCCAAAGACAGCACTGCTTGACAGAGTGTATGGGATAATGTAGACCTTAGCTCGATTCGGGAAATAACCAGGCTAGCTACAAGATAAAACAATTATATTTTTATTTATTATAAGGGGAAAACTCACGAAACAGGAACGAGAAGTCCAAGCTCAGCTGTGCTGCGAGGGAACTACATAGAGAGAGCACCTGGGCTGTGCCCCGCCCCTCCGGGGTCCCAGAAAGCCACACCCTAACTTGGCCCCACCTCTTAAAGATAATTGGTTGGCAAAGATTCCCCATCAGAATAAGGCAAAGAGGAAGACCCAAAACATGCTGAATAGACAGCATAAAGGAAGACTGTGGAACCTTGGGTATGACAATAACACAAGCATCTACGACTGCCCAGGATAGGAACGACAGGAGAATCGCCATAAACGGGCTGCCCATGCAGGCTTTAGCATGCTGGGGGCATAAATGAGGATGTGATAAATGATGTACACACATGTGGGTATTCATGCATTTGTGTACACATGCAAGTGGAGGCCAGAGGCAAGCATGAAGACCTGAGTTCAAGTCCCTAACACCCATGTAAAAGACGGGGCATGGCGGTGTGTGCTGTGTCTTAGCTACTCTTCTACCGCTATGACCAAGGCAACATGTAAACATTTAATTGCGGGCTTTGACCATCATGGCATGGAGCACCGTGGCTGGCAAGCAGGCCTGGCGCTAGAGCAGTCGCTAAGAGCTTACATCTGATCTTCAAGATAGAGGCAGAGAGAGAAAAAGAGACTGGACCTGGTAAGGGCTTTTGAAAGCTCTGTTGGGACCAATTGGAGTCCTGGCCTTCAGCTGCTCTTCCCTGCTAGAACCTTCTAATTGAAGTTACTAAAAGCTGTGCCTTGCCTAGAGGATCAGAGGATGGGATTTTTCACCTGTTGGCCATTGACTGCTGGGTATTTAAGCCTCCATGGTGCTATTAAAGAAGGGCTTTGTACCAGTGATTGGAGGTCTGTGTGTCTGTCTGTCTCTATGTGTGTTTCCTCAACCTCCAGCCCCTTGCCCGAAGCTCGCGAACTAAATTCTTGTGAATAGTGCGCAGACAGGGGCACCCCGCAGCTTCCCCTGCGCACCCTGCATCTGCAGTAGAGACACAGACAACCGCAGCAGCCCCTCCCCTTCTGGAAATAGGAACTCATTTCTGCAGGGTTTAGGAATGAACCCACAACCTTGCGCGTGAGCCACACCACCAACCTAAATCCCTCAAACTCCTATGCAAACTCTCCAGCCTTTCCACTGCTCATGGGCACACCTGAACAGGATGCCTTTTCCTAGCTGCCAACTGGACTGCAGCTGAAGTCAGCTAAAACCCAAGCAGCCGGCTGCACCTGTGAGGGATTTTTTTCTTTTTTTTCTTTTTTGATTAGACCATTTGAGGTGAGAAGACCCACCCTAACCCTGGGCCACACCTGGTGGCAGCCCACATAAAATGACGTGGACGAAGGAAGCTTTTGATTTTTGCCTGCTTGCCCTCCTTCTCCCTGGCAAGTTCATCTATCCTGCCACCAAGGCCTTCCTGTGCCGGTGTTAGAACCTGCGTCGTCAGGATTCCGGTGTGTGCTGACGACCAGCTGAGATAGATATCCAGCCTCATGGATTGAACCGTTGAACTCTTGGCCTTTCCATCGGGAAATAGCCATTGTGGGACCAGCTGGACCACAGCCTATAGGCCACTGTAATCGAGCCCTTTTTGATACATAGAGAGCCATTCTCTTCTCTGTCCCTCTGAGAACCCTAACCAACACACGGTTCCTATGTCAGCTCCCCTGATAGTGCTTTGGTTGGTCTACCCTGGCACTTAGGGCTCTTTTCTTGGGAGTCCCGCTGGCCCCGTCAGGATATTTTAAGGCCACTCTCTTGTCATTGCTTTTGGGGTAACTCTAGCCTGACCTCACCTGGACAGAGCCCCCAGTTAGCAGGCTCGACTTGCCAACTCTCTTGTAGCTAGTTGTGATCAAGCAGGTGTTGGTTGCCCTCTGGTCGCCTCTTTTAGCCTCTCTGAGCTCCCAGTGCTCCTTGCTCTGTGGCTCGTTCCTCCACTTTCAAACCCAGCAGCTGGGTGTTGTCAAACATTTCCCTCTCTTTCTAAGCTGAGACACTCCACACACTCTTCTTTCTCACACTCCTCTCTGTGGGTTATTTAATGCATTGCTGTGAGATGTGGTGAGCCGGGTTTTGAGGTTTTTTTTTTTTTCCTCATGAGGCTGAAAGGGGGAAAGTAGGAGGGAAGAGGGTCATGGGCCAGGACCTAGGTCTGGTCCATTTCTGACCTCAAAAGGTACGGCCTGACAGGCTGCACTTCTCAGAGGCACCACCAGGGGGCACACGTGGCCGTGGAATGCACCTCGTGTTCCGCGGCTTTCTCCCTTCTGCTTGCCCGGCCCTGCTAACTTTGGGAACTGTCCTTCTCTGCCTCCAAGAGACAGAAACAGCTCAGCTGATCCACATATCACCATCACAGGGCACCTGTAGCCCGTGACCTGGGAGGTTCAGACAGGAGAATCGTTTCAGCCCAGGGGATCTGAGCCAGCCTAGGCAACACAGGGTGCGAAAGCCCGTGCCTCAGGTGGAGCTCACTGACTGGTGTGTTTTTACCCAAAGGGACACAGGAGACTTGGAGACTCCTCTCCTGTTGACCCAACTTCCACTCCCATCACAAAGAGGCCAATGCCAGCCGCCGAAAGTCACTGTTCCCAAACCTGTTTGTGCTGCTGAACTCGTCCTAATTACATTTTTAATTATCAAGTAAGCTGATAACTGGAGTATAACCAAGCAAAGTTGTTCCGGCAGCAAAACCAGACAACCAAAGCTAAGTGAGGAGCAGACGAAACTAAAACAACAGGGCAGAGAAGTGGGGTGGGCTGTACTGGAACCCTCCCGGACTTCCTCTAACAATAGTTTCCAAGTGTCTCCAAGACTATCCGATGGATAGACTCATACCAAGAACCAACAGCAGCCATATAGGATGCTACACACTTGAAATCCCAGCACTGTGGAGAGCTTTAACACTGCAGGTCTGCAGGTCTAATCCCCTTATCTCGGGCTAGTTTGTGCCTCCATATGGGAGCATGGGGCAGGGTAGTTTGGTTTGGTTTTGAGACAGAGTTTCTCTGTGTAGCCCTGGTTGTCCTGAAACTAGCTCTATAGACAAGGCTGGCCTCGAACTCACAGAGATCCTCCGCCTCTGTCTCTCTGGTTCCTGCTACTCCATACATAGCCTTAGGGAGGGAGGGGGCCTTGTGAATCTGGTTAGTTTCAGGGACCTCTTGAGGCTCCTGAGTTAATTTCTTAAGGCCCCTCCTTGGAGCACTTTCTCAAGCTTCCCTCTAGGATGGGATGTTTTTGTTCTGGGAAATAACTACACAGCACTGACTTGACCCTGGGATAATTGATCAATTTCTTGGTGGGGTTTCCTGTTGGAACCCTGGGAATACCTTGGACAATTGAAGCCTCCGTGCTGGATGCAGGGCTTGGATGCCTACTTTGGAGTTTTGCGGTTTTAGCCCAGAGATGCCACATCACAGACTCAAACTCTTGCTGGACCACAGTGACATCCCCCAGGAGCTCTCTGTTGAAGGCTTGTTTCCAGATCCAGTCCCGGTTCAGAGGTGCGTCTTTGGGGGAGTCATCGGATCAGGTGCTGACTTCATGGACGGTCAATTGATCCCAATGATGGGTTCATGCTGTGATGGAAGGTTACAGGTTTGCAGCAGGACCGGCTGGGATTCGACCCGGTTTGCCACACCCGGGATGGTTCAGAGAAAGCCACTTGACCCCTCGGGAACTTCAGCTTTTAGAAATGTACCATCGGCCCAATGTCCTGCACAGGGCTGAGGGAGAGGTAAAGGGACAGCGGCCAACTCCTGGTGCCCACAAGTAGGACGTCCCTCCCGCTTGTGCCCATCTAGACGAGGCCTGGCAGCCTTGGGGTCTCTAAGACCGCGCGGCCCCTTTAAGGCGTCTTTGGATGACTCAAAGGCTAGAGCGACTCTCTAGCGGCAGTCTCGATGGTAAGTCTTCACTTCCGGTCGGAAGTGCGTTTGGGGAGCTGCTTCCGCCGGGGGAGAGGAACCCGCGCTTCGTATCGAGGGGAAGCTAATCTTTGTGTGGCGGCGTGGAGGCTACTTGGACCCTGCAGTCGGGGCTCCGGAAACCGCTCCCGGGGCTCGAGAATCCGCTCCCTCTGCGGAAGCTGCTTCCGGGAGGAGCGTGATCCTAGCTGGGCGCGCAGGCGGCCTCGGGATGGGCGGCGGGTGGCAGGGATGCACGGTGCCCGGGCGTCTCCAGTGTGACACACACACGAGGCCATCCACTTAAACTCAGTTGTATGACTCTTTTTCCCCACCTAGAAAGCGAACTATCCGGCCCCCCGCGATTGAAAGAAATCACGCAGTAACTCCTTTCTCCTTCGAGAGTTTCAGGTGACCTCAGCGTGGGTGACCCAGGTATGTCAACCCCGCAGCTCCAGTGTCCTGAACTGGACGGTCTGGGGAAAGGCTCCTGTGTGGCTGAATCTGCCCGAGGTGGGTGCAGCCTTGTACCAGACAGCCCGACCTTGACCTAAAGAAAATTCCCAGAGGAACCTGTTCCCTGGTGTTGGATTTGCAGTAACAGGTGTGAGCATCCTAGCAGCAGTTTGGTGATCATGTATGATACTGCAAACAGGATCCTTGCTAGCGCTATCGGATCGAGTACAGCTCAGAACACCACAGAACTTTGATGTCGTTTGTTTCCTTCGAAAATAAAAATGTGATCCATTGTTCAGCCATCCTTATAGATTTTGCTTTTTAACATGTATGAATGTTTGCCCGGCGCCCTCAGAGGTTAAAGGAGGCTTACCAGATCCCCTGGAAGTGGAATTACAGATGTGAGCCCCAGTGTAGAACTGAACCCAGGTCCTCTGTAGAACCAGCAAGTGCTCTTAACTGTTGAGCCAGCTCTCCAGCTATAGCATCACTACCCTCTAAGATAGGGTCTCATTTAACCCAGGCTGCCCGTGAACTCGTTATATAGCCAAGGATAGCCTTTAAACTTCTGATCCACCCTCCTTCACACCCGGATTGTTGGGTTACAGGCACCCTCTACCACATCTGGTTCATGTGCTGGTTATCAAACCCAAGGCTTTTTACATGCTAGGCAAGTACTCTACTTACTGGGTACATGCTCCGCCCTGTGTTGAGTTTAAACAGACATTTGTGAGTTCAGACATTACTGTATAAGACACAGTACGACCAGACAAATTCTGACGATAGAAATATTTCACCCGGACTCCCGGGCAACCAGGGGCCTCCCGTGGCTGTCTTTACAGTGTGGTTGAGGGACTAGAATTTGTATTTTACATAGCCACATGGGACTAGTGATCACCACGTTGGAGGTCCTGGTCTAGCACACCTCCAAAAACGTGTTGACAGGAATCTTCCGTAGTTAAGGCATGCTTCGTGCTTTTTTAGGGCCTTGTGGGCCTTGCTGGAATGTGGCTCGGTGGTGGAGCATGTGCTTAGTATGTCTGAGGTCCCACAGACCTCAGACGTCCAAGTGGACGTCAATAAATAGTGTACGACAGCAGGAAAGAGACCACGTGTGAGGACGCACCAGGACTGTGGTCCTGCCAGGGAGGTACAGATGGGACAGGAAGTACAAGCTCTGAGGACAGGGTTGGAGGGGAGGAGGAAAGTTGAAACTGGAATGAAACGCAGGGTCCTTTGTCACCAGAGGCCCGGCTCGTGGCTGTTGACCCACAGGGCTCACAGTTAAACCTGAAGAGCGGAAGGTCAGCCCTGGGTGCCAGCAGTTTCTGAGCCTAGGGAAGGATATGCCAGTGGAAGCGTGCTTGGCACCTCATACATCCACCTGGGGTGAGGCGGTGTCCTGTGGGCTGGTGGGTTGAAGCGGGGTGAAGACTGACGGGCGTCTGCTTTCTTGTTTCAGGTCTTATGACTGGAAGATTGGCGTGTGCACTGCGTGACCCTGAGCCTGTTGGGTTTGACTCTGACTGCTCTGTGTGGTGGCTCTAAATAAATGGAGTTTGGCCACTCTGTTTGGACTGCTTGTCTGACAGTGTCTTGCTGTGTGGCTGACTGGCCTGGTGCTCAAAGATCCACCTGCCATTGCCTCCCAGGTGCTGGGGTGAAAAGCTGAAAGGCGTGCACCACCACCGCCCAGTTTGTCCAGTGTGGGTTTGTTTGGACAACACGTGTTAAGTGGCCCTGTTCCCAACTGTTTGGGGCACAAAGCACACAGCTAAAAGTTGTATAGGGAGTAAGGTATAAGGTCCCTGGGATCCACGCCCTTCTAGGTGTTCCTCTCATCTCCGTAGGAGTTAGCAGACGCACAGTGGCTACTCTGGGATCTGCCCACCTGTGTGCCCTGCGGTTACTGAAACCCACTGGTGTGCCTCTTTTCTTTTTAAAAAAAATTTTTTTCTTAGTTTATATATCTGTGTGCATGGGTGTTTCTTGCTGGCCTACCTTGCAGGTAGGTGGAAAGGACATTGTATTTTCTGTAGGGCTGAGCCCATCCCTCTCCTGAGAGCCTCGGGGTCATGGCATCTGGGGTCATTTTTGTGGTACAGTGTCCTCAGCAGGATCAGATCTACCGTTGTCCCCACTTCGCCCAATTGCACATCTACGGGACCTTGTCACAGACTGGGTACACTGCTGGCAGTGGAGAGTTTGGTTGTTTACAAGAACAAAGCCAGTGTGGCTTGTCTGCCATACTGTGCTCCTGTTGTTTGCACGGTGTGGAAGACCGGCTTGCTGTGCCGGGCCTATCCCCTTGGCTTCCGTTGTCCTTGGATGTGGCTCATTGGACCTGTTCGCAGTCTCACCCCATTATCCAGCTAGCTCCTGAGACCTACCCAGACCTGGGTCTTCTACTGGGGCCAGCCAACCCTGTCACCTCCCTGTGTGTACCTGGAAAGCCCTGATAGAGGAGCTGTGATGGTGCCCGTGGGTCTATCCCATGAAGGAGCCCGGTGCTTCCGAGCCAGCTGCAGTAGCTGCAGACCCCATGGCCTCAGTATTCGCATTTGGCTCTCACAAAAGCGTTCTGTTGGCCACATGCTAGCTCTAGAAAAAGACTGCTGCCTAAATTAATGTGTCAAGATGCAATGTTCACTGGAAAAAATAGTTTGTACTGATCTTTCTGGAGTAGACTGTTTTGGTGGCGTGTCCCTGACTCATCCTGGTGCAGGGTTTTTCCTGCCCACAGTGTGGCGTCTTCATGGTGGCTCCAGTCTGCTCCCAGAACTTGTCTGGGCAACTGGTCCTCAGGTGGCCAGTGCGATCGCTCTTGACAGGATCTCTTATCCAATTCTGGATGATTTAGTCCAGGCTGAACTCCCCACCATCCTGCCACACCCTCCCCACTGCTGGGATTACAGGCACGAGCCTTTAAGACAAGAACACGCTGTGTAGTCCAAGATGGCCTCAAACTCGTGGTCATGCCTCAGCCAGTGTCATCACTACACTGAGTGTCCTTGGGGATTCCTTAAGCAGAAGTTGGCCCAGAGCAGGGAAGTGTCTAGTGGAGAGGCAGTCACGAGGCAGGGAGGCCTAAACTGTGGTGCCAAACCCTCCCAGAAGCACCTTCATCTGGTCCTATTCCGGCTAAAAGGCTGCACTGAGATGGCCTCTTCCTCTGCTGATGTCATTGACTACAGGGCAGAAGGCTCCCGTGACTAGCCTGCTGGCTGCCGTTGAAGCTCAGGGAATACAGATTCCACGGAAGTTGGAACATTTTACCCAGCTGGAAGAGTTCTCAGCCACCCCCTGCTCCCTTCTATCTCTCCCATGGCTCCCCCAACCTTGGGCATGCCTAGCCACTGACTAGTTGACACCAGACGACACAGGTATGCTTGAGATGAGGTCTCGACCTATCCTGGACAGACCTGAATCTCTGTGGCCATCTCTGGATTCTATGAGGATTAAGGCCGGCCCATGAAATCTGTGGTCAAGAAGGCCTTAGTGCTGAGAGATAGCTGAGTTGGCAACTGAGGACCTCTGATACTACAACCCAAGTAAAAAACCTGGACATGGTGGCACGTGACAGGCAGGCAAGTCCCTAGAGTACACTGGCCTCTGGTGTAACCTACTTGGTGAGTTCCCGACTAATGTGTGGCGGGGAGTGTCTCAAAAGCAAGGTGGACAGCACTTGAGGAAAAAAAAAAAAACCCGTGACCCACAGGCAAAAAGAAGTCCTTAGATAGTTGAAATTGTTGGCAAAGTAGAATTTTTAGCTTCTCGTCTCGTTCACTAGAGGGCGCAATTGCACACCAGACTCTCTTTGCAGCAGCTGATCCTACAAAGCCTGGGGTTTCTTTTAAGCCAAGACTTTGAGGAGAAAGCTATGTGGGAGCTGCAGCTGCAGGGAGGGGCCCTTGCTTAGGAATCCATCAGTTGGTCCCGATTGTGCTCAGTTCCTGGGAAATGCTTGTGTCCCGGAACAGCTGACCTCGGCTGGGCTTGTACAGCTGGAGGCAAGGGTATATGCTAATGTGTGTCTCCAAGGCTCCACTGTATCCTGTGGCATGCATACCAACGTGTGAATTCCCTGAGCCCTAAGGGTTAACAGTGGTTCTCAGTCCATGGGTCACAATCCCTTAGGCAAACCTCTATCTCAAAAAATATTTACATTACCATTCATGACAGTAGCAAAATTACAGTTATGAAGTAGCAGTGAAATAACTTTATGGTTGGGGTCACCGCAACACGAGGATTAAAGTATTAAAGGGTCACAGCATTAGGAAGTTTGAGAACTGCTGGTTCAGAAACATCCGAAGCAAGAACACCCTGTACTTGACGTTGAAAGTGTGAGACGGAGCCAGCGTGGTTGCTATTCCCAGAAAAGGGATGTTTAGTGGGAAAGTAGAGGCAGGATGCCGGAAGTGTGGCTGAGCCTGGTTAACGCCTCTCTGATGTATCAAACACATTTAATTGAGCTTCCTGATGGATCCCAATGAAGTTTAATTGGACACTAACTGCTGGCCTCACCAGGCTACAGACACCCTCTGGGAACTTCCGATCCCTGAGGGAAGATGGGAAAATATGTCAGAGAAGGTATGGGAGAGGAAAACCAGGAGTCTGGGGACGGGGAATTGGGGTTTTCAGGCCTAGATATAGAAGCCAGGAACTGCCAGGGAGGTGACCTTTAGCAAAACCTAAGGTCGGAGAGTAAGTGGGGAAGTCAGGAAGAGCCCCTCAGAGGAAAGGCCAGCACTGTAGCCGCAGACAAGAAGGGGTTTGGAAGTGCTGGGCCAGTCTCCTAAGGGCCAACAGGCTCCAAAGTGGGAGGTGTTAGCTTCCTGGGAAATGGAGCTAAAATCTGTCTATGCTTTCTTTAGAGGGTATAGGAAAGCTCACCCCTCACGAAGGAGCTTTTGTGAGAAGCCTTTCTTATGCTGAAGAATATGCCCACTGAGAGAACCCCCAGTCTGTTCCTGAGGATGTCAGATAAAGACAGTCAATGCCACACAAAGCCCTTGTCCGTTCACCACATCTAGAAGCCTACTGCCTCCAACTTGCTCCTGCTGGTGTGTGTGTGTGTGTGTGTGTGTGTGTGTGTGTGTGTGTTGTGCTAAGGGCTAAACCTAGGGCCTTAGGGCCTTGGGCCTGCTAGGCAGGTACTCTGCCGTTGAGTATGTTTATACCGCTATGTACCCCAGTCCTCAGTTTTACTCTTTATGTTGAGACAATCTCGAGATGTTGCAAAGATTGGCCTTCAGCTCACCGCTCTGTCGCCTAGAATGGCAGGCCTTGGACGTGAGTGACCTGCCATGTCCTCCAAGGGTAGCTGGGATCACAGGCCTGGGCCTCCGACCCCAGCTGGTGCCCTTGCTCCTTCCTGCCCCTGCCCCTGTTGCTCATGGGTGGGAAGCCCTTAGGACTCAGCTTTTCAACAAAAACTGGATGTGCTTGTTTGGCTTAAGTCGCTGTTTAAAGTGCTAACAGAAAACCACAGAAAGACATTCTCTTATAATCTGCACAAGCAGAGGCCTGTCTGGACTCTGCGTGGTCCACAAAGACTAACTATTTGTTCTGGGTTTTGTTTCCAGATCAATTACGCAGCTACAGCAGAAAACTGGCTCTGTCCTTGCATGTGTGTAAGTCATTGGAAGGTCATTTGTCCCCAGACTGTCAGCTGGGAGCATTGCATAACTGTTATGCAAGACAGATAGAACGGATAGAACGCAGCCGCCATCAGCCACCTCGGGCAAAGCAACTGAGTGACAGCTGACAGCGAGACTCTGACTTTCTCAAGTACGCTCTCTCGAGGCGATGGGCTTAAATCGCCCCAGCTTGCTAAGCAAGCACTCCACCACCAAGCCCATCACCAGGCCTGTGATCCTTCCTGCCCAGATCTGAACGTATGCTTCTTTTCACTCTTGTAGCTGTCCTGTCTTCCACAACCTCCTGGAAAGGTTAGCTGTCATAGGAACTCCTCCCATGAATGTCCTGTCTTTGGACCAGAATCCTTCACTCTTTAGAAAGTTCGTGGGAGAAACGGGAAAGAAATATGAACAGGTCAAACTGACGTAAAATCCTCATTTCCAACACGGCCTCTCTTCTTAGGTGTTTGGGTCTCCTTTCTGTTTCCAAGGAAAGATGATAGGCTCGTTAGGATTCAGCTTGCCCTTGCCTGTTGACATCCTCGCTGGCAGGCTTGGGTGAAGCCCTTGCTGACCACTGCCTCTTCCTAGAACCACCATTCTTAGGACTCTAGGCTTCCCCTAATCTGCTGAGTTGGCCTCGGGTTAGGCTGTTAAGCACGGGTGGAAACCTGCCGTGGCAGTGGGCAGGGACCTATGCTGTACCCTTTCCTTGGTTTTCCTCATGGTCCCCTTGCCTGCTTTGTTCCTTGGCCAGGAGGCCTTTGACCTTCTTGCTAAGCCTTCCCACACTTCCTCCTGGCCTCAGGGCACAACCTCCTTCCAGAACAATCACAGCACATGACTGGTCCCTTCCATTTCTTTCTCCGAAGCTAGAAACCCGTTGAGATAATTTAGTCTAATGTGTGTTAACATTCTGTGAGAGGAGCTGGAGAGAAGGCTCGGTGGGTCACAGCGCCTGTTGCTCTTCCAGAGAACCTGGGTTGGGTTGCCAATCATATATTGTTCGGCTCACGATCCCATGTAACTCCAGCTCTAGGGGAACCAGCACCCTCTTTTGGCCTCCACAGGCACCTGCATGCACACACACACAGACACACTCTATACACACTCACATACTCACACACACACACAATAAAAAAATATTTTTCAAAACAACAAAAAATATTCTGTGCCACCTTCATATGTAAGGGTACTAAGGAGCCAATTCGGAAATTGATGTTATTGTGGGTGTTTTGTGGGGAAATTTAGAGGCTGGGTCATAGTTCTCTAGCGAAGTGGAAAAGAAGCCTGGCTCATAGTGCCTGTATATTCTGATGAGCAGGTACCTAAGTGGTTTCCTTGGTAACTTCCACATCTTGCCAACCTCTTCCCAGAAGGAAGGTATGCATGCATTAGACCAGGTGCCAGGTAGGCTCTGTCACAAGTCTGCTTTAGACCAATGTAAAATCACTCTCTTGGTTAAATCTCTGTATTGGTCCTGAAGGCCTGACTTGTTGGATTTTGGCTGAATGGACTATGGTACCCTTGGGACCTTATCAAAATGCAAACATTTCCTAGTCCTTGGAGGAGGCCCAAGGCTCCCCTTTCTCCTGGGCCTGCCTAAGGATGAGTCTGTTTCTCCAAGCTGGCTTCTCTAATTCAGAGGGGTACGCATAGGCCCTCCAGAGCCCTAGCCTTACTGTATATATATATGTGGATGCTCTGCCTTTTTTAGATTTACTTATTTTTATGTTTTAAGTCTTTTGTCTGCATCTATGTATGTGCACCATATGCATCCAGGAGCCCACAGAGGTCAGGAAAAGGCATTAGGGCCCCTGGAATTGAAATTACAGACGGTTGTGAGCTGCCATGTGGATGCTGGGAACTGAATCCTGGTCCTCTCCAAGAGGAACAAGTGCTCTCTTTTCTTTCTTTCTTTCTTTCTTTCTTTCTTTCTTTCTTTCTTTCTTCCTTCCTTCCTTCCTTCCTTCCTTCCTTCCTTTCTTTCTTTTTTATTTTTCCTTTTTTGGTGGGGGCAGCTTCTCAAAACATGGTTTCTCTGTGTAGCCCTGGCTGTCCTGGAACTCTCTCTGTAGACCAGGCTGGCCTTGACCTCCCAGAGATCCACCTGCCTCTGTGTCTCAAGTGCTGGAATTAAAGGCATGCACCACCATGGCCACAAGTGTTCTTAACTGTTAAGCCATCTCTCTAGCTGGTGGGTGCTCAGGAAGGAAGGAAGGACTGGCTAGCACTGGCTGCTCACCTAGGCTTCTGTATGATTCAAGGTGGTTTCTCAGGCCTTGGTTTCTAGTGATGTCACAAGAAGCCCTGTTGAACTACCCAAGGCCTGCGGTTTGCTGAATAAAACCAGAGTCTTGTGGGGTGGGTAGAATTAGCAAAATCTCTTCCTAATCCAGAAAGCCATCCCACAAAGGTCACAGAGGAAAGGATCTTTTTGCTACATAAGCCAAAACCTCAAGGCAGCTGCAGATGGATGGGGCAGTCTCCCTCTCCTGAGGCTGTTGGTCAGATGTGAGTCCAGTGTGGCCTGGCCAGTGAACATGACTCTCAATAGGTGGAGACATGTGGCCTCCGAAGGGGACAGTCTCCTGGATGGTGACATTTGTGAGGGGGATCACGGGTTCCAGGAAACCATACTGAGTGGGGAACCTGGAGGAGGCCTCCCTCAGCCCTGAAGAGATGTAAAGGCATTAAGACAGACAAGAGAGTTAGAGGTGCCCTTCCCTTTTTCAACAGGGAGAATTATCTTTCATGTTGATTTCTTTACTCTCCCAGGCTAGCCAAATCGTTAGCTTCCGTCTGGACAGTCCTTCTAGAGGACATTAGGCAGTAATTCTGTCCGGAAGCCGCTCCTAGCTGCTTTCTATCCTGTACTCTCTGGGACCTTGAACCACAGACAGCCTGCATCACCCCAGACCACAGCTGGGCGGTCCTCCGGATGTGATGTGACCGTCTGTCCGGCCAGACTAAGTGGCTTCTCATGGGAAGTACAGCCCTGTCCCCAAGTGACATTTCTGGCACAGACAAGATTATAGATTAGATTTTTTTAACTGTATCCTGCTTGGAAGGAGGGCAGCTCTCATGGACCTGTGCAAGTTGCTGTTTACCAGAAAGGGCAGAGAAACCCGAGGCCCGTGTGGCTCTGGTCTACTTGGAGCAGTTCTGTGGGCAGTGCCATATAGTTGTGTTTTATTTTCATGAAACATGAAAGGCTCTGCCTCTTCTAAGCTCAAATCATAGTTTTGCTACAGTTCTGGGTGGGAAACCCTTTGGTACTGTCGCGTCTCAGTTTCCGTTCCCTTTTTTGTGAAGTGGATTCCACAGCTCCTTTGCAGTTCTATCCAAGGCGGCATGAGATATGAAGAATGCTTTCTGAAGGGTGGGGGCGGCCAGAAAAGCAAAAGCAAGGTGGTGTGTGGCGTCTCTCAGTGGGAGAGCAGGGCATTTGTTCAGGATGCACAAGGCCCTGTGTTCCATCTCTGACACACACACACACACACACACACACACACACAGACAGACAGAGAGAGAGAGAGAGAGAGAGAGAGAGAGAGGTATACTTCCCACCCACTAGTCCAATAAAGCCAGGCATGGAAGAGAAGGCAAGATTAAGAGTTCAAAGTCATCTTCCTTTACCTAGAACATTTCAGGCCAGTCTGACAACAGGACACCTTATCTCGAAACAAAACAAAACAGAAAGTGTTTTCTTCCAGAAAGGAGTGGCCGTCACTCTCTGGCTTACATAGAAAGTTATGAGAAAAGAGTGCAGGGTTCAGAGGATGCAGAGAGAAGGAGCTGGGGGCCTGGAAGTTTCAGTGAGGCAAGGACAGCCAGCCAGTGGAGGGGGCAGGGATACCCAGGGGAGGGGGCAGGGACAACCAGGGGAGAGGGGTAGAGACAGCGTTAGAGAAGGATAGGGCTTTCAATTAACAAAAAAAAAAAAAAAAAAAAAAAAAATGCAAAAAGTATGTTTCAGGGGAAATATTTTGAGGCCCACATTCAGATTTAGCAATTAGAGGTACGGGATATGCAGTTGAACAATGAGCTATACTACACGCGGCAGCCTATGCTTAAAAAGTTTGAAAGTTCATGCATAATTGCTCGCTCCTGTGTTTCACCTGACCCCCCTAACTCTGAAGACAAAAGAGAGTCTCAAGGTGTCGGAGGGATGCGTCTTCGCGTCTTCGCGTCTTCGCCACCAGGCCCACAGCTGGCAAAGCTCGTTTTTTATCGGGAACTGAATTCCAGGAAGCCCTTGTCTTAGATTCCCCATTGTTGTGACGGACAAGAGGCAGCTTAGGGGCTGGCGGCTCAGGTGATGGCTCAGCGGCTAAGAGCACCTACTGCTCCAGAGAACATGAATTCAGATGCCAGCACACATGCCACACGGCTCACAACCACACCAGCTCCAGGGGGTCACACACACGCTTTTATTATTATTATTTTAAAGAAATTTAAAGGTGGGAGGGTTTATTTGTGCTCACAATCTGAGGTCCAATCCATCAAGGCTGACAAGGTGGCAGGAGCCCGAAGCAGCTGGTCACGTGGCTCCTCAGTGCGGGACAAGGATGAGCCTGGGAACTCAGCTTGATTCCCGTTTCAGTCATTCAGGGTGGGTCTTCCCTGCCCTTGCGGACCCAACCAGAAGTGTGTCTCCTGGGTGGGTCCGGATCTAACCAACAGCCCCGAAGACCAGCCTTCCGCCCTTTCTGAGCTCATAGGGGCGGTTCTGGTGAAGTCGAGTTTAAAAGAGACCCATCCCTCCCCGCAAGATGCCCTTTGTGTTTATTTGCTTATGACTCTCCTCCACGTTCCTATTCTCGGTCGATTTACGGAGCTGCTTGTCCCCACCCATCACTGAGAGCAAAGCATTGACCAGTGAAACGTGTGTGGGGTGGCTCTCCCTCCCCCAGGTCCCAAACTTGAGCCCAGCCTCCCAGGAGCCAGCACACAGACCCTCTGAGAGGCTCTCCCAAGAATGAGCCTCTCCCCCTCGCCCCAGCTGGCCCTCCAGCCTGCGGTCTCCCTCTTCAGGCTCTCCCCTACTCCGTCTTTCCAGCCCTTCTCACTTTTCTTCACCAAGAGATCTTTTTCTAGGCTAAGCGTCGTGGTGTGTGCCTGCCATCTTCTTATACACAGCAAGTTGGAGGCCAGCCCGGCTACATTGACCCTGTCTCAAAAAAATAACCAGGTGGATGGTGTTTAAGACGGCTCGGTGAGCAGTCACCAAACTGGGGGCCCGAGTTTGCGTCCTGGGATCCAAATAGCAGAAGAGAACTCCTGCAAGTTGCACTCTGACCCCTGCATGCGTGCTGTGTGTTGTGATGTTCATGAGTGTGCTCTTGCGTGGGCACACACATACATACAAAAGAAACAGGCTTGGCTTTGTTTCGTATTTTAGTTTCTTTCTGTCTAAACCCAGAAGCACCAACCCCAGGATTTTTTTTTTAAAAAATAGTTTACTTAATTTTTGGTGTGAAGGTGTCAGACCCCCTGGAACTGGAATTACAGACGCAACCTGCCATGTGGGCTCTGGGCATTGAACCCAGGTTATCTGGGAGAACAGTCAGTGTTCTTAAACACTGAGCTGTCTCTCCAACCTCCAACCCTGGGCTTTTCATTCTTCAGGGTAGGGAGGCATCACAGATGCTAGGGACAGAATCTAGGGCCTTGCACATCCTAGGCAAGCACCCTGCCTGAGCCATGCCCCAACCTTGTTTTCTGAAGCGACCTCAAAAGGGCCTAACTCTATTGCATGGCGGCCCCCACACGGGATCAGGCAGCCTTCAGCTGGGGTCTGAGACTCCACAGCTCTGTAGCACGGGCAGGGGGCGGAGCTGGGAAGAGGCCACAAGGGCAACAGCAACCGGGAGAACCAGAGTGGTTTTCTCTGGGAAGGTCAAATCCCAGCAGCGTCCTGGTCCTGAGCTCAGGCTGGACTCAGCTTTAAGCTCTCAGTTCTCTGAGGGTCAGATAACAACTTACCTTTGGCCTGGTGACAGGGAAACTTCAATGCAGGTGACTTGGGTTTGGTCTGGCCCTTTGGGGCGGAACACAAAGCCAAGACAGACCAATGGTGTCCCTCTGTCCCTCTGTCCCTCTGTCTTACTTGTCAGAAGGAAACCAGTCCTGTGACAGCCAGAGCTGGGGGCAAACTTTCCGCCTTTCGCTGTCTCTCTCTCTCTCTCTCCCTTCCTCCCTCCCTCCTTCCCTCCTTCCCTCCCTGTCTTTGTCTCTCCCTCCCTCTCTCTCTCTTCCTCCCTTCTTCCCTCCCTCTCTTTTTCTTTCCTCTCTCCCTCCCTTTCTCTCTCTGTCTCTGTCTCTCTCTCTTCCCCTCCCTTTCTCTCCCTCCCTTCCTTTCTCTCTCTCTCCCTCCCTCCCTCTCTTTGTCCCTCCCTCCCTCCCTTCCTTTCTCTCTCTCTCCCTCTCTCCCTCCCTCCTTCCCTCCCTCTCTCTTTCTTTCCTCTCCCTCTCCCTCCCTCCCTCTCTCTTCCTCTCTCCCTCCCTTTCTCCCTCCCTCCCTCTCTCTCTCCCTTCCTCCCTCCTTCCTCCCTCCTTCCTCTCTCTCTCCTCTCTCTCTGTCTCTCTCCTTTCTTCTCTCTCCTCTCTCTCTCTGTCTCTCTCTCTTCCCCTCCCTTTCTCCCCCTCCCTTTCTTTCTCTTTCCTCTCTCTCTCTCTCTCTCTCTCTCTCTCTCTCTCTCTCTCTCCTTCTTTTCTCCTCCTCCTCGTCTGTTATCAGCTAGGAAGTCCACTCTAGGCTCTAGTAACCACTCTAGTAACCGTCTTATCCACTGATGAGTCCTTGGTACCCAGCACAGCGCCTGAGTGCTCATCACTGTGTTTAAGGATGAAAAGCAAGTGGCGGTCTGTGACCTTGGGCAGTAACTGGCCCTGCATAAGTCCATTCTCCTAACACAGGATTCAAGCAGGAATGTTGGCAAACTCTTTGGCATTTCGTAGGCCTGCACTAAATTACAGTACAGCAGTATGGTTCCGTTGGTAGAATATTTATTTGCCTAGTAAGCACAGAGCCCTGTAACAGTGTCTAGCCCTATAAATAAATATGTGACTCTCTCTGCTCTCTCTCTGTTGCCTGGTTTTTCTCATGCTCCCAGATTCCACAACCCCTTTAGACTGATTATCATGTCATTAAAGGATGTGGGCTCCTTTGCCAAGAGAAAAGATAGTTTCCTTCTATTTGATATTTCTAAACTCAGGGTCTCACCATGTAGCACTGCCTGTCCTGGAACTCTCTATATAGGCCAGGCTGGCTTTGGACTGCTAGAAATCCTCCTGCTCCCAAGTGCTGAGATCAAAGGTGTGTACCACCACACGGGCTTCTACTCTTATTTTCAGTAACTGGGGAGCAGCAAATTACACTGACAGAAAGCACAGACGAGCAAGAGAAAAGATGTGCGTTTGTTTGAATGACTATTCGAGTGTACAGGAACTCACAGGAAAATTTCCCTGAAAATGATCAGAATGTAGCTGGGTTTGTGGCCCACTGAGCAAAGGAGGGGATTTTAGCTGAATATGAGAGATATTCTTCAGAAAGTCTCTTAAGGTGAATTGCTACATTTATTTCCCAATTTTTGTTTATTATTATTATCAGTGCATATGTGCACATGTGTGTATGTATGTATGTGTGTATGTATTATGTGTATGCATGTATTGTGTGTATGTATGTATGTGTGTGCATATGTGTATGCATGTATGTAAATACCTCACACCCCACCACCGCTACACACACACTATGTACCATAACACAAATACAAACACACCACACACTACACACACATACACATCCACATATAGACATATATCACAAACACAAGAACACATTACATACCACACATACATGTGCACACACACAGTTTTTTCTATTGATTTCCATTATGCTTTTTGCTCAGTTAATGAAGTCAGGAGAGGGAAAGAGAAACACTAAAAAAACCCAAACCCACGAAGTGGAAACCAGTCCATCTGCGACTAGGTCAGAACAGAAGAGGGCAGAAGAGAGAACCCTGAGAGCTGTGAGAAGATCATGACCTTCTCTCGTTGGGGGAGGGGCGGTCTCACAATCCCTGGGGTTTCAGCAGCTGGGCTCCTGACACAGCGTTTTCTCAGGGGAGCAGGGCTAATGGCGCAGCGCCTACACCACCCACTACATCTACAGGGGCCTTTGAGTGGCAGACTTGGTCTGCTGGCCGCATCCTGATCTCTGAATGTGACCGTGTGGGCTTGACATTTGTGTTGTGGTTTACAGACACCTCAATTCCATCACACCCAGGTGCACACCACTTCCACAGCTGCCCTCCATCCCCAGTGGGGGGGATCTATTCAACAGCCATTTTCCAGCCTCGTGGTAAGTAGTTTTTTTTTTTTTTTTTGAGATAGGGTCTGGCTAGAATAGTCCAGGCTGACCTCCAGCACTTGATCCTCGCGCCTCAGCCTCCTAGTACTGGGATCACAGACATGCACCATCACGCTCTCTGGGATCACAGACGTGCACCGTCATGCTCTCTGGGATCACAGGCGTGCACCGTCACGCTCTCTGGGATCACGGGCGTGCACCATCACAGTCTCCACGCTCTCTGGGATCACGGGCGTGCACCGTCACGCTCCCTGGGATCACGGGCGTGCACCGTTACGCTCCCTGGGATCACGGGTGTGCACCGTCACGCTCTCTGGGATCACGGGTGTGCACTGTCACGCTCCCTGGGATCACGGGTGTGCACCATCACAGTCTCCACGCTCTCTGGGATCACAGACGTGCACCATCATGCTCTCTGGGATCACGGGCGTGCACTGTCACTCTCTCTGGGATCACAGACGTGCACCATCACGCTCCCTGGGATCACAGACGTGCACCAACATGCTCCCTGGGATCACGGGTGTGCACCGTCACGCTCTCTGGGATCACGGGTGTGCACCATCTCAGTCTCCACGCTCTCTGGGATCACGGGCATGCACCGTCACGCTCTCTGGGATCACGGGTGTGCACCATCACAGTCTCTAACTACATCTGCTCAGTGGCGTCTCCGTCATGCTGCGCACAGCACTGCGAGCCCTTCCACTGTTCTCAGCCAATGTCCTGTGATTTGTGTTAGAGTAGGTCACCACACCCCAAGTCAGACACGTGGGAGTTCCTTGGCAAAGGAGCTTGGCCCAAGAGGCCTCCTTTAGGTTGGTGGGAGGTTCCCTGACCCAGGTACACCCAAGTCCTTCCTTCTTATGGATAAAATACAAAAGAGGGACCCTGTTGTACAGACACGTGACATTTCATATCCCTAATGATCTCTCATCTTAGCTCTGTTTAAGTGCTTGTTAGCCAGGTGTGGTGGCTCACACCTGTAATCTCAGCACTCAAGAGGCTGAGGCAGGAGGGCCACAGGTTTGAGGCCACCTGTATTAGATAGAAATACACCGTTATATAATTTTTGATGTTGTTGTTTCGTTGTTTTGAGACAGAGTTTCTCTATGTAGCCCTGGCTGTCTTGGAACTCTGTAGACCAGGCTGGCCCTGAACTCACAGAGATACGCCTGCCTCTGCCTCTTGAGTGCTGGGATTAAAGGCATGTGCCGCCACCACCACCCGGCTGTAAAGGTTATTTATTACTGCTGTGTCTGTGTATGGTGTGTGGGGGTGCAAGGGCCAGAGCACACATGTGGAGGTCAGAGGACCCCCCCTGTGGAACCAGTTTTCTCCTTCCGCCTTTGTATGGATTCCTAAGATCAAACTCAGATTGTCATGCCTGTGAGACAAGCACCTTGACCACACAGCCATCTTGCCAGCTCCCACAGACACTGCTTCTGTTAGGGGAGATCTGAGGGGTGCCTCGGATTGTCTGGGGAAGCCAGGCTTACTCTCAACAGACAGAAATTCTCAGCTCTTTCCTGGGAAAGATCTTCCTTTTGTGTTAAAGACAGGGTCTAGGTAGCCATGGCTGCCCCTGAACTTGCTACGCAGTTGAGGATGACCTTGAATCCCTGACCTTCCTGCCTCTAACTCCCTAGTTCTAGGGTGGTAGGCATTGACCTTGTTTGGCAAGAAAGATATCTTCAAGGTCACTGGCTCTGGTCCTGGCACTGCTCCAACGTTGGAATGCGTGTGACGAGTGTTTCACACAGCACATCTTATTGCTTTCCACTTGGCGCGTGACTTGGAGATTGACCAGGTCTTTGGGAGCTTGTGCACCCTGGGACCCCCAGTGAGGCTGGCGTCACCCAGTCGCCTGACCATAAGTGGCTCGGAAAGGGGCTGGAGGAGATCGTGCCCACACCGAGCCAGAAGGCAAAGTGCCCCTGTCAAGCTAATATCCTACCAGGGCTCTTTTAAGGAAGTGACGTCATCACACCTCAGGATGTGTCGGCTCCGGAACATTTTCCTTGGAATAAACTGTGTCCCCGGGGCTTCTTAATGAGTCCTTTCTGTTGAGACTGCACAATGGTTGGAACCAGCTGCCCGGTTTCACTTGGTCGTGTTATCCGGAGCAAAGGTGCGGCTTGTTTACTTGATTTCTGTCGGGGGGACATTCTTTGTTCTCCAAGGGACACAGAAGAGTTCCTATCTTAGAACGTGTGAAGGCCTGAAAAGTGGCTTTTCCACGGAAGTCACAGGCTGAATCACCAAGCTCCGCTCAGCAGAGGAAACAGATTCTTGGCTGCCAGGCCACGGAGGCATCAAGTGCTCTATGCTTGGGGCTGAGATGGATGGAGCTCTTTCTGTAGCCCGGGGCCCTGCACCCCTGGGGAGAGCCTTGGTGGCCCAGTGGTGGCTTGGTGGCTGTTGGACATGGCAATGGACACTTGCCTGGGGTGATAATGACCCCTAAGGAGCCAGCCAGTAGGCTGTAGATGGATTTTTTTCCCCCTTGGCAGACCCACGGCTCTGACTAAAGGAAGTTGGATGCATCTTGGATATTTAATTCTCCAAAAAGCCCCAAACTGGAAGCAACCAAAGATAATTAAAGAAATCTGGATACACTTGTACAGTGGGAAGATGCTCAAGCTATTTTGATGACTGAGGGGGGGAAGGTTTCAATACACTCTTCGATTCTATTTATAGAACAACAGAATATGTTGGGTTTTTTCGGGGGCGGGGAGAGAACCTTAATTGAAAAGATACTCCCATCAAATTGACCTGCAGGTCTACAGGGCATTTCCTTGATCAATGATTGACATGGGAGGGTCCAGCCCAGGTGGGCAGCGGTACCCTTGGGCAGGTAGTCCTGGGCTATATAAGGAAGCAGGCTGCGTAAGTCACAGCCAGCGAGTCAGTAAGCAACACTCCTGCTTGGCCTCTGCTTGGTTCCCGCCCTGGCTTCCCTCAGTGACGGACTGTAATGGGGGGACTGCATAAGCCGAATAAATCTTTTCTTGCCCAAGTTGCTTTTGGTCGTGGTCTTTATCACAGGACACAGAATCAGGCTAAAGTAGCCCCTTCCATAGTGTTAGAGGTCAGAAAAACAATGATGTTGGGGAAGGTTACAGCCTAGGGAGACATTTTCGGGACCTGCACGTGTTAGGAAGCCACAGAGCAGCTCACTGGGTGGGTGTGTATAGGCACACACATACAACCTGTGCACTCCACCGAACATAAATTCTAGAAGAGGAAACATACGGGGCCTGCCTCATGTGATCCCATTTGTAAGGGCAATAAACCAAAGCTCTGGAGGCAGGGGTTACAACGCGGGTGGCATCGCCACGGAAACAAGACAAGGTGCCACAGGCCAGTCACCCTAGCCTCGGGAGGTGGAGGCAGGAGGAGCTGGTGTTCAAGGCCATCTTCAGCTATCGAGTGAGTTCAAGGACAGCCTGGGCAACAGGAGATCCTGCAGCAAAGAAACCTTTGTTTCAAGTACTCTATCATCCCCTACAACTCACCACGCATTTAGTGGTAAACGACGCCAGAATTATTTTGTCATTTTAGAGGCGGGACATCTGACTCGGGTGTCCGTAAGTCAAGGTCTAGGTACAGGTAGAAATGTGGGACTGGCTGGGTCCCCCTCATCACCCATGTGGGTGAGTTCCTAAGAACCTCAACTGAGTCACAGGTTCCAAGGGTTAGGAAGCATCTTTGATCGATGGTCAGTAAAAGCTACAGGAGGCCACCGTTTAGACATCCACTCTGGACCCCAGACGACAAGACTCAAATTCAAAATGGAGTCACCGGCTCTGAAGTCTCACATCACCAAGTCAGAGCTAAGTTATGTAAGGTTAGAGGAATGAGACAAAGGGACTTCTCAGCAGCGGCAATAGGACAATGGAGATCCTTCAGCTGCCCTCCAGGCTCCGGCCAGTCCCTACAGAGAGGCAGCCTGCTGAGCCACCACGTGTGTTATGGCACTCTGACAGTTTGGTTGTTGGTTTTTGTTGTTCTTGTTGTATTGAGACAGGGTTTCTCTGTGTAGCCCTATCTGTCCTGGAACTCTCTCTGTAGACCAGGCTGGCCTCAAACTCACAGAGATCCTCATGTCTCTGCTGATACTAAAAGCATGGGCCACCACCGCCCAGTTCTTGTTTCTGTGTTATAAGAGAAGTAACTTTGAAGGTGTACCCATTTTGCTTGGTGCCTGAGCAGTTTTGTTGGCAGGTGCCCCACTTTTGTGCCTGGTTCCCCACGAAGCTCAGAAGAAAGTGTCGGATCCCCTGGCACTGGAGTTATAGATGGCTCTGAGCCTCCATGTGGGTGCTGGGGACTGAGCCTGGGTCTTTTATAAAAGCAGCCAGTGGTCTTAACCCCTAACTCACCTCTCCAGTCAGAGAAAGTAGCTTTGAAATGATCATTTTCACAGACACCCCATCCCAGGACCTTGTGCATGTTAGGCAAGCCTGAGACCTGTGAACATTATATCCTCCCTTCGGTGTCTTTTTCTGCCTTCTTTAGCCTATCTCTGTCTGTAAAGCCCATATCCTGGGCTCGGCTCACTGGAACGTTCCTGCTGCCTTTGGAGGGCAGTACTATGGGAATCAAAACCTGCGTAGAAAAGCTGGTGCAAGCTGTGCACTTGAGCATGGGGGCATACACCTCCAGCGCTCAGGAGGATGAGGCAGGAGGATTGCCGTGAGATGGAGACCAATCCGGTCTACATGAGACCCTGTCTCAAAGCAAACAGCCCCTCCCACAAAAGAACCCTTTGACTATTTGGTTGTGACTTTTGGGTGAGGACATTATTCTGCAGACCACAGAAAGGTGTACAATAAGCTAAGAATAATAATCTCTAACTGGTCATGTTTTTCCATATCTGCCCCTTTTTATTTTCAGAAGTTTTCCTGGAAGCTTCAGAGATGAAAACGTGACTCTCGGTTACGCACCCTGGCAATGTCTATGGAGTGTGTTGGTGAGCCTCTCTGGCAGCGAGTGGTGAGCCTGGCAAGTGTGTAAGGCCGAGAAAGCTCTTGAGGGATCAGATTAAGAATGTTTACCCAGCCTGCCCAGGACCATGGGCTCATCCTGGCACTTCAGAGAGTAACAGTAAACAATAAAAATCCTCTAGACTTGAAATGGTAGACGGATGCCATCCTGAGAAACTGGTTCCAGAAATCAAGGGCCTGCTTCCCCCTCCCTCCCCCGTTCCCCTCGAGACAGGGTCTCTCTCTCTCTCTGTGTAACAGTCCTAGCTGTCCTGGAACTCGCTCTGTAGACCAGGCTGGCCTTTAACTCACAGAAATCCACCTGTCTCTGCCTCTCAAGTGCTGGGATTAAAGGAGTGCACCATCGCTGCCCGGCCAGTACCATCTTAGTCCCTCCAAAACTAACCTTCTGTTTCAAATCGTCAACTTTAAATCATGAAAGATTTAAGGTAAAAGAAAGAGATAAAAGGACGATTTATGATAGAAGACTACAATTATGTTACAAATTCTATTTGGGCACAGAATACGGGTTATCCGTTGATTTTTGTTGTTGTTTTGAGACAGGGTTCTCTTGTAGCCGAGGCTGACCTCTAGGTTACTGAGAATGACTTTAAACTTCTGACCATCCTGCCTCCACCCCTAGAGCATTGGATCCCTGAACCCAAGGCAGCCTGAATCTATAACCCCAGCAGTGGGGGAGGTTCCTGGGGTTCGTTGGCCAGCCAGTCTAGCCAAATCTGTGTGCTCCAGGTTCAGTGAGAGATCTTGTCTCAAAAGATAAGGTGGACAATGGCAGAAGAAGGACCCAAAGCTGACCTTTGGCCTTCATACGCACACCAAAAAGTCAAGACTGTGGTTCAGAAGAAACATCGGCAAAACTGAGTATCCCTTCCCAACACTGAGTGCTGCAGGCTGAGTATGTTTGTGCCGAGCTATTCCAGGCAGGGGTGAGAGCCTCCAGGCTCCAGCCTTCCACAGTTAAACACACGGTAGTCAGTATTTTTCCACCCCACGCAGTTTGTTCCTGCTTCTGCTGGGAGCACCAAGTCTCCTCCCACTCACAGGCCTCAGAACTTCCTTGTTCTTCTCAGTGCTCCTCGGTGCCCTCAGTGTTCCTCTGCCGGTGCCCCCAGTGCTCCTCGGTGCCCCTCAGTGTTCCTTAGTGCTCCTGATGCTCAATGCTCCTTGGTGCTCCTCAGTGTCCCTCAATGCTCCTCAGTGACCCTCGGTGCTCCTCAGTACCCCTCAGTGCTCCTGGTGTCCCCCAGGATCCACAAGACAGATGCTGACTGCTAAGAACACATGCAGAAAGAACAAAGGCAGGCAGGGAGGAAGAAGGCAAGGTCGGTCTACTGGCCTCTACCAGATCCCCTTTTGAGTGGAGATCTTTTCTATCACTATTAATAGTGATATTAATGTGACTATCATGTGACTATTAATCACATGGCCGCATGGCCTACTCTTCTAGAGTTCAACGCCTTCCTCAGTCTCGACAGTATTTCTCAAGGACTCACAGTGGTACAGGGGAAGCACCCTTTTCTCTCCGTTTCCGGAGGTAGTGGTTTTTCTTGTTTTGTCTCCATTCATTGAAATTGTGCAGTCCTGACACTGCATCCTTTCCTGCTCCTCTGGGAGCTGACAGCCCACCTTGCACATACAGTGGTGAGCCCAGGCAAGGGTTATTCTTTGCAAACTCCAGGCAATAGGTGGATATGTCATTTTAAGTTCTGGATTGAGCCTCTGGAAGCTGTACTGGGGCCAGGGCGTTCTTGTTGGAGACTGTATTTGGTCTAGACCCTTTGAGGGGCAGGCCCTTTGTTTTCAGTTATGTGGATAAAGGGAAGGGTCTGTGTTTTCATCCTGGATGGCTCCTTTCTGCCTGAAACTGCCCACCTCCTGGAAAAAGATGTCAGCTCAGGTGTCCCTGGGAGTCACCAGAACCAAAGCAGCGTGTTCTTCGGCTTTCAAAACACAGGAAAGAAATCATTGCTTCCAAAATGGAAAGGCACAAAATCAGCCTGGCGGAGGTCGTTCATGGGAGACACTTCCCAAGTACCTCAGAGTCTTTGGCAGATGAAGCAAGAACATTCATGTTTAAATATGCCTTGTCAAGGCTCGGTTGGTAGTTAGATTGTTGTGTGGCAATGGAGATATTCGACAGCCTACGAGAATAAATACCACACCGAGACTTGGGAGTGTGTGAGCACTATCATAGAATGCCCAAGGCCCAGGGTTCCATGGCCAAAAAGCACAAAAGAAATCACTTCCCTTGAAGCACGGGGTGGTGGACTCTAGTTGTCAAGATAAACCAGTTTGCCAGAGGAATGTTATTCCACAGGGTGAGCCTTCTGAAAACCTTCAGAGCGGCCTTGCCAGACCCCCCAGTCAGTCTCAGAGGGAGGAGGAGCTCACCTCCCTTAGCTCTAGATGCTGAAGAAGGAGCTGTGGGAGAGACTTCAGGCAGCAGAGAGGGAAGAACCAGGGAGCCAGGGCTCTGAGCTGGCTGCAGCCTGGGTCCTGGAGGGTGGTGTGTGGCTAAGATCTCAGCGTTGTATCATCTTTTCATAGTGAGCCCTGTCCGTGTAACAGCAGACAGAAAACTGCTGGAAACCTGGGACTTTTGATCTAAGATTTGAAGGGATCTTTCTCTCTCCCCCCCCGCCCCCATTATCTTTCCCCCTCCCTCCCCCTTTCTCTCCCTTCTTCTCTCTCCCCATCCCTTTCCTTCCATCTCCTTCCTCTCTCCTGCTCTCTCTCCCATCTCTTTCCCTCTGTCCCCCCCACCCCGCCCTCCTTTCCCTATCTACCCCCCTATTGGGTTGCCAGGCATAGTTTCTAGGACTAAGTCCACACACACTCTATCTCAGGCACACCCACAGTCCAATGAGGCCATTAGTTTTTATTTGTTTGTTTATTTATTTATTATCTATGTAATCAATAACAGGATGTTTCACCAATCTCAGATTTCACAGGCTCTCCCAACAGCCTCCTTCCATCCCTCTGGGACCCACCTTGTCGGATGTTTAGTGGATCTCCAAGCCAACTTCGTGGACTGCAGAAGTGAGTGGGGTATGGGCTATGAGTGAACTTTAGAATGTGATCCTATCCCTCTCCCATCGCTCCCTCCTCCCCACTTTGGGTAGCTAGACAGGACCATGCCCACATTTAATCTTTGCCACACCCCAGTTCAGTGAGGGAATATTAGCTTTTTATTTCTCTATCCCATATAGAGTGTGTGCATGCTTGTGCGTGTGTCTGTCTCTGTGAGTGTGTGCATGTGTGTTTATCTGTATGTATATGTGTGCATATATTTGTGTGTATGTATGAGGGTGTGTGTGAGTGCATGCATGTATGTGTGTATTGTGCATGTGTTTATGTGTATATATGGATGTGTGTATGTGTGTATGGGGTGTGTGTGTGTGCATGCATGTATGTGTGTGTATGTGTGAATGTGTTTTTGTGTATGTATGGGTGTGTGTATGTGTAACTCCAGGCCTTGACCATGCTAAACAAGTGCTCAGCTGCTGAGCCAGTCACATTCCTAATGAGAGGCTTGTTTTGTGGTTTTGTGTGTCTGTGCCTGTTCATGTGTGTGGAGGTCACAGTTCAGAGGTCAGATGTCTTCCTTTATAGCTCGCCACCTCTTTTTTATTTTCCTTTTTTGAGACAGGGTCTCCCTCTGTAGCCCAGGCTGGCTGGTCCGGTTTGGAACTCACAGCAATCCTCTTGCCTCCTCCTCCTGAATGTTGGGACTACATGTGTGCACCACATACCCTACTCCTACACTCCATCTTTACACAATTCAAGCCAAAGAATCCTGTCTTGTGTTTGCTAAGGGATCCACACAATGACTTTCCTGGGGTAGGGATCTTGAGGTCGTCTGTATGTGGGGACACTCTGGAAGGCTTGCAGAGATCCAGCTGACACCGCCGTCAGACACGGTGGGTTTGTGGTCATCGTGTGGTGGTGAGGATGCTTCTCTGTTTATTTATTAGTTTGTGTCTTTTATGCAGTCTCACTGTTCCCCAGGTCAACCTGGAGCTAACTCACTGTGAAGTTAACACACAGTGTCCGCACAGTGTCCACACAAGCTGTCCACACGGTGTCCACACGGTGTCCACACAAGCTGTCCACACGGTGTCCACACAGTGTCCACACGGTGTCCACACAAGCTGTCCACACGGTGTCCACACAGTGTCCACACGGTGTCCACACAAGCTGTCCACACGGTGTCCACACAGTGTCCACACGGTGTCCACACAAGCTGCCCACACGGTGTCCACACAGTGTCCACACAAGCTGTCCACACGGTGTCCACACAGTGTCCACACGGTGTCCACACAAGCTGCCCACACGGTGTCCACACAGTGTCCACACAGTGTCCACACGGTGTCCACACAAGCTGTCCACACGGTGACCACATGGTGTCCACACAGTGTCCACACGGTGTCCACACAAGCTGTCCACACGGTGTCCACACAGTGTCCACACGGTGTCCACACAAGCTGCCCACACAGTGTCCACACGGTGTCCACACAAGCTGCCCACACAGTGTCCACACGGTGTCCACACAGTGTCCACACAAGCTGTCCACACGGTGTCCACACAGTGTCCACACAAGCTGTCCACACGGTGTCCACCCAAGCTGTCCACACGGTGTCCACACAAGCTGTCCCCTCGATGTCCACACAAGCTGTCCACACGGTGTCCACACAAGCTGTCCACACAAGCTGTCCACACGGTGTCCACCCAAGCTGTCCACACGGTGTCCACACAAGCTGTCCCCTCGATGTCCACACAAGCTGTCCCCTCGATGTCCACACAAGCTGTCCACACGGTGTCCCCACAAGTTGCCCACACAAGCTGCCCACAAAAGCTGTCCACACATGCTGTCCACACGGTGTCCACACAGTGTCCATACAAGCTGTCCACACAGTGTCCACATGGTGTCCACACAGTGTCCACACAAGCTGTCCACACAAGATGTCCACACGGTGTCCACACAGTGTCCACACAAGCTGTCCACACAGTGTTCACACGGTGTCCACACAAGTTGTCCACACAAGCTGTCCACACGGTGTCCACACAGTGTCCACACAAGCTGTCCACACAGTGTCCACACAAGCTGTCCACACAGTGTCCACACGGTGTCCACACAGTGTCCACACAGGCTATCCACACGGTGTCCACACAAGCTGTCCACACAAGCTGTCCACACAGTGTCCACATGGTGTCCACATAGTGTCCACACAAGCTGTCCACACAGTGTCCACACAGTGTCCACACAAGCTGTCTACACGGTGTCCACACAGTGTCCACACAAGCAGCGTGGTTGACTGGTGAGAGTCACCACTTTCAGCAGAGCTGATGAACTATCCAGAACTTCTTGGGTCAAACCTGAGACCAGCACTTTCCCCGTGGAGTAGGCCTGTCTCCAGTGAATTGCTCAAGAGAGGCTGGCCTCTTGGCGACCCTGGGTATCTCCTTCCAAAAGAAACACTGCAGAGATCTGGGGAATGTCAAAGACTTCGGTTACTATAGAGCTGCGGGAGAGGGCCAGCTGGAGGGTGCAGCAGTTAATATCTGGTCAAGGTGACCAGATTTAGAATTACCTAGAAGGTGGAGGCACCTCTGAGCTGTACTGGAAGACATTTCCACTGAATTAGCAGGAGAGACTCACCCAGAGTGTAAGTAGCATGGCTTCATGGGGTAGAGGCAGGGAAGGAGAGGAGGGAGGGGAGAAAGTCAGCTGCGATGGTTAATGTCTGATTGTCCATTTAACAGGATCTGCAGTCACCTAGGGGACAAACCTCTGGGCACTGGGTTAACTGAGATGGGAGGCCCCTCTGGCACCATCCCATGGGCTGGCTCCTGTCCTCCACAAGGCCTTCTTCCTGTCCGCCATGGCAGGTCTTCTGCCGGACACTGCCACATATTCTGCCAATGGCGAGCAGCAAACCCTCCAAAGCAGTGAGACAGAATGAACCCTTCCTCCCCTGAGGCATTCTGTCAGGAATGGCAAGAGCACTTCAGCCCTCTCTCTGCGCGCTCCCTAGACTGCAGGATTCTCACCCTGGAGATGGCAAGCTGCGGAGAAGGGAAGAACAGTTTGGCTTTCCACAGTGCCGCCAGGAGGGCACAGCCTGGCAAGACCCTACACACAAAACCGCTCTGATGCTGACCGACTCTGCACAAGGCTGACCCTAAAGTTCCTTTCGGCCTAGAACCAGGAACCAAAGGCTGGAAGTTGGAGTTAAAACTGTGTGTCATTGGGGGCGGCTGATGGCAGGAATAACCCGATTTTTCCAGTCTGTGATAGTCATGCCAGTGCGCATGCGGCTGGAGGTGTGCGGTACCTGGAGCCATGAAGGATGAGGGCAGCAAACGGCTGCTAGAGACTCAAGAGAAAGTTTGTTTTCCCAGTGTCCTCCACTGGATGCTCTCTCAGTGCAGCGCCCCACAGTTTGTCTCTCTCCTCCTCCACGAAGATTACCCACGAGCTCAGTTAGCTTCAACCATACATCTGACCAGCTCCCTCCGAATAAATACCTTCAGTTGGCAGGCAGACAGCGAGGCTGTTCCACGCCAACAGGACTGTATGTCACCCTAATTACAAGGGGTGGTAGAGGAAGGCAGGTGACTCACGACAAAGGCTGCTAATCTCCGCCCAGCGTAGGGACTGTCCTCTGAGCCTCCCACGTTCTCAGTGAGAATGGACACTTTTTGTTCTGTAATTTGATCCCGGGTGCCATCAAGCGGGAAGGTAACAAAAGCTCAGACCATTTCCAGCCTCCGGGTCCAGGAATGCCACTCGACATAGGGAGAGCCTTGGCCTCAGCAGAGTCTGAGATTAGACGTGGTTCCTAAGTCAAGGCTATAATTATGCCCCTTCCTGTAATTGTACTAATGTGTGCAATGGCACGCCTACAGGCCGGCCACCTAAAGCTGCCACCTATATTTGGTCTGTAACACACATGCCACTCCACAGTGCCTACTGTATTATTCGGGGGGTACAGGCTTTGATTGGCGTTAATCCCAGGGGGCTTCAAATAGGATAGAAATAACTATTACCTCCCAAGAACTATCCCCTTGCTGCCAACAAAGTGGAGGCAGTCTGACTTTGCCAACTTACCAAGCAGGGTCCCCATGAGCTAGCTCACCGAAAAGAACACAGCACTATCTACACAGAGACAGGCAGGAGAATCCAAAGACTCCTGTCTTTAGAGTCACGGAAGAAACACGGGAAGAACACCCCGTGCTCTGAGGAGCCGGGAGGATGAGTCTCAGATGCTCAGCACAAGAAAGTGAGCCCAGAGGACAGTCTCTAGGAATTGGGAGCTGCCAGGGAAAATAGACTAGGAAGCAAGCATTGGGCCAGCAAGAGGACTCAGCTCTTGCCACAAAACCAGATTACCTAAATTCAGTATTCAGGACCCGCACGGTGAAAGGAGAGAACCAAGTCCTTCAACTTGTCCTCTGGCCTCTGCATGTGCACAGAACACACACACACACACACACACACACACACACACACACACGATAAATAAAATATAGTAAAAGGTTGAACACATGTCTCAAGTATGGCAGTGATCAACATTCTTTTACCCACTTCTGGGATTTTTTTAAAAGTATGTATTTGATGACATAAGACAAGCCAAGAGCACAGGAAAGCACCTCCCAGAACATAATTGCAGGCCACTAATGGTGTCTTCATCCAAACACGCCCCGACGTTCCAGCAGCACATTCTTCTGCTGTGTACGTCATCCCTGGATTACATAAACCGGCAGGCTTACACCTACAGGTGTCACCCACCCCTGCAAGGCTGTGACAATGCCAGAGATGAAAGGCTCTGGAGACACATTCTGATCCCACGCCAAGGAAAAGGCAGGAGCTCCAAACGTGAGGAGTCTGACCTTGGCCCGACCTTCCCTCCGAGTCAGCCTGTCCTGACAGTGTCCTTCATAGGACATTTATTTTCCTGCCCAGAGGGTCATCAGTCAGGTACCCATTTTGAAAAACATCTTGAAAAGTGAACTTCCAAGGGCCCTGGAGAAGGGGACCACTGGGGAGACTATCGAATGCCCCTGCCCCCTGAGTGCTGGGATTAAAGGTGTGTGACACCACCCCCACCCCCAGTGTTTTAGTTTTGCTCCAGGGTCTCAGGGACCCCTGGCTGTCCTTGAACTGGCTAAGTAGCCAAGGGTGACCCTGACTTCTTTCTGCTCTTTCAGTCTCTACCTCCTGGGCTGGGATTACAGGCACACACCCTGGGTTCATGTGGGGTTGAGAATGGACCCGGGGCTTCACGCTAGGCAAGTAAGCACTTCACCAACTGGAGCCACGCCCTCAGTCCATTTCATTTGATTCTTTTATTTTATATGTTGAGGATGAACCCTCAGGGCCTCCTACCTGCTAGGCAAACTCCCTACCACTGAGCTACCTTCCCAGCCTCTGCCCCAGAGTTCTTAGACTGTCTCACCAAATTCTTATTTTATCATAAGTATTACTTTATAGCATGGAAAGCTGAAACCTGCTTGTCACCCAATGTGAGGCGTCGAGTCGAGGGATCATGTGTTCCTGCAGGAGACTCTGTCTCGGAGCGTATTCCCGTGAGGAGGTAGCTGGGACAAGGAGTCAGTTGGGCTGGCACAAACAGTAGTGCAGGGAGCTGGGTCCTGAAGAGGTGCTGAGGCAGGTCTTGGCAGCTTTCGGGGTAAGCCAAAAGCTCCTCAGTGTGACTGGGCCAGCGGTTGACTCTGGCGCCCACCAGTATCTGTACACAATTCTACAAGCTTTGTGTTCCTTATCAACCCCTTGCTTGAGCTAGCTGGAGTGGACAATGTTGGCTACATTCTTCTCTGCCCTGCCCCCAAACCCTTGGCTACGACAGACAGGACGCGGGTATCAGACGGCAGGGAGAACAGACTTCTGGAAATGAAGGGAGAGTCCAGGAAGCAATGAAGAAGTTGGCAGAGTTTTGGCTAACGGCCACCATTTGTTGAGGTCCCATGGCATACATCATCTTCTCCCCTTCCTTCCACAGCTGTAATCGAGACCTTAGCATTCCCATGTAATGGGGAAGGAAAGGAGCCCAAGGCCACATAGCCCCTAATGGTGGCCCAGGGTTCCAGATCCTCCTTCAGTGCTCAGGGTCTGTCCTCCCTACTGACACTCCGCACAGCCCGAGCCTGCCTACAGGAAGGGTTGGGAACCGCTTTTCTACTCTCAGAACCCAGACATCCAGCTAGGCTAGAGACGCCACAGTTCACTAGTGTGTGGCTTAGCAGGTTAAGACGCTTGATAGCCATATCCTTAGAAAACAGATAGTCTGGGCATGTTGCCCAGAAGCGGTGGCAAACTTCAGAGACTCCATCAGAGATGGCTTAGGGGCGCTTCTTACCGCGTGCACTCAAACACTGCTAGTTGGTGCTTTTGTTTTGTTTTGCTTTTTATCCCCCCCTAGCAAAAGTAGGTGTGCTGCTTTTTTGTACTGAAGAATCTCATTCCGTGCCTCTGTAATTGCCTTGGAAAAGCAAGCCAGTATGACTGCCTGGGAGGCTGTGGGTGGCTTTTATTCTCTCTTCCTTGGCTTTCTGCTTTAAGCATATTTCTTCAAGGAGCCTGCACACATGTTGCTTCTCGCTGCAAAGAACAGAAAACCTGGACTCTGAGTGGGTTGCCCAGAAATTCTAGACTCCAAGTGGGTTGCACATTAAGGGCTCTGACAGTTGGCAGGACAGAAAGTCTAGTGACAGAGGGCCCCTGGCACAGGGGGAGTGGCCCTGTCGCTAAAGACATCCTTTGTTCCGCTGGGTCTCCCTGTGGACAGGCCTGGCTGTGGCAATCTGGGAATCAGAGTCCATGCATCACAATGGGGCCTTCCTTCTGGTGTTTCTCTTTTTGTTTTGTTTCGTTTTGCTTTTCCTAAGAATCCTGGGCGCCCCCATACTGGGTCACATGCTCTCTAGGTGAGTCCTGTAGCAGGCTTTTTCTCTCAAATCATGACACAGAGACTTAATATTAGTTATGGAATGCTTGACCTTGTCTTATGTTCATTTCTTGCTAACTCATAACTTAACCTGTTCCTTTACATCTGTGTTTTGTCTCTTTTTACCTTTCTTTCCTTCTGTATGTACTACTCCATATAACTGCCTGGCCCCAGGCAAACTGCCTCCCTTTCTTTCTCCCTCATTCTCTTCTTCTTCTCTCCTATGTATTCCCTCTGCCCAACAGCCCCACCCATCCCTCTCCTGCCTAGCTATTGGCCATTCAGCTTTTTATTAGACCAATCAGGCACCTTAGGCAGGCAAGGTGAGACAAATGCAACATATCTTTACATAATTAAACAAAGGCAGCAGAAACAACTGGCACACACCTCACAGAGTTAAAGCAATATCCCACAGCATAGGCAAATGTAACACATCCTTACCTAGCTACAGCAATATCCCACAGCATAGGCAAATGTAACACATCCTTACCTAGCTACAACAATATCCCACAGCACAGGCAAATGTAACACATCCTTACTTAGCTACAGTAATATTCCACAGCACAGGCAAATGTAACACATCTTTACCTAGCTACAGTAATATTCCGCCACAGAAGCCCTGGTAGGAGGTACTTTAGACCCTGGCCTCCCGGCTGGAGTCACCCACAGGTGAATACCTGACCAAAATTATAGCCTTGCGAGAAAGTTGTGGGTAAGGTAACGCCTTGTGGAGAATCTGCGCTCCTGCCGTGATGTGTCTGGCTGTTGCTTCTGAGACGGGAGGACCTTGAACTTCTGATCCTCCTGCTGCTTCTGCCTCCCTCATGCTTGCTTAACATCCACAGGGTCCTGGGTTCCATGCTCAGCACCACAGAAGCTGAATGTGGTGGTGCACACCTGTAGCCCCAGTACTTAGGAAGCAGAAGAACCGGAAGTGTTAAGGTCTCTCAACTACATCGTAGGTTCAAAGGCAGCCTAGTATACGTGAGTCTCTTTCTCAATTTTTTTTAAAAAGGATATTAGGAGCTGGATAGTGGTGACACATGCCTTAAACTCACCACTCAATAGGCAGAGGCAGGCAGATCTCTGTGAGTTCGAGGCCAGCCTGGTCTACAGAGTGAGTTCCAGGACAGCTAGGGCTTAGGGCTACACAGAGAAACCCTGTCTTGAACCCCTGCCCCTGCAAAAAAGTTTATAAAATAGATAAATAATAAAAGAAAAATACATTAAGAGAAAAAACTTAGGAAAAGCTTATTGCTCGTTGTGATGTAACAATCATAATGGTCTGAATGTCACATGTGAACCAGGGGAGCTCCAGCTGACTCCAAAGTTCCAAATTACATACAGGGACTAACAACTGGAGTTCCCTGGTCCTCAGTTTCCCTGGGTGTGGCATGGGCTCAGCACCCTAGCTGGCTGTTAACTGCAGCCCTGCGCTGCTCAGAGGCCAAGCCTCTACCCTAGCACGTTGTGCGGTGAGGGCCCTTCTTCACTGCATTGTGGGGGCATCAAGAAGAGAACAAACTGAAATGTGTCCTGTGCCTTTAGCACTGTGAAAGACGCATCCAGCTCCTAACATCTGTACCTAGGGAGTCATCCAAAGATCTCCAGATCATTGTGGATTTAGGAGCCAGGTGTGGTGGCCCAGTTCAGATGACCAGTGGTCTTATCAGAGAAAAGAGGCAGAGAGGTAGACATCGAAGTGGTGTGGCCGCTTGCTAAGGAATGCAAGGGAGCGGCTTAGAAACTAGTCAAGGTTACTCCAGAAGCTGGGCCTTAGAAGGGAATGTATTTCTCCTGCTTCAAACCTTCAGGTCTGTGGCACTCTGTCAAGCAGCAGGATGAAACCGGTTCACCCACCACGGTGTTTCCCAAGGCTCTGCAGCTGAGCCTCCTGCTGTGTGTGAAGTTCAAAGCGGTCCTCTGAGTCCCGGGGGCATGGAGGAAGGTCAGGAAGGCTCTTGGCTTTACGTCAGTGTAGTTATACTTTCCTGGGCTACAGTGGAGCCCCCTGCTAATGAACGTCCCACAGGACACTGGCCGTCACAGATTAGTAGCTGAATAGCACTGGACCAGAGGTTCTGAGACTGTGATTTGCTATTTTAAAGCTGGTTGAGCTATCTGACCTTGGAGAAAGTGGGAACTGTGTACCCAGCCAGGCAAGAGCACACTCTCTTTGTGAGCCCAAGTTCCCTGTGAGTTCAGATAGTGCATTGTTAACAGAAAGAGGCTTACGGAGCACAGCCTCTATACTTTCTCCCAACCTGCCTGTGTTGAGAGCCATACAGCAAGCATGGGTCCTTCCATCTCATTCCCTTGTTGGTTGCTGGAACAGTTTTGGTATTGTTTTCAGTTTGGGAGAAATTTAAGATGGAGAAAAAGATTTTTTTAAATGTAGAGGGTGTTGTTGGTAACCAGCTAGAACAGTAGGCAGGGCGATAATAATAACCCCTGCGTACAGAACATTCTGGAGGCAGAGGTTGTAGGATGCGTGGATGTGGGAAGTATTTACAAAGTGGTTTTTGTGGGGGACATACACACACACACACACACACACACACACACACACACATGTTTTCTTTTCTTTAAATCTTTTTTTTTCTGGCTGGGTGGTGATGGTGCATACCTCTAATTCCAGCACTTAGGAGACAGAGGCAGGTGGATTGCTATGAGTTCCAGGTCAGTCTGGTCTACAGAGTGAGTTCCAGGCCTACACAAAGAAACCGTGTCTTGAAACACAAAAACAATTTTTTTTCCCTATCTGAGATAGGATCAATCCCAAGGACCAACACAGAAGAAGGCAAGCACTGACTCCTGTAAGCTGTCTTCTGAACACCGCGGGCTCACCATGATACATGTGCAACACACACACACAAATAAATAAATAACGTATACAAATTTTAAAATAGATACTGCAAATATATAAGATTGTGGGAGCTGGTCCTCTCCTTCTACCATGTAGGTCCTAGGGATTGAACGCACAATGTCAGGCTTGTTACCAGCTGAGCTATCTCTTTCTTTCTTTCTCTCTTTTTTCTTTCTCTCTCTCTCTCTTTCTTTCTTCCCTTCTTTCTTCCTTTAGTTTTCTTCTTTAATTTATTTATTTTTATTTTATGTGCATTGGTGTTTTGCCACGGGTGTCAGGTCACCTGGCACTGGAGTTACAGACAGTTGTGAGCTGCCATGTGGGTTCTGGGAATTGAACCCAGGTCTTCTGGAAGAGTAGCCAGTGCTCTTAACCATGCGTCATCTCTCCAACCCACCTTTCTTTCTTTTTACAATTAATTAATTATAAGCCCAGCAATGGTGGCACTCGCCTTTAATTCCATCACTTAGGAGGCAGAGGCAGTTCCAGGACGGGCAGCGCTACACAGAGAAATCTTGTCTCAACAGAACAAAACACTAGCAATAATAATGGTTAATTATTATTGTGTGAGGATGTGCAGATGCTGTGGCGTACTTATGGAGGAGGTCAGAGGTCAACTTCGTGCGGTTGGTTTTCTCCCTCTGTCTTTACGTGGGTCCTAGGAAGCAAACTCAGGTCTTCACCCACCAGTTCACCTCACCAGCCGGCAAACACACTGAGGTAACACTTCGTGACGCCAGGTTACATCATTTCATGAAAAGCTTTTCTCTTCTTTTCCTCTGGAGGAGAAAATCCCTAAATGCTGCTGTGGGCTTCACAGGCCCCGCCAGGGCCCCACCCAGGTCAGTGTGAAATGAATGAGTCTCATTATTCTCTAAAAGCCACCCAGTGTGTAGGGAACCTTTCCAATGTAGCACATTGGAGCCTGGCCTCGGAGTGAGCCTCGAACAACCTGAACTGAACTCGTGTTTGGCCTGAGGTGCTCTGCTCATTGCTCACAGGCAACATGCAATTTCTGGGAAGAGACAGACCCAGTTCTTAGTCAGTCTCCACACCTGACAGGAATGCAAGGCTGATGGGCCTGCAGGAAGAGATCTTAGAGGGGGTTTTCAGGAGGAGGGAGTGGCCAAGGACTGCCGCAGAAAAGGCAAGGTTCAACTGAGTGTCTGCCTTCGCGCAAAGCCCCAACACCTTGAAGGAAATTATTTTATTTTATTATTTTTATGTTGCTGAGGGTCAAATTAAGGGCCTTATATAGGGCAAGCGATTTACTGATAAACTCCCCAAATCGGTGCGGAAGCCCTTCTTTCTCTCCTCTTTCATTTGTTTGTTTGTTTGTTTGCTTGCTTTTGAGCGAGGTTTTGGCCCTGGCTGGACTGGAATTTTCTCTGTAGAACAGACTCTCCAGACACAGTCTTTCCATCCCTGGCTCCAGCGCACAGATCACAGTGTGCACCACTGGCTAAGCATCCGGCCCATCTTTCGACACCAGTGCGCTGAGCTGAACAAATTCAGCTTTGGAATCCAGGTTTGCTGAATTAACAAAGGACTGAATGGGGAACTGGTGAATGGAGAGGAGAGTGAAGTTATTCTGAACAAAGGACAGTCGGGGGCAGAATTCACAGAGGGCCACCGAGGGAGCCTTTGTAGTGGGAGCTGCTTCCCCTAGTCCATGTAGCTTTGAGCAAGAGAGTAGGGACATTTGTACGTTGGAAGAGGACTCCTGCCTGCAATATGAGGGCCGCCCTGAGAAAGGGCGGTGTCGATGGAGAAAACTCAATACAAGCGCTTGACCTCTTTAGGCCAAAAGGAAATATTTTAAAGCTATGCGAGGCTGGATGATGCCTTTTACAGATCGGGCTTCTTGGCCTGAAGTTTTTTGCAGCTTGGGAATGATGCAAGGCATTAGCTCAAGGCCTCTGGGTGGCTGCCAGGGCTCAATTAGGAAATTGTGCCTGTAGGGTAACCTATATTCACAGTATTTTTCCAGGCTGGAAAGTCTGCCAGATGGCCCTTGTCAGGACTTTGCCGGGCCTTGCAAGGCTTCCTTTAACTCATTTACCACCAGGTGGGAACAGGGGCTCTTCTAGAAGTGGGTTTACCATCAACACAGGTGAAAACAGAAATGTTGGTCCTATGTGTAAGGACACCAGAATGGGAGATGATTATCCTGGGCCTCTCTGAGAAGCTTGGATCACGGTGTGGTCCTGATTCTTAGCAGCCCAACACGGAATTATTCAAGCTTATCTTGTTCTTTGGGTTGGGAAGAGGTTGGGCTCTGGAGGTTGACCTAGTGTCTTTCCTGGGGTGACCCACCCCTAATCACAACCTCCAGTACTCTTGAGGCACCGACTCCTCTGCTTTCATTGAGAGGATTCCTAATGAAGCACACGGAGAAAGTGGCCCAGAAACCAGCATCCTTACCTCTGGTTGGAGAAGGCGTCACCTGCCTTGGTACTGAGATGTTGAGGTGTGCACACACGTGAGGGTGTGCATCCAGGATGTGAGCCAGAAGAACCAAGGAATGATAGCCTCACGCCCAGGCTTCTGATGGGGAGGGGGTTAGCGCAACTCAGCAGCCTAAAGGAGAAAGAGCCTTGTTATGGTTGCTGGGTCTTAGGTCAGCCTTTGTCCCACGGGCACATGTCAGCATCCATCGGGACATCTGAGATGTCTAGGAGTTCTCTCCTAAGCCTCTGGCGAGAGGAAGAGAGGAGGTGCGTACAGACAAGAGCACAGAAGCAGCTCCCGTCTCTGCGTTTGCTACCTGATGGAACTCACTGGTTGTATGTGGGACTCACACAGCATTAACCGGCCCTTGTCAGCCCACGGGTGACATCATTCACTCAGGGAATCTAAAGAAAGGAGAAGTGCCACTTGAGCAACCCTGACAACCCATAAGCCCTTTGGGTGGTTCTCTTCTGTTTTTGTTTTTGTAAGAAGATGAAGTTTGGTCACATGACTTGAGTCTTTACATCATATCCTGATCCCCATTCCCTCTGCAACCCACTGAGGTCTGTCTTCTGTCCCTGAGTCCTGAAGAATTCCTTACTACTGTGATGTCGGAGCCTGTGATGAAGCCTGTGATATCAGAGCCTGTGATAGGGGAGTTGTGGTGGGGGAGCCTGTGATGGGGGAGCCTGTGATGGGGGAGCCTGTGATGTCGGAGCCTGTGATGGGGGAGCCTGTGATGTCGGAACCTGTGATCGGGGAGCCTGTGATGTTGGAGCCTGAGAACTCTCTCCTATTCTGAGCAGCATCGTGGGCTTTGGCTCTCATGACGACATGACACGTGACTTTCAGCTCCCCCGTTGTGACCAGGACACTGCCATTCCCTTCTGTTTTTATTTCTTGAGCTGCTTAGCAATCTCTTCCCTGGTTCTTACCCATGATACAACCTCAACTTTCTCTTTCTCTAAAGGTTTATTTTATCTTTTAATTATGTGTGTCTCTGTGTGGGTATGTGCACATGCATGCAGGTGCCTGGGGGGTCGGGGACCTTAGACTCCCCCAGGAAGCTGGAGTTGGCAGGACCTGAGATGTTCTCATCTTCTGCAGGACCAGGAAGTACTCTTAACCACTGAGCAATCTTTCCAGGCTCCATGATTCAACTCTTTTTTGTTGTTTGAGATGGTTTTTCTATGCAGTCTTAGCTGTCATGGAACTTAATACGTAGACCAAGCTAGCCTACAACTCACGGATATCCTCCTGCCTTAATCTCCAAAATCCTGAATTCTGCCCTTATTAGTTTAAAATGTGTTACATTTGTTTATGCTGTGGAACACTTGTTTAATGATGCAAAGATGTGTTGCATTCTTTTATGCTGCATTTGTTTAACTCTGTGAAGCTGTGCTACTTTGCGTGTCTAAAACACCTGGTTGGTCTAAGGAAGAGCTGAATGGCCAATAGGTCGGCAGGAGAAAGGATAAGCAGAGAATAAATAGGAGGAGAAATTGTGGAAGAGAAGGTCAAGAAACAAGAGAAGGAGAAGAGGAGGACATCAAGAGCCAGCCACCCAGCTACACAGCCAGACACGGAGTAAGAAGGAAAGAAAGGTATAGAGGGAAAGATAAAAGTCCAGAAGCAAAAGGTTGCTGAATTATTTAAGAAAAACTGTCTAGAAACAAGCCAAGTCAAGGCCGGGCATTCCTAAGAAAGAATAAGGCTCTGTGTGATTTATTTGGGTGGTGGGCCCCACAATGAGCGAAGAGTAAAGAACCAACTGCACTCGTGTGTGTGTGTGTGTGTGTGTGTGTGTGTGTGTGTGTATGTGTGTGTGTACACGTTCTTTAGGATAAAATACCCCCATCGCTAACTTCATCTTGTCCTTGGATAATCCCTGTTTCATCATGTTCCCTCTGTGAGGCCCTTCCTCAATGCCCAAACTTGTTTCCAGGTCTGTTTCTTCTATGACATATCTCTCTCTTTCTGAAGGTGTCTTAAGCAGCCCAAGCTGACTTTGACCTTGGTACATAGCTAAGGATAGATAACCTTGAACTTCTGATCTTCCTGCCTCCACCTCCTACACAGACATGTCTGGGTCACCACATCCAGTTTATGCAATGCCAGGGATGGAAATGGAACCCAAGGCCAGGCAGGTACTCTGAGCTACATCCCAGTCCTCCTTTCCTTTTTTTTTTTTTTGTTTTGTTTTTCGGGACAGGGTTTCTCTGTATAACAGGGTTTCTCCTGCCCTAGCAGTCCAGGAACTAACTCTGTAGACCAGGCTGGCCTCAAACTTATATTCACCTGCCTTTGCCTCCCAAGTGCTGGGATTAAAGGCGTGCACCACCACTGCCCAGTCCTCCCTTCCTTTTATACCAAACATTTTCAGGAACACATTCAAACTCAACCAGACTAACTAGTTAACTTTCGTTGTTAATGAGAGACTGCCGACTGCCCTCAGCATTCATCCTCAGTTCTATATATATATATATATATATATATATATATATATATATATATATATATATATATATATTATGTATACAATATTCTGTCTGTGTGTATCCCTGCAGGCCAGAAGAGGGCACCAGACCTCACTACAGATGGTTGTGAGCCACCATGTGGTTGCCGGGAATTGAACTCAGGACCTTTGGAAGAGCAGGCAATGCTCTTGACCACTGAGCCATCTCTCCAGCCCTCATCCTCAGTTCTTTTTAGCTAACAGAACTATATTAATTTTTACCCTGATATGGAACAACTTGGAGTGTAGGTTACACTGCATGTCCAGCCTTCCTGCCTGTTAAGTGTGCTCACGTGACTAAATTCTGGCCAGTGGAAAGTATATTTCAAGACAGGACGTTTGCTCTTCACTCCATCCTGCTGGTACTCGGAGGTGGCAGATTCCTTGTAGAGATGCCAAGCCGCAAGACAGTGGGGACGGATGTCCCTATGCTTTTGCAATGAGACACTTGCATCCACATGGCTTTGCCCTCAGAAATGTGGCCTTAGACTTCCTGTGTCAACGTGACTTATCATTTTTATCGTGAAAATTCTTGTTGCTTAATATGATGAGCATCAGCATTGGCTTCACAAGATTTATGTGGAATTTGTTCTGGCACAAGAGTCTCATTTTGGTAAATAATGGAGGGTTCCCCTCCCTGCCCCAGGACATCAGACTGCTCTCCGGAGCTAACAGTTCCCTTACTGTTTCCTTTCACTTTCACTCAGCAAGACTCAGACCATCGCCTTAACCAATACTTCACAAACACAGCCCAGTCCTGTTAGAGCTGTTAGACCTCAGTCTCGAGTTATGCCTTGAGTGAGCGGAAAGCCTCCAACCTGGAACCCTGAAGGTTACTGGGGCCTTTGTCTGAGGTGTTGAAGGCTGGCTGGTCACAGAGTTAGAGGCCAGCTCTGGGCCTCATTCACACAAGATGAGATACCAGTGTCTCTGACAGCAGCACTTTTCCTATTGGCTTTTGGTCATGGGCAGCCAAACGGGGTCACAGCACACTTCCCTCCGGTGAGAGTCGTCACCAGTGGACAGGGGGTGAGAACTCGGGGGCTCCTGTGCAGATCACAAGCCCCAGAGCCATTCACCAGGTCCCTGTGGATATCTGGCACCTGAGCAGTAACATGGATTTCAAAATAACCAAATGGGCTGGGTGTGTAAGCTAAATGGTTTGTAAACTACCCGCTTGGCCTATGTAAAACTTGGGTTGAACATTAGTGCCACAAAACAAACAAACAAAACCAGACCACACCCTCTCTCAAATATACCATGTTCTACATCTAAACAAATGTTTTTATTTGGAATTGTTACTTTAGTGTAGCCTGGTGAGATGGCTCAGCTGGTTTTGTTTTGTTTTGTTGGTTTTTGTTTGTTTGTTTGGACATAGGATTTCACTATGCAGCCTTGGCTGACCTGGAACTTGCTAGGAGCCCAGACTAGCCTCTAATTCACAGAAATCCACCTGCTTCTGCCTGATGATCAGATAAAAACATGCACCACCATGCCCACTGAGGACCAATCTTATTTTACTAATGCTCTTATTCCTCCCTTTCTTCCTCTGGATTGTTTTATAGTTAATCCTAGATATTCTATCATTTCAGGTAGAAGTATTTCAGCATGTACCTCTGAAGGCATCTTTCTCTCTTAATTTTTAAAAATTATTTTAATTTCTTTTTAGGTACATGGATGTTTTCACCTGTGGGTTTGCTTGTGCACCACAGGCACACAGAGCCAGAGGAGGGCAGAAGAGGCTTCCGGACCCTGGGGATTGGAGCTACAGATGGTTATGAGCAGTCATGTAGGTACTGGGAATCAAATCCATGTCCTCTGGAAGAGCAGTCAGTGCAGTTAAGAGCATAAAGTGTCTGGATAAGTGAATTTCCCAATTCCTCTTAATCTGTCAATTAGACTTCGTTTCATCTTCCTTTAGAGATTTGCTAAGGAATGTTTGTTTGTATCCCTAAACTCTGTGCTTTTCAGATTGTTCCCCACGTGTCATTTAGTCCCACCCTCCAATTTCCATTTCCTGTAAATTTGTGGGTGTATCTGTAGACTAGTCAGAACAGTGGGCTCTGGACAAAGCCATCTCAATAGGTGCTGGCCATTTGCTCCTACCAAGCGGCTCATCTTACCAACCTGTCTCTTCCAAAGGAAGGTGAATGCGATCCCTACACGAGGGACACGTCACCATCCGGTCTGAGTAACGTGGGTAGCAAACCTGGAAAATAATGGTTTGAGTTGGAAAACATTGCGATCCAGCAATGAATGACAGGCTTGTGTGGTGCGTAAACAGGCCCTGAAGGAAACTCCCGAGCTCCTCTATGCAAAGACAACCACCCGGGGTGGCGAATGTGAACGGAACAACACAGACATTGATGGAGAAATTGTGTGTTGCTTCTAAAACCAATTTCGTAGTGTGGGTGGATGCGCCAGGAGTCCGCTTGTAGTCACGTGTCTCTCCCCAGGGCCCCTAAACGTCCCCGTGTGTCGTTCTGAAATTTTAAAGTTGGCGGTGCTGGAAAGCAAGGCACACCGAACACCCCACCAAGGGCCTTCGCCTTAGCTCCATCCATCCCACAGCCCGTCACTTCCCAGCCATCTGGATGGGTTGACAAGGGTGCTTGGGTTCCACCCAGCTCCTCTCCGCCCGGTTTTGCTCCCATCTCCATTACTAGGCCTGAATGCGGTCAGGGTACCATAGGGGTGCAGGAGGCTTCTGAGCCGTCAAGAAAAAAGGAAGCAACATGGGGGAAGCTCCAGACGGAACAGGCGCACAGCAGCCAAGATGGAGAACCGGCTGAGCTGACAACGCTCGGAGGTCCACGTTCCAGCTCCGCGGAAGGACTCCAGTCTGGGTTCACATTCGAATTTTCCACGCGGTTCGCGGCCGACAACTGCGAAGCCCCGCCCACCGCGATAGCCCCTCCCCTCCCCGTGACGCAAGGAGGAGGAGCCTCTGGGGTTCGCTTCGCCTCTGGGCAGACGACTTCCTGAGCTCCTCCTACGCACGCGCCGCTCGGGCACTCGCGTCGGCGCAGTTCGGCCCCAGTCGGGCGGTCCCCTCTCCCACCCCCCCTCCCTAGCAACAGCCTCCCGCTCCCTCCTCCGCCCCTCGGCCTGGTGTGCGCACGCGCATTCCTTCCGGGGTTCGCCCCTCCCTCCCCGTCACCCGTAACAACCACTCGAGCCCTCGCCGCGCCCCTCGGCGCTCCCGCCCCGGCCCCCGTCCCCGGAACCGGCGGTCTAGCGGCGGCAGCCGAGCCTGTGGCACGGCTCTCTCCCCGCGGAGCCGCCGGTATGAACGCATCCCGCCGCCCCGCGTCCCCGACCCGGTCCTTTTGACAAGAGGTAAGCGCGCGTCGTCGTGGAGAGCTAGGAGCGCTCCCGGGTTCCCGCCCCCGGCCGGGTCCCTCTGCCGAGGTGGCCGCGGGCGCTCGCTTTCTCCGGGACGGCAGAGCCGGCCGGGTCCTCAGCCGCCGCCGCCTCGATCCGACCCGCCCCCCTCCTCCGTCCAGCCCCGGCCTGCTGGGAGGCGCTCCCCCGGGGCCGACCCTGGGCTGATTTTCAAACACCAATCATCATGCAATAGAGGCAGCCCGGGCCTCCCGTGCCATTTGGCGGTGGTCAACTCCGGATGCCCGCGCGGGGCGTGGATCTGGATCAGGCTCCCCAAACCGGGAACCTGCCCGAATTCAGGGAGCTGGCGAGTCTTGTCACTTTGGGTAAGAGTTTCTTAATACAGGCATCACGCAGTGCTTGCATCCTCTCCCCTAACCGTCAGCACCTGGTAATCCTCTTCCTTTTATTTGGGAGATAACCCGAAAACTAATTTTCTCAATTAAAAAAATATAAACGATGATTAGATTCCCCAGCGAGCACCAGCATCGTAAGGTTTACGAGAGTGAGTGGAACGCGGTCTCCGCGCTCCAGGACGCGTCAGCGCCTGAATCAAGATTAATGAAGGCTTGAGTTTGGAGGAGAACCGAGGAGTTTGGCTCACGACCTTATGGTTTGAAGGCTGGGGAGTGTAAGATCATCTCACAGAGATGGAATCAGGAAAGGTGAATGGGGCATGCTTGAGGTCACCCAGAGTTACTAGCCTTTGTAGTTTTCCAACTGTTGGAAGGATGGTTTTCCAGCTTAACCTGCTTGCTTCTTCCTAGTGCTGTGCCCAGCAAACACGGAGCAGAGAAAGTTCCAGACCTGTTTAAAGTGTGTAAACATTGTAGAAGTGCAGCTATATAGATTGTAATTCTCTGAAATATATCAACATAGGTTTGTTGTTGTTGTTGTTGTTTCCAGCTGGAATTTGGGATAGTTAGGTGCTCGGTTTTGAACTTTTGAAGGTCTTTTTACACCATGTTCAGATAAAATAACATCTTTACTGATTGAACCTCAGCAGGACTCTAGGCCTCTCTGGGTTTTTCTTTTCTTTTTCCTTTTCTTTTGTTTTTCTCCCTCTCTTTTAAGTAGGTGAGCAAAGTGCTCTGGCTGTCTCTGAACACAAGGGTGTTTACAGAGAAAGCCACCCTTGCCAAGCCCTTGAGTGATTTTGTATGCAAAGGAGGGTTCCTTGACCTCAGACTGGAGCCTGTAATTGATTACCTTTGCAGGATCACAGCTTCGGGAGGTTGGAGCCCCTTTAGCTGAAGCTGGACAGCTTCCCTGCTATTTGGAGACCAAGTCTGAAATTGGATCATAGAGTTAGGAAACAGGAAGCAACAGAGGTTCCTTTTGAAACCAGTTCTTAAGTATTCCAAAATTTGAGAAACAGTGGTCCTGCTCCGTGTCTGGTGTCATTCCCCCCCACCCCACCCCAGGCCCATGTCAGCTGCTCCTCCCACCCCCGCTTTTTGTGTCATCCCCAAAGCTTATGTCTTAATATGTTACTATTTTTGTTTGGGTCCTTGTAGAAGTTGTTCAAGAGAACATAGTTAAATAATCGAATCCTTGAATCCTAGGATTTCATTGATGTGGAGGACTAGATGCGGGGGACAGAGGGCCCCCCTCAGACCAGTGTGGCTCCATTCTTCCATGTGGGCCTCCTCTGCATTTTCTTAATGCCTTGTTACCCCCCCCCCCCCGTCAGACTATCTTGTCTTGGCATACCGATGTTAGTCTTTGTAGTGTGTTCTTGGGATTATGACCTGTGGTGTTCTCTTTCGGATGTGGCGTGATACGCAAGTTTCGACTCACTTACTTTCTGTAATGTAGATATTTATTACACATATTTTTGTTTTTCAGGAGTAAGAAGATTGCTATTGAATTACAACCATGGTGCAGAAATACCAGTCCCCAGTGAGGGTGTATAAGCACCCCTTTGAGTTAATTATGGCTGTAAGTACCCCACGTTTCAGTTTACTCTGGCTTTTTAAGATTAAACGTGGGTGATCTGCAAATGCTCTTCTTTGTTATCATTGCTTCCTTTGCTCTGCTGTTTCTGTGTTTGTAACTTGTGCCCAGATTCTTCTATGGTTTTTAAAATACAAGCCTCCGAAGCTGCAGATCTGTACGTTTGTGCTGTTGCAATGTTTCTGGGGTAAAGGGTGCGAGCTTTCCTCGTTCTCCCTTGGAGAACACAGAAGTGGGATCCTGACCCAGTACTTCCTATGAATTTTGCTGGTTTTCTTTGTTCAAGTAACTGCGGACAGGGAGTGTGGTTTCTTCCATGTGATGCTTGTTTGGACGAGAACTGGTCCAGAGGGAAGTCACCTCTGGCGGTCTCAGGATTGAGTATTGTGTGATGGAGTTTTCCTACGTGTTAGTAAGCAGCGCTGCTACATAAGTTTTTCCACCAAATAATAAGTCCATGATCCAAACCCAGTTCCACAATGGGGTAGCTGAAGTGTTTATATGTCATCTGTCTGAGCTGGCTGACAACATTCACTAGGTTAAGAGACCGAGCCCTGCTTTCAGTCTCTTGTAAATGACCGCAGAGTGTTCCGTGTCGTTCCTTTCGTGTTACTGTTAAGGTGTGAGGCCCATATGGACATACATGTCATACTCAGGAGAGTGTACCTACCATGGAAATCACACTGGAGTGTATACCTGTGCCTTTAGCACCAAGCTCAGAGCATGCACCACTCAGCAGGGGATGAACTCTGCTTCAGTTGGGGCCCTGTGCCCATTTCTGTCAGAATGAGTGTCCCAGGCTGGCCTGGAACTTACAATCTTGCTGCCTCAGGCTTCCGAGTGCTGGGCACTCTAGCTGTACACTGATATTTCTGGCTGCTGCCCTCCTTCCTGCCCCTGGGTGACTGTTACCTGTTTCTGCTCTGTGGAAAAGCTCAGGAGCTCCTGTCCGTGGAGCTTCTCTGCAGTGTGCTCTGAGATTCAGTTAGATCAATAGCCTTGAAATGCAAAATAAAAACTAACATCCTCTCAAGGGAACATTGCTTGCTCTTTTCCCGATTGAAGTATTACCTGTTCACAGTGAAAGGGCCTCATGTAGCTGTGCAGTTGATGAGTTTTAACAATAGTCTCCAGCCCACGCCTGTTGGGGCAGGACATTTGCATTCTTGACCACAGACAGCTCCTTGTACAGCTTCTTTGTCAAGTGTAGGCCTTGGTTGTTGTTATGTGTGGGAGCTTTGGATCCTAAAAATAGTTTTGTATTTCCCCTAAATATTTTACGTGAATGATTAGAGAGAAGGATGCTCTTGTGTTTACTTGCTGGCTTGGCCTCTTGCCCCCCTCTCTTCTGTTTGCGTGCTGCCCCCGCCCTCCCCCAGACTTGAAGGGAGTTTTGTTAGAGGACGCATGTGATGTGGTAGGAATCACACAGAAGTTCAGGAATTCCTACTGGGCCAGGCTGGACCTGGTGCTGGAGGGTGGCTCTTGGCAGTGGTTGGCTGTCCCTGGACCTTCTCCCTGTGGGACCACCTAGCTCCACCACCCACTGACTCTGCCTACTCCCCCCCCCCTACTCCCCACCCCCCGCCTGCTGAATTGGCCACAGGCCTTCGGATCAGTTCAGCTCTGTGGCTTTCTTGTTGCAGCTTCAGCTTTTGAGCGGCCAGTTCTTGTCTCGTTTCCTTCTTCACATGTGGGAGAGAGAGAGAGACTGGACAGAGGCTGGGGTGTTGAGTGGGAAGTCACCTGACCTTTGTTCAGTCTGCAAGGCTGCTGAAGTCGGGGAGCACCTGTGTGGGGAGGCACCAGGATGGAGCTGACAGGTTATGTTGGCCAAAACTTTGTGTGAAAAAGCTTAATGTGGGCTGATAAGCTGGCTTAGCTCGGGGAGAGACCTGGCGTGAGTTGGCTTCTGCCCTCCACACCTGCGCTCTGGCAGCATCCTGCCCTTCTCCTAATAAATGTAAAGAAAGAGGTTTTTTTTTTTTTTTCCCAAAATCTTGCCGTGAGTCTGTGGTTAGAGGCAGAGGTTAGCCTCTTCTAGCCCTGGATTTCATAAAAAACTGTGTGGGTTGCTCAGTGTTCAGACTTCCTGATTCCCTTTATTGCTTTCAAAATTAGGAAGTTTGCTTTGCAAATTCTATGCATGACTTTTGCATAAACTCAAGTTGGTAGCCACCCCAGTTTTTAAAGTCAAGCTGCCTGTAAACTGCTTATGTTTTTGGCACTGGCTAACTTCCTCTGGGGTTGTTAATTTTTTTCTTAGGTGTGAAAATAAAATATATTTCCTTCCTCCTTCCAGAACTGGGGTTGTCTGTTGTCCAGTTTTATATAGTGCCACTCTCCCTTTCCTGCTGCGACGTCGAGGCAGAAGAGCCTCAGTGTTTACTTTGCTTTTTTGTTGTTGTTGTTTATTACTATTATTACTATTATTAATTGGTTTTTTCGAGACAGGGTTTCTCTGTGTAACAGCGCTGGCTGTCCTGGAACTCACTCTGTAGAGTTGTAGGCTGCCTGGCTTACTCAAAGATCTGCCAGCCTCTGCTATCCAAATTCTGGGACTAAAGGTGCATGCCCCATGCCCAGCTATTTTGTCTTATTATGGCAACCAGTGCTGTCCACTGTAGCTCAAAGGGGAGGGGAGCGCTGCCCAGTGCGTTGTGATCTCCCAGGCAAAGGCTGGGAGTAAGGAACTACACCAGTTACACCTTTGCTCCTGTGAAGCCAGGGTTTGTGACTGAGGCTTGCAGAGCATTGTCAGGGAGCATTGCCTAGCGAGACAGGAGTCACACTTTTTAACTGCATTTCTGTCGAGTTAATGAAAATTCACTGTTGGCTTGAGCGTCAACAACATTGAAAAAAATCTTGTTGAGGTTTCATTAGCTTATTTGAATTAAAAGTGGCATTTAAGCGAACAGAGCTGAAGTGATGGTCTTGACATTCCGAGTGTTTTAGTGAGTGGTTGGTTAGCCTAGAAATGGCTGTAGAGATGGAGAAAGGGCCAGCTTCCCACCCTGCTGGGGTGGGGGGCAGTTAATGGGGGGACATGAGAGTCTCGGGTTCAGCATTCATTTCATCGCCTGCGCTCCTGATAGTGTGCATCCCAGCGCATTTTATAATGGCTCTGGTCCTCGATGATGTCCACATCCTCAGGTTTCAGCCGGACACATTTCCTGGACTGGCTTTGTTCTTCTTGCTTGGCTCCCTTGCCTACACAAAGGGTTAATAGTCTCCTGGGAGGACCTGTGTGCTCCACAGATCAGGGGTCAGTACCAGGCAAAGGTTGACTTCCTGGGAGTGGGGGGGTGGCAGTGTTTTGCTTAGAAATTTTAGGATGAAGCACAGGTTTTAAAGCTTGGCCAGGTGTAGCGATGTGTGAAGAGAATCTCAAATTCATCCTGGACTGGGCACAGAATGAGACCCTGACTCAGAGATTTAGGTACTTCCTGAACTATGTTAAAGACCCTCTAGCTGGAAGGCTGGACGTGTGAGAGGGGAACTCCGAGGGGCACGGTATGAGAGCCTGGTATGTTTTTCTGGCAAGGACAGCTGTCCCCATGGACAGCTGAGATGTGTAATGGAAGGTCTCTGATGGCTTCTGCCCACCTCACACTCACAAATGTCCAGGCCTGCTCCTGCCCTGGCCTCCCTCCCCCTTTCCCTCCTGTCCACACCCCAGTTTCTCTGTCCCTGTTAGGACTGCTTGCCACAGAGCGCAGACACCCTGAAGATGGTGCCTTTGGGTCACACAGTTGATCCCCTCTGCCTATCAGTCCCAGCACCTGCCCAGTCTGAGCCCTTGTCCCTTTATCAGTGACCCAGTTATTCATTCATTTACCTCCTCAGTGTTTGAGCCCTACAGGGTTCCTGTGAACCCCACGGTTCAAGAGGTGATTTCCCACTGCCTGCTGCTCCTTCAGGGCCCTGCCTGTCTGTGTCCGGCCCTTTAAGATCGTTATGTTCTGGCATGGTCTGTGAGCCCGGTGCCTCTGCCCCTCCGTGTCTTTTTATATTCCCTTGCCTCACGTGTTTGCCTTCCCCATCTGTCTCTTCAGATCTTGTTCAGCGTGTCCTGCCCTGCTTCCCTGAAGCCTCTCAAGGCATGCCTCCTGTTCCCTTCCCTTCCCCCGGTTTCTTTTTTTCTCCGCTGCTGAGGGATGAACCCAGGCCGCACGCACCCTGGGCACGTGCCCTGCTGCCGAGTCTCACCCACACTTCCGACTTGTACTTAGTGTTATGTCAGCATTAGGCACTTGGCTTGTGATTGCATTTGCTTTGCAAAGCTGCTGAGTGTTCCTCAGAGCGGGGTGTCACTGATGTTTCCCTTGGTCTGAAAGTGGCCTGAGTAACAGATTTCTGCTTGTTCCCCTGTACCCTGAGGACGAGGCTCTGCCTGGATTTGGTGGGAACTCAGATCTGAACCGCAACTGTGACCTGTTCTCATAGGCGTTTGTTTTCTCTGTGAGAGAGGAACAGTGGTCCTTAGGTTGTCCAAGGTGTCCCTAAAGAAGGCCTCCATCTCCAGAGTAGCTGAGATTATAGGGCTGCATCCCCATGCCTAGCTAGAGTTAATTTCTGCTCTTACAAATGAGCACATTGCTCCACAGGGGACTGTCTTAAATCACCCATGCAGCCCAGTTCTAGAGGAGAACGCTCCTTTCCCTCTGATGGTGTCGAGGATTCCAGTGGGTTGTTTGGAGGGTGTACTGTGCTCTCTGATGAAGTTGCATACCATGCTCTATTGCTGTTAAAAGTGGGCCATTCTAGTTTGTATGTGGGGAGCTAGGCCTTCCCCACCTTTACCCCACCCCTTTGCACTCCAAGTCAAGTCATGTTTACTGTAGGGGGCACATTGTGAGTGCTAGTATTTTTGTAGAGAAATGAGGCAGGATCAGATTTAACTCCAACAACAAAATGAAACAAAAAAACTCGCCAAACATTGCATTATGAAAACTGTCAGGGATACACAAATAAAGAGAATCATAGATTGCCATGTACCCATCACCCAGTTCCTAAGTGTCATCATCTCCAGTGAGTTTCTACTGTTCTCTTTGGTATTCAGAATCAGAATGCTTGTGTATCAGTAAGTATTTCTCCAGCTTTAAATAGAACCATGTTACAGTGCAGTCAGTAGCCCTCCCTCCTCGACATCACAGATTCTACCTCCTTTTCAGTTACTTAAAAGAAAATGGTTCTAGGGCTTCAGTGGTTCTCCACCTGTGGGTCTCAACCCCTTTGGGGTCTCCTATCAGCTATCCTGCATATCAGATATTTACATTATGATTCATAATAGCAAAATTACTGTTATGAATTAGCAATGGAGTAATTTTATGATTGGGAGCCACCACGACACAAAGAACCGTATTAAAGGGTCATAGCCCTAGGAAGGTTGAGAATCACTGACTTACTTGCCTCCTGTTTCCAGTAGAATGGTTTGCATTTGGGTGCCTGTCTCTCGGTCCCTATCCATACCCTGTTCACAGCTCCTTTCCACCTTGTTTGCATTCTGTCTCTGATTTGCTAGAGAAACTGGGTCTTAACCCAGGAGGCAGAGAGGGCCCAGCCTGAATCCAGTCATTTAAGTCCTCCAAAGACAGTGTGCGTGTGTGTGTGTGTGTGTGTGTAAAATGTGCATTAAAACCACCGTTCCTGTTCATTCCCTTGCTGCGTGCTGATGCTATGGATGTGCACACCAGGCACCCAGTCTTCAGGTTAAACTGAGCTGTCCTATTTACAGTTTCTTTCTGACCCAGTGACTTGGGTGCATGCATGTGCTCAGCGCCATAGCTTTATCGGCACAGTTTCTATGGAGTGTATTCAGGAAGCTCGTGGGGAAAGGCTGGTCTGTGGGAGGTGGGTGTGATCAGGCGTCCGCTTGTGCCGTTTTCCACACTTCTTTCCTTCCAGCTCTTATGGACCTGACTCTTTTTTTTTTAAAAATATTTATTTATTTATTATGCATACAATATTCTGTCTGCATGTATGCCTGAAGGCCAGAAGAGGGCACCAGACCTCATTACAGATGGTTGTGAGCCACCATGTGGTTGCTGGGAATTGAACTCAGGACCTTTGGAAGAGCAGGCAATGCTCTTAACCTCTGAGCCATCTCTCCAGGACCATCATCCATCCTGGACCTGACTCTTGAATAGAGAGCCAGGTGAGAGTGGGCTGACAGCTGTTACAGTCGGCCTGGACTTCTTGTGTGTTTCTGTGGTGCTGTGGTAAATGTAACATGGCAGATACCGCCTGTCCTCCTTGGAAAGGGCTGCTTGGGGCCTTGGGTGGCAGTCTTTTCTCTTAAGGGAAATTGTATGCAGTTCCTGGAAGTCCCAGCTACTGAGGAAGCTGATGCAGGATACCGATGATACCAAGTAGGATCTCTTAAGGCTGGAATTTGACCAGACTGGGCAACATAGTGAGAGCTTGCTTAGAGGAGGGGAGGGAAGGAAGGGGAAAAGCTGCTTTTTGTCTGTCTGTCTGTCTTTCACAGATGTATGCTGCCCTGTTTGCACCCAGGGTTTGGACAGTTACTAAAGTCCATCTTGCTCTTTATCCTGGATATGTACTAAACAGCTTTGTCTTAAGAATAAATCAGTCCTGGCAAGAATGCTGGTGTCTCTACGCGACTTCTACTTCTGGGAACAGGCGATTTTATCTTTTTCCTGGGAATTGAACTGCACTGAGCTGCATCCCAACCCTTGGTCCTGGAAGCTGTGACAGGGGTCACCTTGAAGCATCTTTTGGTCAGATGTGTTTGTGATTTACACTTGGGTCATGTCCCAAGAGACTGATGCAGATCGGAGTTTGTGTTCAGGCTGAGATCGGTGGTTTCTGTCGCTGCCTGAGAAACATGCTCACCACACAACACACTGCTTCTCTGTTCTCTGCTGGGCACAAGGTTTGTTTTAAGTAACATTCTTGACTCAGTGAGTGTAATCTGATCCTTATAGAAAGATCTGAGTCTGAGAAGTTATTAGTGACTCTGTTCCTCAGTAGCTGATATTCTGTGATGCCAGTTTTCCTAATCACGAAATGCGTGTTTCTCTTCTTGCCTGTGCATATTTTAAAGCCAAGGCCAGAGCTAAAAGTTGCAGGTGCATATATTCAGAAGTAAGTTGATATGAGGATAATGGGATGCTGCAGCATTGCACCGAGACCCCGCCACCTGCGTTTTCACTGGTTAACAGCACTGTTTAGAACACCAAGCCAATCAACCTTCCTTTCTTCCTTCTTTTCATCCTTCCCTCTTTCCTCTCCTCCCTCCCTCCCTCTTTCCTTCCTTCTTCCTTCCTTCCTTTCTGATTTTTTGAGACAGGGTTTCTCTGTAACTTTGGAGCCTGTCCTGGAACTTGCTCTGTAGACCAGGCTGGCCTTAAACCCACAGAGATCTGCCTGCCTCTACTTCTACTAGTGCTGAGATTAAAGGCGTGCACCACCACTGCCCAGCTTAATTTCATTCAAGACTGGATAATATAATCCATTGTGTGTATACACATCCATTTATTCATTGATGAACATTTTGGTTGTTTCTTTTGGCTATGAGATATAATGTACATTTTAAACATTTTTAAAAAGATATATTTATTTGTTATGTATACAGTATTCTCAGTATTCTGTCTGCATGTATGCTTGCAGGCCAGAAGAGGGCACCAAATCTCATTACAGATGGTTATGAGCCACCATGTGGTTGCTGGGAATTAAACTCAGGACCATTGGAGGAGCAGACAGTGCTCTTAACCACTGAGCCATCTCTCCAGCCCCATTTTAAACATTTTTAAAATTTTACGCTGTGTCTCTAATGTGTGGAAGTGAGAGGACAATTGGCAGAAGTTTATTTTTTCCTTATACCGTGAGGTTCCAGGGAATATCCCCTTGTTCAAATCCTTTACCGTCTGAGTTACCTCGCTATCCCCAGTTCAAATCCTTTACCCTCTGAGTTATCTCGCTAGCCCCCACACTGTTCTTTTTGGTTTTGTTTAGATTTATTGTTATTTTATGTGTCTGAGTGTTCATCTGCATGTATGTATGTGTACCACGTGTGTGCCTGGTGCCTGTAGAGTCCTAGAGTATCAGATCCCTTGAAATGGAGTTGTGGCTGTTGTAAGCCACTGTGTGGGTGCTGTGAACCAAACCGGGTCTTCTACAAGACAGCAAGTGCTCTTGCCCGCTGGACATCTCTCCAGCCCACATTGTACATTTTAAAGACAATTTTTACTGTAATAATAATCAAAAATAGTAATAATTGCATTCCTCCCCAGGTATGTTGTTTGTTTGAGGACAGGGTCTTGCTCTGCAACCTCAAGTTCATGATTCTCCTGCCGTGGTTCCTTGAGCTCTAGAGTTACAGTGTGTGCAAGGAAGCCCAGCCCCAGCCCAGCCCGGGCTTCCCCTCAGTCAGCCATTCAAGGGCAGGTGTGATTACATCTCAGCTCATCCAGGATGACAGCTCTCCTCCATAAGGAGAACTGGGGACCACAGTCATCAAACAGTGGCTTTCCACAGGTGGCCCTGCCCCTCGAGGGTTGGTGACTTCCTGTCTTCTGAGACTTAAGCCTGAGCCCCGCAGACTCTGCAATCGGCAGACCGGATGGATAGCAGTGTCTGTAGGAACTTTGCCTCACCTCCACCAGCCCCGGCCCTGGCCTGCTGACTCCACACAGCTTTGATTCTGGTTCATGACACCAGATAATATTTCCATAGCTCACTGCATTCTTTTATGTGGGCAAACACATGACATTTTTAAAGCTGACAGCTGCAATTCCCTGGAACACCAAATGCTTTTCTGAAGGCCATGGATTATCTTTTACACTGTGAAAAGTCAAGCAGCTCTGCCAAGTGGATGGGTGGAACTTGACTTGAAGGGCTCCACGGAACTGTTGGAAGTGCATTTATATTGGTTTGTTCTCTTTTATTCCATTTCATCTTTTCTTTTTTGACACAGCCTCTCTCACTCATGCTGACCTCCATCTCAGTATAAGAGAGGATGACCTTTAGATCCCCATTGAACTTTCTGCCTCCTCCTCTCAATACTAAAATTATAAAATTATAGGCATGTGCCACGCACCTGGTGTACAAGGCTCTGGACTGAGTCCAGGGCTTCCTACAGGCTGGGAAGCCAGGAGAGTAACCTCCCCATTGAGCTGCCCCCAGCCCCAGTGGCCTTGGGTTCTCTAATGGGGGCTGGTTAGTGCTGGGCTTTTACTTTGATAATCGAGGAGTGTGCATCAACATACAGAGATCTTCTGCTTTCCACATGTGTGGCAGGTGCCGTCAGGCAGCAGTGGTCTGCTTCGTTTAATTTTCTGTGAGCAGCAGATAACGGTCTTGCCATAGCCGAGTGCTATGGGTTACTTCGTGGGCCTGAGCTGCAGGAGTGAGGGTTTAAGCGGAGGGAAGGGGTGGGAGCAGCAGTCCGCAGCCCGCTGAACAGAGAGAGCTAGAGATAGTGTCTTCTACCAGGGAGCAGCTGGGCCTGCACGGTCTGTGTCCCAGTTACCATGCCCAGCTGGATGTGTGCTGCTAACTTCAAGTTTGCCCTTGTGTAAGGTGCCCCTGCCCCCCCACCCAGGTTTCCTTATGTGATTGTTTTTGATGCAGGCTCTGGCTATGTTGGCCAGCTTAACTCAAACTCCTGGCTGAAGCCATCCTCCCACCGCAGTCTCCTTGAGTGACTGGGAGCGCAGGTGCCAGTACAGTGGGCTTCTGGTACGCTGTACCCATTTAAACGACATCATAATAAAACAACTGCTCAGCACGCGGGATCGAAGGACTAGTCTGTCTACACGGGGTTGTTATCCTGGAGTAAGGGTGGTATGCTCCTGTAATCTCAGCACTTGGGATGTGAAGATGGAGCCTCTGAAACCAGTCTGGGTACACGCTAATACTCCCATCAGCAGGAACATACCCTGGGCACAGAGGTGTCGCTTTACTCTCAGGAACCCACATCGGCCAGTGTGGTGACCCTTCTGTCCCTTTGGTGCAGCACTTGGCTGCTGTGGTTCCCTGAGGTTGCTGTACTAGGAAGTTGACTTCTCAGAGCATGTAGCCCAGGCTGGCTTCAACTTTATGGCCTTTCTGCTTCAGATTCCAGAATGCTGGGGTTACAGGTGCGAGCCAGCACACATAGCTCAAATGCTTAGAACTTGAAGAAACTTAGAGAATATCAATTCTGTAGCAGTAAGGCCCAGGAGGACCGTGTGCCATGGGGGGTGGGAAGTGGTTCCGCGCAGCCCAATAGACCACCTTCTGGAGAGGTGACACAGCTCATTGCTCTGTGCTGGTTCGCAGGTGTGCAGTGGGCAGCAGAGCCATCGCCACAGGCTGTCTGACGAGGCCATCTGGCTTGGCCTAGAGACCAGCCTGGCCTCCTGTGTGGCTGACAGGGAGCCTGCTGCTGAACCAGCTTTTGCAAAGCAAAGAGAAAAGATCTGGGAATATGAGGCAGCATGGGAGCATGCTGCCGCGCCACGTTACTGCTCAGGCTGCGCACATGAGTGAGGTTTGAAACTACCCTCCGAGGGCTGCCCCAGCCTGGTGTGGGCTGACTGTGTGCTGCAGACCAGAGCGAGCCCTTTGTACACACAGCCCGAGCCCTCCTCCAGCCCTTTAGATGTTGGGCAGCATTCAGTTGCCCAGGGGCCAGTCTGCAGTCTTGCTTTGGGAAACTTGAGCTGGGCAGTGGTGGCGCGGAGTGCGAGGCAGGTGGATCTCTGAGTTCAAGGCCAGCCTGACCTACAGAGCAAGTTCCAGGACAGCAGAGCTGTTACACAGAGAAATCTTGTCTCGAAAAACCGAGAAAGCGTTCCCCCTTTTCTTTCCTTGGTCTCTTTTCCCCAGATTCCTCCAGGCTTACCTGTGCCCTGCTGTGCCAGTCAGTGACCTCCTTCCTCAGTGTCCCACCTGGTGTTTGATGGCCCCTGGCTTTCTGTTTTCTAGGTGGTGCAGCATATGCCAGTCAAGGGCTTCGGAAGTTTCAGGCTCTGATTTGCCTGTCCTTACCTTCCAGTTAATCTTCAAACGGCAGGCCTTGGAGGAGGGCCGCTGAGTGGCTTATGTGATGGTAGAGGGGGAGGGATGGAAGTAGAAGTCATGAAGACAGCAGGAGCCATAATGCTGCTGCTGGGGTCAAGTCTCTAGTACCAAGTTGTGCAAGATTGCCCAGAAGGCTTTTGTCTTGAGAACAGTAGCAGACTCAGTGGGGCTCTGGGAACCCAGGCTAAAGTGGACACTTATTCAGGCCACCCCAGAGCCCAGTTCCCAACATGAGTCCAGACTGTTTCTTCATTGTGTGGGGAAATGTTAGTACCATCAGCAACAGGCCTGCTTCAGGGTGGCCTGTATTAGGGGCACATTCTAGAGGGCACCCCATCACTCAGAATCCTGGGCTGTGTATTCTGAAAGCTCTCCCTGCCCCCTTCACCTTCAGGGCTGTGTCTGTGCGTCAGCAACAGTGGCCTGCACCAGCTCATCGTCAGGCTCAGCCCTTGCTGTGTTCAGTGCTATGAAGGCAAAGTTCTGGTCTCAGTGCTGAATGAACAAGATACTGTGTCCTGGCTTCTGATAGGGGGAGAGACCAAGATGCTGATGATGTTCACATCTGGTTTCTTTTCTTACGGTTGGCGAATTATATATTAAAATAACGGTTTCCAATAAAGCCTCATGAGTTTTACATCTTACACTTAGGATCATGGGGAGATCATTGCCGTGTGAATTTGGTGACCACAGGTTTTTATGTGGTGTATTTTCAGAGAACGGCTGAATGACATCCTTAGTTTGGTCAGATCCAGTGTTTTTACCCTGAAATCTCAGCTATTCTGGAGACTTGAGGCAGGAGATTTGCAAGTTCCAGGTTATCGTAGGAAACTTATGGAGACCTGGTTTCCAGATAAACAATAGAGAAAGAGTGGGGTATAGTGCCATAATGAAGTGCTTGCCTGGCGTGTGGGAAACCTGTCCAACATGCAGCACTCCAGGGAGGGATCCCCAAAGTACAGCTTTAGCTTTACTTTTTTGTCGGTAGACTTTGAAAGGCTCTCCTTGCTCTGCAGAGCTCCGTTGGCTCCCTGCTTCCTTCCCTGGGGAAGTTAGCCTGCAGTCATAGCATACTGTGCTGGGACCCTGTCCTGGGGCAGGGTTGAAAACACGAGGTATTTTTTTAATCTTTCAGTAGTGCTTTGAGTTGAGGAAGATAAAGCGGCAGCTCAGTTAGCAGTCAACTTTCCCAGGACACTGTGGGTGTGCCCTCTCGTGTGAGTGCACGCCCGTGTGTGTGCACGCCCGTGTGTGTGTGCGCACGTGTGTGTGCGCGTGTGTGCGTGTGTGTGTGTGTGCACGCCCGTGTGTGTGCGCGTGTGTGCATGTGTGCATACGCGCGCGCAGTCCTGATGCCAAGCCTTCTCTTGTAGTTTGAAATGGTGTCTCTCTGTCCTGGGGAGAATTGAGCAGGGTCCAAGTCCCAGAAGAAATTGCTGTACTTCCTCACTTTAAAACGCAAAGGTGGTCGGAGCTCACCTTTAATCCCAGCACTCAGGAGGTCCAGGCAAGCAGGTTTCTGAGATCTACGATTCGTAACAACAAAATTCAGATATGAAGTAGCAATGAAACAATTTTATGATCAGGGAGTCACTACACCATGAGGAACTGTATTGAAGGGTCCCAGTGTTAGGAAGGTTAAGGACCCGGCCCTGGAGCCTCCATTGAGTCTCCCTCCTCGTCCTGTGCTTTCCCCACTAGTGTCCTGTGTGGTGTGGTTCTTGCTGATGAAGCCTGATGACTTAGAGTCTGCTCAGACCCAGACTTCCTCCCCCAGGCACTCTACTGTGTGCCTCTGGGCCTGGTGCACACTTAACTGTCAGGAATCTGCCATTTAAAGTGAAATAGAAGCATTTCTCCTTTCAACCTCAGTATAGTGCTTCTTGAAATGTTGCTCAAATAACTTAATAAATGGTGTGCGTCCCACCTTGACTCAAGTGTTTTGTCTTACGGTAATAAAGGGGCTGGGACCCTGCCACAGAGCTCTGTGTAAGAGTAGATAGAGATCATAACCCAGAGAAGCCAGCCAGGAACATCAGGAGTAGTTACTTCAGGACTAAACAGGTACAAGGTGCGACATCTTCAGGCTGTGCCTGCCATGCCAGTCTTGAACTGTTCAGACAGCAAGGGGCTCATAAATGAGGACACACCTGAGTTTTCTAATTAAAATGGAAAAGCAGAAGATGTAGTTAGCCAGACGTGCTTGGTTATACCTTCAATTTTAATCAGTAGCTCCCTTCAGTCTGTTACTGTTAGGAACATTTCTTGGTGGTCTTACCTGGGAATTCTTTTTTTATAAGATTAAAAAAAAATACATCTGGGGCTGGAGAGATGACTCAGAGGTTAAGAGCATTCCATTGACTGTTCTTCCAGAGGCCCTGAGTTCCATTCCCAGCAACCACATGATGGCCCACAGCCAGCTATAATGAGATCTGATGCTTTTCTCTGGTCTTTAGGCAGAAACATGCAGACAGAGCACTGTATACATAATAAGTAAATCTTTTTGAAAAATTATGCCTCTGTATGATTGCCTACATGAATTCATGAACACATATGTGCCTGCCTGGTACCTGTGGCCAGATCCTCTGAAACTGAAGTTATTGATGGCTGTGAGCTGCCATGTTGGAGCTGGGAACTGACCCTAGGTCCTCTGCAAGAGCAGCCAACGTTCTGCATCACGGAGCCATCTCTGGCCCTTGCCAGAACTATTTCTGGATGTGAGGTCAGTCCGGCTGTAGCACCTGTCACCATTGCGAGCTAGGGTTAGTTTGGCTGTTCAGGCTCTCTAGTCTGCTGTCCCCTTCCTCCTACACTGCTCCATGCTGGAGAGGACAGTCTTCACCAAACAGGGGAGGGCTGGTCTTCCATCAGGGGCGTAGCTGCACTCCCCTGCTAGAACTGCCTAACAAGTTCTCAGGAGTGCAAGTATTTCAAGACGAACTATCTAGATGCCCTTGTTAAATCAAGGCTTTAACTGTCGAGTTAATTGATCCTTATTCAGTTCAACCAGAAGCTGCAGAGCAGTCTCCTGCACACAGCCGTCCTAAGCAGATCTGCGTGGTGCTTGTCAGCAGGACTCAGGGTGGGCAGGAGATCAGGCTTGGCTGCATTGCAATTCTGCCCCCCCTCCCCCTCTCCCCAAAAAATAAACAGGCATAGTGACTTTGTTATCCCAGCACTCAGGCTGAAGCAGGAGGATTGCCACAAGTTTGAGGTCAGACTGGATTTCTCTGTGTAACAGCTGTCCAGGACCTCGAGTTATGAACCAGACTGGCCTCGAACTCACAGAGATCTGCCTGTCTCTGTCCCTGTCCCCGTCCTTCCATCCTGTCCCCGCGCCCACTCCAGCACCCCTCCAGTTCGCACTGTGAACCACCAAGCCCCTGGCCCCCAGCACATTCACATTTTAGTGAAAACTTTTGGCGGGGGGGGGGGGGGGGCATGCCCCTGCCTTCCCGGGGCAGCCTTGTTGGTTGAACATAGGACTTTTCTAAACTACATCTCCTGAGGTGTTCTTGTCAGCACCATAGCCTTTGTGTTTCTCTAGGATGAAGCTCACATTTAAACTTCACATAGGTTTCATTTTAGAGAAAATGGTTTGGGGCAATGGCTTGGTTTCTGTCAAGGTTTTATATGCATGTCTTAGTTTTCCTCTAGGACTGATGATGACGCAAGGGGCCACTGTAGTCACCTAGCCAACTCTATATGTGTTTTATAGTTGTGAGTTCGGCGGTGTAGAGTTGAGCTCGGAAATATGGCTGTTCAGACTGGGCTGCGTAGTGAGGTGTGCCATAACTAATTAGGTTAGAACTTTCAAAGATGCTCAAGTTTTTAGAATTTTAGTTTCTTTAAATGTATTATTAAGTATGAGCACAATGTTGAGTGTGGGCTTAGCAGTCTGTCACAAGAGAATCAAGAGTTTGAGGCAAGCCTGGGCTACATAGTGAGCCTGAGTGTGAGCAATCAGCAGCCCTGTGACTTGGAACCTGGATTTGTTAGCACAGTGTCTTGACGTGAAGTCCTGCTGGCCCAGCACTCTGTGTAGATTAGACAGACTGCCCTCCGACTCAGAGATCTCCTGCCTCTGTCTCCCAAGTGCCACCGAGCCTGGAAAGAGGTACATTTTTCTAGTGGCTTTCTGTCAGGGACACACAAGCATATAGAAGAATGAGGTGTGACCTAAAGCAGTTTTCCCTGGGGAGCTGTCTGTGTCAGTATCTAGAACTGGGTGGCCATAGGCCTTCAACCCTCCCCAGTGGCCCTGGGTCAAACCTAGGGCCTCACTCTTAGGCAAGCTCTGCTTCTGGGTGGCCCCTGCAGCCCATGCTTTTGAGTTGCAGAAACCTTTGTGGCCCCTCAGCAAACCATGTTTGGTGCAGAAATCTGAAAATCTCCTCTGGAGTTCTGCTGCCTGCCTCCGTATTGTCATTCCCGACAAGGGGACTGGGTCTTTGGTCAGTCTGCCTCTCTTGAGTGTGTCCAGTGTTTCTTTGTTGGTGGCATTGGGTAGGTTACAGTGTAGATTATTTACTTACTGGTTTTCCCCCAGGGTTGACCTGTCTGATAATCAGTTTTTGTTCATACATGGTGCCCCAGAACATCTCAGTTGTCCAGAAAACAGCTAGCTTAGTTTGTTAGCCAAATTGGGTGTGAACACAGCTCTTTTTGGGGTGGGGTGGGGCTGTTCTTTAAACAGAATTTCTTTGAAATAAGTTTCCTGGCACTGTGCAGCACTCAGCTCATTAATTCCAAGTCGATCCGCCTTCACTAAACACGGTTTTCTTTAGCACAGTGCTAGCTTTTCATATGTCAACATCGGATCCAGAAGTTGGTTAAGGGCTGAAAGCTCTGTACCACCTCCTGAGCTGCCGCTCAGAACCCTGTGAAAGGGGAAGAGTGGGTGTGGAGGTGGGAGGGAGAATTCCCCAGGAGGCAGCTCCTTCTGGGCTAGGCAAGCTGATAAGGCCCTGGTGTTTTTATTATTGCTGCCCTAAACACAGTGTGCAAATGGTCGCAATGGCTTCCTCTTTCCCAAGCCAGTCTTCCTTTAAAGGAGCCTCAGAGAATTTCTTCCCTCTGCAGAAGTGATCTGTGTTACGTGGTTCTTCCCAGTCGTCCTGACTTTCATGTTGCTAAGTGCTGGGTGTGCCATGGAGACTGGTAGGGGCAGCTCTGTGGCCTGCCGATGCCCTCTGGCTCCTATGTGGCCCTTGGGGTAGAATGGAGCTTTGGCAGTAGGCAGCTTCCTGTGCAGCCTCCATGTCCAGCCTGTGAGCTGGAGAAGATGGAGACGTTGAGAGGTTCTGCCCTGCTGTCCTGCTGGGGCTGGGATTCTGACAAGCACAGGTGTGTTTTCATGTGTACTGTATGAGATTGCTGCATTTAACCAGTCACATGAAAGACAGGGGCATCCTGGGTAGTAGTGTCTTCCCCTCCCTCCCTCCCTCCCTCCCTCCTTCCCTCCCTCCCTCCTTCCCTCCCTCCTTCTCTTCTTCCTTCCTTCTTTCTTTCCTTAAGAAAAGAAAGAAAAAAGACAAACGATGCCCAGGCTGGAGACCTTACTGAGTGCATATACAGCCACCAAGCTACGCCCTAACCCTGGTGTCTGGGATTTTTGTTTTTAATTTGAGATGCTGGCGAATAGAACCTAGGGCCTCATGTTTACTGTGAAGGTACTTTCCTCTAAACTGTATCCTCAGACCCATTTTTATGTTTAATTTTGCCTTAGGGTCTCACTAAGTTGCTCAGGCTCACCTTGGACTTGTGGTCCTCCTGCCTCAGCCTCCTTGTGCCTGGTGTTACCTAGCAGGCAGGCTCCTGACTCCTCAGTTGTATTAGCATGTGCACACGCTGGCTTGGTGTGATACAGTTTCCTTCTATAGACACCAGTTTGTTTTAGACATGTCTATTGTTGTCTTTTAAGACGTTGACATTTTGTTTCATTTTTATAAGTTTTATTTTATGTGTCTTAGTGTTTTGCCTACATATATATATCTGCTCACCACATGTGTGAAGTCCCTGCAGAGATTAGAAGAAGGTACCAGATCCCCTGGAACTAAAGTTACAGATGGCTGTGAGCTTCCATGTAGGTTCTGGAAACCAAACCGAAGTCCTCTGCAAAAGCAGCCAGTGCTCTTAACCACTGGGCCATCTCTCTCTAGCTCCATGATTTTTCCTTTAAAAAAAATATAGAATTTTTTAGAATTAGGATTTTGTTAAGTATTTTTCTTAAACGAACCTCTCCACCGACACAAATAATCCCAGTCAGACCAAATTAAAAGACACCCATGTTTAATAGATGACCTTACTCCTGGGTGGCCCCGGGAAAACATGGAGAGGGGAAGAAAGAGAAGGGGAGACCACATGTTCATTCTCTGGGGGCAGTTTAAATAGCCTGTGGGAGTGGTCTTGACCTTCCTTAGGGAGGGGTCACCCTTTGGTGCTTCCTTGGAGGTGGAGTGTGGACTGAGGCAACTCCCAGGGGAGGGAGCTTAGGCCAGGGGCAGGGGTGAGGCCTCCAGGCAAACGATCCAGATGCTTTGTGGAAGGGGTGTTAGGGAGCTGAGGTGATGCTTCCCACCAAGCAGATTTCTCTTGACGTTTGCTCATGGGCAGTGGCGGGTTGAACTGTCTCTTGAGTACTGCTGGGGTCCTGCGCGTACGGTTGGATCCCGTCGTTGCTCCTTGCCTCCCTTAGGATAGAGGCAGGGGAATAGTTTCAGTGACGCCGGCTTGCATCTGTCTTCAGCCCACTTATCCACTAGGATGGAGCTAGTTAAGAGTCTCCAGAGAGACCGAATCCACACCACCCTTCCCAGCCTCCTTTCCCATAGCCCTCCCGGAAGTCAGTTTCCTGTGCTCACAGTGTTCGGGATTCATTGGCCATGCTGAATGAGAAACAAAGGCAGGAGTCGTTGGCTTGTGTAGGAAACTCTTATTACATAATGTAAAAGTCTGCTTATTAACAAGACCTCGTTTCAGGCATTGAGGTTCTCATTTTCATGGGAATAAAAAGAGAAGCAGGATTTGGTCCCTGCCCTGTGGCTGGTTTGCCCAATCTGTCAGGATGGAAGGAGCTGAGGGGGAGGAGCTCGGGCGAGCACACAGAGAGAGGCTCTGCACCCATTAGCCTCTTCTGAGCCTGAGAGCGTAGGTACCACCTGGTTGGTCACCTAACGGTACAAGGGAGGGTCTCTGCCATGTGAGACTGCACAGGTGGGTGACTTCTAGGAATGGAAGGGCTTCAGTGTGGTTTCTGTTCCAGGCTCCATCACGTGGACTTCACTCAGCTTCAAGATGGCAGTGGTAAGGCCAGGCGTATGGTGCACACCTTAGAGCCTAGCACTCGGGAGATAGAGGCAGGCGGGCAGGCGGGTCTCTATGAGTCTGGCCATATAGAAAGACCCTGATCAAAATAAAATAGAAGAAAGACCCTGTCTCAACTGCCACCTACTCAAAAAAAAAAAAAAAAAAAAAAAAAAGGTGTGTTTTGAAAGTGGCTATTTAAATGTTGACAAAGAGCCTCCTCCCTCTGCCGTTTCTGGGTAGTAGGTTCCTAGTGTGCTCTTTAAGAGCTGTAGTTTGACAGAAAAACCCTGTCTCGAAAAACAATAAAGCAAAAACAATACAAACAAAAAAGAAGAGCTTGGAACCTCGTGTCCTTAGTTTCTTGGTGTGTCAGTGGTAGACTGTGCAAGGCCCGCTCCCAGCCCCTCTTCCCTCTCTCCCTCCTTTCTTTTTTCACTTTTTTGAGACAGGGTTTCTCTGTGTATCCCTGGCTATCCTGGAACTCGCTCTGTAGACCAGACTGGCCTTGAACTCACAGAGATCCGCCTGCCTCTGCCTCCCTAGTGCTGGGATGAGCCGCTGACACTGCCCGGCCCCAGCCCCATTTCTAGAGCAGGGCTTTCAGCATCGCTGGGAGCCGAGCATGGCAGCTTTTCCCTAAACCCCTCGCTCACTCAGTCGGGGCCTCCTGAGTTATGTCTGCGGAGTGATCTGAGCAGGTAAACAAACTCCCAGATGCTGTTTGTGGTGTCATGTGCACAGAGAGACAGTTCTGTGTGACATGTGAGATTCTGGCTGTCATGAAGCTCAGGGTGCATTTGAGTGGAGGAGAGAAAGAGCCCATGTGAAGCTAGACCTGTAAGCACTGCAGTGCCACGTGCCGGCTCCCTTCCTGCCAAGCCGTCCTCACATGACTCTCTGGGTTTCTGAACATGGGACTCATTGCTTTCAGCACTTCCTCCTCCCTCCGTTCCTCAGCAGGAGGAGGGCGGGCTGCCTTGTCCCTAAGGAGGACTTCACCAGCCGATAAGGACCTATGAGTCATTCTCCATTCTCTGACCCTTGGGATACGTTGCAGTTCCCTGTCTTTTCAGAACGTGCTATTCTTCGCTGCTGACTGTAGACAGAGCTCTCTGGGCCCTTGAACCAGTGAACCAAGGCCTGTCCTGTTGTCTGCACACCACTGCACCACCAGACTGGTGTCCTGGACTCTCTGCAGGGCTGCTCACTCCCTGTCTGCTCTCACATGGTGCCTTCTGACCACGCTTTCAGATGGAAATGACCTGCAGGTTCACAAAGAGCAAACATGATGATCCAGGAAAGCCAGGACTGAGTCGAGTTGTAGCCATAACCCAGGCAGAGGGGTTGATTCTACTGTATTCAGGGCTGAGATCACCAACATTCAGGTGGGTGGGCGGGGGGGGGGGGGGTGGTGAGTGGCCAGTGCTTTCCAGCATGCTGGTGCTTTGGGGCTGCACTTGGTTGCAGAAAGTCTAAGCAGCTAATGTGTTTTCATAACCAATGTCACACGTTTCCTCCTGAAATCTGCTTTTGGTTGTGGTTAATTAGAGACATTGCCATAACTCCCTCTCCCTATTTTTAGTTAAATCTTACAGAGGCTTGGCACCTACCAGTTTTGTGTGTTATCTGTAATACCTTCTTCATAGAGGGCAAAGACAACAGAGCAAGTGTGGTGTTTCCCGAGCCTGGTCATTACGTCCAGCAGTGTCTGTAGTTCTCCAGTCTCTGATGTAGCTACAAATATTCTCTGTTCCCTGGTCCCCCTGGACTGGGTTTTTTCCTCCCACCTGTTTCTGAAATGGATTAATTTAAGATCTAAGAGCTAGCTAGAGATACACCTGAACCATGGGCCAAACAGTGTTGTGATTAATATAGTTTCTGTGTGATAGATTGCTGCAGAGTCAGCGACATCTGGTACTTAGATACATTTTATAGAGTTCATAAGTGGTGTACAAATCTTTCTTTCCCTGAATTTTTGTTTGGAGATCATTGTTGATTCATAAGAGAGTAAAATAATACTATGATGAGCTCCTGTGAGCTCTTCAAACGTGTTTCCACTGTGGGAATGCGTTACAGGAATACATCAGCAGTGTTAGGTTCCACTTAATGTGCACGGGCAGCGTCACCCTGACAGCCACGCCTTCTTCTCCACTTCCTAAAGCCTCTCCCAACCTCTGGTTTTCCGTTTCTGTAAGTTTGTCATTTCACGAATGGTACAGGGTCATCCTTAGTTACATAGTTAGTTTGAGGCCAACCTGGGATATATGAGACCCCAGTCTCAACTCAAAGCAAACAGTTCAAGTGGATTCCTGTGGGTGTGGCTGTTTAGATTGTGGACAGTGTGTGTGCAACCCGTAGGGCTGTTCCTTTTCATGTGTGTGTGCTTCCTGGAGGACATGGTAGTTGCTGCTTTGAGCTTGTACGTATATGGCCCTATAGGGCTGCTTCTGGGTCATATGGTGGATTCATGTTCAGGGTTCAGTTTTGAGAAACATGTCTGCTCTCCAGATTGGTGGCATCAGTTCACGTTCCTACCAGCGGTGTCTGAAGGTTCTTCTCTCCATGGCTTTCTCAGTGTTTAGTGTGTGCTGTTTGTGTTTCTGCCACCTGATGGTGTGCGGCACAGTGGTGGTGCCTGTGTGGCTCTGTTTGTGTCTTCCAGCGACTGATCTCTCTGCTTCTCATCTCTGTGTGAGGCTGGCTGCGTGTGTCCAAGCTCCTGATGACGGTGTCACTGCTTAGCCTAGTCTGGACTAAAACTCATAATCCTCCTGCCTCTACCCTTTAGATGTTGAGGTTCCTGGCATACAACATAATGCTTAGCTTTTGCTCATGTTCTGATTGGATTTTGATTATTGAGAGGATTTTTATTTTGTTTTAGATCATGGGAAATATTTAACAAAAAAAGAGCATCCTAATTTTTTCCTTCCTTAGAATTTCCACACTTGTCAAAAATGGTTTAGGCAGAACCTGAGATGCAGTTCAGTCACCTCTCAGGTGCTCAGCATGCGCTGACCTGGGCTCATCCTCTCCTGAAGGAAGAGGAGTGAGCTGGTGTGTCTGGGTCTGTCTGCCCACTGGTGTCTGTCTCCCAACAGCGCGCATAACCCTGATGCCGGGTGAGGGGATCCTCCCCATGTGTTGATTTTCAAAGTCATGTTAGCTATGATGGTTCTTTTGCCTTCCACATGGATTCGAAAGTCATCTTTCATTTAATAACTACAAAAAGAGCCTGCTGGGGCTTGGCACCGTGTTGAACTTGCATCCCCATATGGGCAGAATTGCCATCCTCACTCCACCCAGGCTTCTTTCCCCACTTCTGGAAGATCTGGTGTTGCTGCAGCTGGGAACAAAATGCTTCTGTCTAAGAGCAGCAGTGACAGCTGCCATGTCCTTTCTATCACTGCCGTTTGTCCACAGGCCTATGAGAGGAGGTTTCCTACATGTCCTTTGATTCCAATGTTTGTGGACAGTGACACCGTGAGCGAATTCAAGAGTGAGGATGGGGCTATTCATGTCATCGAGAGGCGCTGCAAGCTGGATATTGACGCTCCCAGGCTGTTGAAGAAGGTAGCTGGCGAAGGACACTTTAGGAGGCTGCGCCCCCAACAGACCGTGGACCCATGCTCACCCAGAGCTGTTAGTAAACACTTTCTCCTTGTCTCTTCTTAAAGATTGCAGGAGTCGATTATGTTTATTTTGTCCAGAAAAACTCCCTGAATTCTCGAGAACGCACTTTGCACATCGAGGCGCACAACGAGACGTTTTCTAACCGGGTCATCATCCATGAGCACTGCTGTTACACGGTGAGTCGTGACCCCAGCTCTCTGGAGCTCCGAGGCCGTGTGCAGCCACTGTTGAAACAGGACGGCTCTTGGTGTTTTCACCAACTGCTGCTTCTCCTTTGGGATGAGCGGCACGGTTGAGGAGTGGTGTTGCATGCCGAGGGGAGGGCTGTATTGTTGTGATAGTCGGGCTGCTAGCTGATGCCATGACTGTTGTTTCTAAGGCAGGGACTCACTCTGTGCCCCTAACTGTCTTAAAAGTTGCCATGTAAACCAGACTAGCCTTAACTTGCCACTCTCTTCTTGCCTTGTCTCCTGAGTGCTGGGTTATAAGTGTGCACCATCGCACTCAACTGAGTGCCGGATTGTAAGTGTGCACCATTATACTCGACTGAGTGCCAGATTGTAAGTGTGCACTATCACACTCAGCTCTGGATTAGATTGTGTTTTCTGAAGCGGGTCTCACCAAGTAGCCTAGGCTGGCCTGAATTCATCATGTAGCCCAGGCTGGACTGGGACTCACAGAGGCCCGCCTGCCTCTGCCTCCCAAGTGCTCAGACTAGAGGCAAGTGAGTAGTACAAGGCCAGCTTCCTGGCTGGTTTTTAAGTATGAAGTTGTGTGTCTTTTTCCTGACCCAGCTTCTGACTCTAGGTGTGTGTTTGAAGCCAGGGTTTGAGTGTCCTTGAGAGTAGAGCTCTGCGCATCTGTCTGTCCTGGTCTTCACTGTGTATACTTCCTTCAGGAACTTCTTTCCCAGAGCGGAAGGGACGCCCTTCCTGGTCTCTGTTTTAGCTATTAGCCTCCTTCCCTGTCCTCCACACAGAGCACACTTGTCATCCCTTGGTTCAAGCCCACAACCTCCTCTCCCTGCAGAGGAGCCCAGAGCCCTCACAGTCGCCTGTCTGTTCCTCCTTCCCACTCCTTGCTGTGCCCTGCAGCCAGCCATGCCCTTTCTCTAGCCCTCAGCCCCGCCGAGGCCTTTCTCCAAAGTGCTCCTGTGACCTTCCCACCTGTCTGTGCTTGTCTGTCTCTCCGGGAGCCGGGCAGCACACAGTGTGGCTCTCTCCGGGAGCCTCGGCAGCACACAGTGTGGCTCTTTTTCTGTCCATGTCCAACACCACAGGAGCTGGGTGAGAGTGGATGAAGGGCTGGAGCTGAAAGGCTCTGTGTTCGTCACTTCCAGAAAGTTGTGAGGTTGTGATGAGAGCCTTGGAGTGTCGAGTCCACCTGGGCAATTTTCTGCCCTGCCTTTCTCCTTTTCCGTGACAGTGATGCCATTAAACTTGCTTCCTCTGAGTACTGGTCAGCTAGCTGGGGAGCGGATGTGATGCCTCCATTGCGAGCATGGTAGTGGGAATGGGTTCTCTGCCTGCAGGTTCACCCTGAGAATGAAGACTGGACCTGCTTCGAACAGTCTGCAAGTTTAGATATCAAATCCTTCTTTGGTTTTGAAAGTACAGTGGAAAAAATTGCCATGAAACAATATACCAGCAACATTAAAAAAGTGAGTGTCTTTGTTGGGATTTTATGGAAAAAGAGGTGGCTGTCTCTGAGAGTGACCACAGCCTGGTTGTCTTTTAGCTTACTGTTCACTTGTTGAGACAAGATTTCCCTAGTTCACGCAAACTCCTAATCCTCTTGCTTCAGCTTCCCATGCGTCAGGGTTTCAGGTGTTTCCCCTGCTCTCAGTGAGAATTATTTTGGGGGTGAACAGGTGGGAGATTAGGGATTGAACTCACTCAGGGTCATGCGTGTGCTAAGCTAGCATTCCACCACAGAGCTGTGTTTGTAGCCCCCAGATTCTGGTTTGGGTAATGTCTTAGAAGCTGGCGAGGGTGAGATGTCTGGGTGGTGGATGTAGCTCACAGTATACCTGTCTTGTCTCGAAGGGGAAAGAAATCATCGAATACTACCTGCGGCAGCTGGAGGAGGAGGGCATTACCTTCGTGCCCCGGTGGACCCCGCCCTCTCTGGGGCCCTCATCAGAGACACTGCCATCGAGCAAGAGTCAAGCCACGTCTGCAGCTGTCCTTGTCCCAGATGCTGCTGCCCTCAGGGAGGGGCTGAGTGGGGAAGGCCTCAACAGCCCGGGCACAGCATCTGAGCCTGTGGTGGGAACCCCTGACGGTGAGCCTCGCTCCTCCCCATAGCTCTGTCCGTGACAGTCGGCCTTGCACAGAAGAGAAACCCATCCATGTCTGACCGTGTTTCCTGAGCCTCCCACTTAGAGAACACATCTGTTTTAGTCTTGTTTGTTAAATGGAAGTTATTTCTAGTTGTCCACTGATTAGGACCAGGAAGTGTTTTCTGTGTGTTTTCGTCACCCGGGTCCTGTGCCTCCTCTGCGCAGCTCCCACTCTTAGCCCCAGGGACCAGTTGGCTGAATTCATATCTGGGTTTGCTGGGCACAGCTAGTGACAGGGCTGGGCCAGGGTTTGTGTGCAGTTTTCTGGGTGTACATACATAAGAAACAAGTTTTTAATTTCTAGTTACAGAAAGTTTAGAAAATAGGGGGGAAATCAAAAAACTCAGGAAGATTCTAATACTGGGAAACATTGTTAGGATAATGGTATTTATCGTTCTTTCGTTCTGCTTGCTTTTGCATAGTCAGCTGGGGAAAGAGAGTCGGGCTGTGCATTTGAACTCAGGCCCTGTGTTGAAGATGAGTGTGCACTGTATCTATTAAGTTATCAGCCTGCCCTTAGTAGTACTGAAATTACAGGCGGAGGAGGCTCCGAACCCGCCTGTTTTTATCAGGGATCTGATCTTAAAGACCGCTTACTTACCTGTGGTTATCAGTGATGCCTCCGTTAAGGCTGCCCAGGACAGTTGCTGTCTTGCCCTGCCCCCACTCCAGCCTCTTTCTCTTTCTCCAGAGAAAGAGAAGGGTTCTTTCTCTGTGTTAAATAACGCCACGTACCTTAAATTCCAGACAAGCTAGATGCCGACTACATCAAGAGATACTTGGGTGACCTGACCCCTCTCCAGGAGAGCTGCCTCATCAGACTGCGCCAGTGGCTCCAGGAGACGCACAAGGGCAAAGTGAGTGCCAGGTGCTGTCAGCGCTGCTGACCGCGGAGCCTGCAATCTCTGGTCTCACTGGAGGCTGCAGAGTAAAGATCCTGCCATGTCTATTGACCCGTTCCTCCCACCTGAAATACCACGAGTGTGTCTGTGGTGCCAGATCCTCATGGCAGGCTTAAGAAGCCATCCACACATGGGTAGCTATGTTTCCTGCGTTTCACAGAGAAAGGTCTAGCTTAGAATCCGCGACATGCCATTCAGTAGAACATAGTGTCTGTCTGTGTTGAGGAGCTGGAGCATTTTTTTTTAAGTGTTGGCCTTATCATACAAACAAATCCTCTTCTCTGTGACATTTTAATACACGTATATCATTATACTTTGTTATTCAGGAGAATGTCACCTGCCCTCCTGTCACAGTGAAGCTTTGATTCTGAGACTGGGGGAGACCCTAGCCCCACAGGAGTGAGATTTATGAAAAACAGGCAAGATAAAGGGAGCTGGGCATCATGTGTGGCTCGCCTGGTCCCTTGGGCCTGGTTGCCTGGGTTTACAGCTGCATATCGCCGGTCATTAGGGAAGCAGCCACAGAGGAGCAGCTGCCCTGGACAGCTGTGTAGTGGCTGCTCCAGCTCCACAGTCCTGTGGGTGAGTGTGGTCTAAGTAGCAAGGCCGTGGGAAGGTCAGGCAAGTAACTGAGGCCTTGGGGCTGCTGCATGATAAAGCAGGATTGCAACTCAAGCCACTTGGTTCCAGCATCCATAGTCCTGTTCTGCCCCCTCATCTCCTTTTTGATTTTAAAAGAAATGTAGGTGACCAGTTTATTAGGGCGAGAAGTTCTGTTTATTTAAATCTTTATTTTATTTATTTATGTGTGTGACTGCTTTTCCTGCCTATGTATGTGTGTACCATGTGCATGCAGTGTTCGTAGAGGCCAGAAGAAGGCATCATGTTCCATGGGATTGGAGTTAGAGATGGTTGTGAGCCTCCCTGTGAGAGCTGGGAATTGAACCTGGGTCCTAGGGTGCCCCTACCTGTTGAGCTGTCTCTTCAGCCCTGTTCCCCCCCCCCCCCTTCCTATTTTGGGAGAGTCTTATTGTAGCTTCAAACTTTAAAAAAGATTTTTTTTTAAAAAAAAATGGTTATCTTGTGTCTGTGGGTGTCTTGCTTCCATGTCTGTCTACACAGCAGCACATCTAACCTCTGGTCTGTATCTCCAGCCCCATAGTAGAGAGCTCCTGATCCTCCTCCCTGCCTCACTCCAGCCCCCACATTCTTAATCACCTCTGTGTAACTAATTCTTTTCAGATGATTGAGCCACATCCGCGGCCTGGCTTTGCCTCACGTGACCAGGAAAGCCGTGAGTGGCTGTTGTTCCCACTCACTTCCTGGCCCCTGATTGTCCCACGGCCCTCGTTCGTGAATGTCTAGCCTTGAGGGTGATACCTGGCCCAGAGCAGGCTGGGAACAGCCTCAGCCTTGTTCTTTATCCAGGCGAGCATCCTATGGATGAGAACATTCTGGCAAGCATCCTAGAGAACATTCCGGTGTGACAGTACCACCATCTTGTCCACATCAGCTCCTAAAGTATACTGTGCACAGAAAAGTGATCATAATACAATTCACATAGAGCCCAGAGTGTCTGTGTGTGGGGGGCTGGGACTGGATGTTTAAGAAGTCTGTTTCTATTAACGAATCAATCCCACACCAGTTATGTTTTAAGGGGTTATTTATTTGGCGGGGGGTAAAACTTACATACACCATAAACCGTCAGGAAGGGAGCCTAGTCGCTGGAGCAGGAGCCGGGAGCAGCAGCCGAGACCGAGCACCGGAACCAAGAGCCGGAACCAAGAGGGCCTATTCCGGATATGCTTCTCTTTTTAAAAGAGAAATATACCACGCCCCAGTGGGCTGGTATTTCAGCAGCTATTGGCTGACGGAGCGGAAGTCGCTCCCCGCTGCACTGTGGGCTCGTATTTCAGCGACTATTGATTGAGGCAGCGGAAGTTACTCCCACAACATGTTTCCAGCTGGTTGTGGTGGTGTATGCCTTTAATCGAGGCAGAGGCAGACAGGTCATCGTGCCTGGTCTACACAGTGAGTTCCAGCAGAGTAAGACACTGCCTTTGCCTTAAACAAGCAGAGATCAGTTTGCCTCCACTTCTCACTTTGCTCAGCTGAAGTCGGTACGAATTTTCCCAGTTCTGCTTTTTTATGGCACCAGTGGTGACTTTTCTGGCAACTTTTTTGGTGGTACAAGGGCTGGACCTGTTAGAAAAGCTTCCTACCCCAAGCTGTGCTCAACCTAGGAACGCTGCTTCTTGGCATTGTGAACAGTGTGGCTCACTGATGGCAGTGGGTAGGTGTCTTAGGTATGGTTTCTGTTGCTGAGAAGAGACACCATAACCACAGCAACTCTTATAAAGGAAAATCATTTAATTGGGTGGCTTGTAGTTTCAAAGGTTTAGTTCATTATCATCATGGTACAGCATGGTGCAGGCAGACATGGTACTAGAGAAGAAGCTGAGCTGAGAGTCCTACATCTTGATCCATAGGCAACAGGAAGTGAACTGTCTCACTGGGTGTGGCTTGAGCATATATGAGACCTCAAAGTCCATCTCCACAGTGACACACTTCCTCCAACAAGGCCGCACCTCCCAATAGTGCCACTCTCTATGAACTTCTGGGACCAATTACATTCAGACTACTACAGTAGGTAGACTTTCCCCCAGCACCTCCCACATAGCCTGAAAACCTCTCTTCTTCTAGATCCCGAAGGATGAGCATATTCTGCGGTTTCTGCGTGCCCGAGATTTTAATATTGACAAAGCCAGAGAGATCATGTGCCAGTCTCTAACTTGGCGGAAGCAGCACCAGGTGGATTACATCCTGGACACCTGGACTCCACCCCAGGTCCTTCAGGATTACTACGCTGGCGGCTGGCATCACCATGACAAAGGTAGGGCGAGTCTGACATGGTCACAGCTCTCTGTTTGTGTCACCCTATACCACGTGACCGGCTGCTGTGTGGTTAGAAGCCTGTTCACCCAAGCCTGGACAGCCAGACTGGGACGTGGTTTACAGGTTAACAGAGCCTTACCTTCTGTTCTCAGAGTCTGGTTTGCCCAGAAGAGCATTGCAGTGTGTGGCACAGTACAGTAGACAGCAGTGACCACCACCTTCATTTATAGCAGCCAGAGCTGCCTGGCCCAGTCTCCTGCTGCAGACAGTACAGAAGGGCTCACTGAGGGCCGAAGCCCAGTACCAGGGCATGCCAGCCACCCCTGGGACCTCCCCCAGCCCCTCACCCGCCTCAGCCTTGTGGGAGGATACGCTGTGTCTGCTGACCTCGCTGCTGACCTAGAGCCTGCCAGCTGTACGGGTGGCACTGTGCTCACGCAGATGTGACAGGATACTTAGAAAATGCCCGCCCCCCTCCCCCAAACATGTCCTTTCAGATCAGCAAGTCCTGAAAACCTTGTTTTCAACTTTGGGAATGTAGTCTTCAGATTAATTGTAGCTTTATTAATTTTTGCTTTTGTTTTTATTTTTTGAGATAAGGTCTTGTACTGTGGCCTAGGCTAGCCTTAAACTTTCTTAAATAGCTAAGAGGAGCTTTTAACTCATCTGTTGATTTTGTTTTTAACATTGTATATAATTGAGTAACTTCTGGGTTTCTGTTTGACACAGGGTCTCTTTATGTAGCATAGGCTAACCCTGAACTCTAGATCCTCTTGTATTAGGATCCTGAATACAGAAACACAATACTGTGTACTTTGATGTCCATTACTTTATTAATTTTTACTGAAAATGTAATACTTATTTTTATTCCACTTTGTGGCTCAACTTTTGAAGGTTAAAAAGTTTTGGTAATAAGATCTTGACAGACCAGCCGTGGTGCCTCATACCTCTAATCCATCATTTAGGAGACAGGCAGGCAGGTATTGAATCCAGTCTGGACAACACAGTGAGTTCCAGGACAGCCAGAGTTACAGCTGAGACCCTGTCTCAAAAAGATTTTTTTTTAAAATATGTTTTAGTAAATGTTAGTAGAGTCAGGTGTGGTGGAGTTTGTAATCCCACCCCTTGAGAGGCAGAAGCAGGCTGATGATGTCTGTGAGTTTGAGGTCAGCCTCATCTCTGGAGCAAGTTCCAAGCCAGCCAGAACTACACAGTGAGATATGGGCTGCAGGTGATGTCCCCCAGGGGTCAGGTGTTGGTCCCAGGCAGGATGACAGCCGACCTGGTGCGTTGAGGATGCTGGCCTGGGCCTAGGGTCACAACTGTAGGGTGCGCTCTGGCCTGCAGTCGTTTCTACTCTGGTGGGTGATGACAGATTCTGGCATGAGTTCATAGGCCCTCTGGGCTAGGAAGCCGTAGACCCAGCATGTGCTGGCTGTGGTACTTAATGGATTTCCAGATGTGTGTTCTTAGGAAGGAAGGCTGACTTTTTAAGAATCTTGACAATAACTTCTTAATTTATGGAAAATTGTTTTATAATTAAAAAACCCCTCTGTGTTCATAGAAAATATGTGGCTATGCTGATGTCCCCTGCAGTGAACACTGAACTTAGCAGCAGCCATGGTCATTCATGTCGGAGAGCCAGGCGGCTGCACCCAGCTCAGTCCCACTTGGCCTGGCCCAGCCCAGCAGTGTGGGCCCTGGGTCCTGACTTGGTTGCCCCTCCCCATGGCATCCTTACACAGAAGCTAGTCTCCCTTGGCTCCCAGACTAGGCCAGGGCTCCACGTGTTTTCTTGCTTATCTCAAGCAGGAGCACAGAGCATGCTTCCCTGGGCAGCCTTTCTGTGCTATGCCAGGGACAAACACAAGGTCTCACAGAAGGGACCTCTGGCATGGAGCTGCTCCTTGGCCCTTGTGAATCCTCTCAGAGCCATGCCCTGCCACTCACCTCAGCCTTCTGCTTGCCTCTCTGTAGACGGGCGACCGCTGTATGTGCTCAGACTGGGGCAGATGGACACCAAGGGCTTGGTGCGAGCCCTCGGAGAGGAAGCCCTGCTGCGATACGTGAGTGTTCTGGGGAACACTGGGCTGCATGCTGGCTTCATGCTTGCTACCAGCAGGACTGGGGCATCGTAGCTGGCTACTGGGACAAGTACGCATGCCCTACACTTGGGGAGATGTCCTCTGCAGAAAGGCTTCTGAGGAGGATGCACAGTGCAAGCCCCAGGAGACGGTTCCTGGCACCTCTGACTCAGAGCGATCACCCACGTCATACCTCCTGCCAGATCTCTTTCTGTTGACCCTTCCCTTTTACAGGCTGACGGCCCCTTTCTTAGGCTGCTGAGCTGTCACCTGATTCCAGGCCACTCCTGTATCTCCCCAAAGAAGAATCTGTTTTTTCAGTTTGAAAACAAACTAAGACATAAAAAAAACAAATCCCACCTACCCCGGTATTTATAGCTCTTGTTTTGATGTGTATTCTTTTAGGTGCCTATTCCCCAGCCATGTGTTTTTACACACTTGCGCGCACACACACACACACACACATACACACACACATTTATTGCTCTACCCAAGAATCCTTATCCCCCCCCCTCCAGCAGCTGTTTTCCCTGCCTCTGTCTTGGCTGATATAGGGAGACCAGGGTGTACCCACACTCCTCACCCGTCTCCTGTCCAGAATGAGCCTGTCTGCAAACACCCCCACGTCAGTTCTGCCTGCTCAGGTGACTCTGAACTGGTGTTTTCTTTGACCCGCCTGCTTTCTCTCCTGTTGATGCTATTTACTCTCTGCAAGTGAAGCAGTTATTGTTGCCTTGTGGGGTGTGAGGGCGTGCCGTGGCCATGTGTGGCTGTGTCATACTGCCTTAACACCCTCTGTTAAGTTTGATGTTTCCTTCGCTTCTGGACTGACCCTGGCCATCGTCATTTGCTTACAGGTCCTTTCCATAAATGAAGAAGGCCTAAGACGATGTGAAGAAAATACCAAAGTCTTCGGCCGGCCGATCAGGTTGGTGGGGCCTTATCTCGGACCATATAAAGAACAGGAACTAAATTCTTTCAGTTGACCTTTGGCACCACAGCCTGATAGCTGACTGTTTCCAAGCGGTCTGGAAGGTTGGAAAACAAGTGATAAGGTCAGTCAGTCTCAAGGGCAGTGCCAAGGTCTCATATCTGTTAGTCCTGAGTTGCTGGTTTGTGGTCCTAGGAGCCAGGACCACATACAGTTTGCCTGTTGGACTTCTTGCCCTTCAACCCCCAGTTCTTTCTGATGACCCAGCTTCTAATTGTGAAACACTGTTCTGAAGACGGCCAGAGAAAACTTTTAAAAGAAAGACACTTAGAAAAGCCAGGCATGAAAGGTCACTCCTGTAATCCCAGCACTTGAGAAATGAGGCAGGAGGATAAGACTTAAAGGTCATCTTCAGCTCTGTACAGTTCAATGCCAGCCAGAGCTACATGAGACCCTGGCTCGGGTTGAGCAGTGTTGGTTCTGCCAGGCTGGGATGTTCAGGGTCCTGTTCTCAGCGCCTGTCAGTTCCGGAGGCGGCGCTGTACCTGCGAGTATGTTTGTCGTTGCAGTTTACAGTTCGTGTGTCCATGCCAAGCGTCTGCCTTGCTGACAGGCCGGGGAGGCATCATCAGGATGCTCAGCACTGAGGGGGCCTTTTCAGAGCTGGGGTCTCATTAGCCAGGCTGTCCTTGAACTCCTGATCCTCCTGCCTCTGCTTCCTGAGCCCTGGGATGTCAGCGGTTCATAGACTCACTGTGTCTGTCAGGACTCTGCCGTGTAGTTCAGGCTTTGCTCCTGTCACATTGCCAGTCTGCACATGCATGCAGACAAGAGTGCGCGTCACTTTAATTCTAAAACCTGTCACATTTGGGAATGGCTGTAAACGAGTTTTATATCAAAAGAGGAAAATGAAATAGGATGCCATTTGCCAAGTACCATCTTTTAATAAGACACATCTTGGTATTATCCGTAGCTCGTGGACCTGCCTGGTAGACCTTGAAGGACTGAACATGCGCCATCTGTGGAGACCTGGAGTCAAAGCTTTGCTGCGCATCATCGAGGTGGTGGAGGCCAACTACCCGGAGACGCTGGGCCGCCTCCTCATCCTCCGAGCCCCTAGGGTCTTCCCTGTCCTCTGGACACTGGTGGGTTTAGATGCTGTTCTTTAGCCATCTGGGCGTGCTCAGTACCTGCCTCCCGGTGAGGTCTCTGCTAGGCAGGAGAAAACAAATAAACCCAGATACAAAGTGCTTCTGACTCTTTAAGAGGGAAACAGGCAGAATTTCCCTGAGGGTCCAAGTGCTTTGTCAGGGATGTCACAGAGTGCCTGAGAGCTGCGACCCACCTGCTACCTCACCCATGCATGCTGTTGTGGTGCAGGCTTGGTCCCTGAACACCACAGCAGCAGATGACATCACTGTTTTGTCTGATTGGTTTCAGGTTAGTCCATTTATTGACGACAACACCAGAAGGAAATTCCTCATTTATGCGGGAAATGACTACCAGGGCCCTGGAGGCCTGCTGGATTACATTGATAAAGAAATAATTCCAGATTTCCTGAGCGGGGAGTGCATGGTACGTATTGGGCAAGCACCCATGGCAGGGCCGAGCACTTGTTTGCACTGAAGGTTTTCTGAACTGGGTGGCTGTTGGTTTTGCTTTGTTGAATAGATTGGGCCGCTGAGGAGTCTGTTGCTGACGTGTTACTTTAACACTCAGGAGCATGTTACAGGGTCCAATGCCCTGCAGCTGCCTTTATTCACACAGCCTTGTGTAAATCACATCTCGACTGCTTCAGAGAAACTGTGTGTGTTTTAGAACTGCATTTTTTTTTTTTAACATATCTCTGTGATGTGAGTGTGTAGGCCTGAGGTTGACTCAGTTGGTCTCCATCTTGTTAACTGAGACAGGGCCTCTCAGTTGAACCCAGGACACACTAATTAGGTGAGTCTGTCTAGCCAGCGTGCTCCAGGGTCCCGCCCTCCCACCTCTCAAGAAGTGGAGTCCAGGCAGGCCATTCAGCCCTCTCAGCATTTACAGAGACGCTGGGCATCCAGACTCGGCCGTCAGTTACATGACAACTGCCTCATCTGTTGGGCCGTCTCCTCAGCCTTAAAACTGAGATGTAGAATCCACTCCCAAGACTGTTTCTCCTTGATTTAAGTAAACCAACATAATATTAAAGTTGAAAATTGCTTCTGTCTTTTGTAGGTTTGGGGTTTTAGGAAATGAGGTGATGGATAATTAGGCAGACACCTCTGCTGGCAGACCCTGTGCTGGGGTGCAGGAGTCTGATGCCAGAACATGGAGGTCGCGCCCAGAATCCTGACATCAGGGAACAGAAGCCCACAGAGACAAGTGCCTGACTCCATGACACACAGTAGGAATGGAAGCAGCAGGAGTCAAGTTCTTAGCAGGCTCTTGTCACACTTGACCCCGATGGTGGTCTTCTGAGTCGTGTACCCTGGAATTGTCTGGCTGTGAAGAGTTGAGCTTTCAGTGTGGTTTCTCCAAATGGCTGGAGGAATTTAGGAAACAGGAGAGCTGAGCTTCGGCTCCATGAGGGAGATTGGTGGTGTCATCACAAAACAAAGAGCACATAGTTGCGACCACAGTGATCCCGAGCAAGGTTAAAGCATGGGCCAGGCTGTGGCAGCCATGACTGCTGTCAGGACAAGAATTGAGCTGGGGCAGAAGGTTCAACGCCCTACCGTTAGTATTTGCTGATGCTGTGATGGTGCTCAGAGTCAAGCTGAGGCCTGAGCCCCGCTCTCAACTCTCCCCAGTGGCTCCTCAGGCTGCCTGTCAAGAGTCGTTCATGACTTCCCTGTGGGCAGGGGTATTGAACTTTGGGCCAGGCTAGTGTGTGTTTTCCTTGAGACAGAGTCTCATTACGTAGCCACGCTGGCCCTGAACTCATAGCCCTCCTGTCTCCATACCCTCGGTGCTGGAGTGAGGCCTCACTAGTAGCCTGTCCACACCAGCGTCTGTGACTTCGGGTGACTGCAGGGACCTTTCCCTGCTGCTGCTGTGCTACAGGCTGAGAGCTGCAATTTTGCTCTCTGGAGTTACTTCCAGGTTGATCATCTCAGGAGCGCTTAGATTTTATGCACTTGGATGCAAGTTTGCTTTATTAAGGTCAGCTAGAGAATTTACAGCAAGAACAGCTTCAGAGTCAGCTCAGCTTTTTCAAATCAGTTCAAGTAATGGTCTTTTGTCAAATTTTGGCTGATTCATTGTTTGACCAAGGTTACATAGGGAGCTTGCTTTAGTGTATCTTGATTTTCTTCCTTCTTTCCTTCCTTCCTTCCTTCCTTCCTTCCTTCCTTCCTTCCTTCCTTCTTCCTCCCTTCCTCCCTTCCTCCCTTCCTCCCTTCCTCCCTTCCTCCCTTCTTCCCTTCCTCCCATCCTCCCTCCCTCCCTCCCTTTTTGTGGTGCTGAGGATGAACCCCAGAGCCTGGTGTGCGTTAGGCAGGCTGTGCCGCTGGGCTGCACCCCGAGTGACTGTGGTTTCTGTGGGTGGCTGTTGGGAATGGAGCTCTGCTTAACTGACCGTGCTTCCTTTCCAGGGCGCTGTAAAGTCTATTAATCGAGTTCTGTCCCTCACGCATGTTAGTGTGAATCCCGTGCTAAACCAGCTGTGGCTAGTTCTCATTTATCCAAAGTAAAAACACTTGTATCTAAGTGGGCTGCACAAATATTTTGCTAAGTACTACAGAGTACTTGATAACATTACCAGTGTCCTCCGTTCTCCCATCTGCCCCAGGAGGTGGGCATGTGGGATGAGGGGCTGCCTGGCCTCTACACATCTCTCACTGCCATGTTTTCCTTTCTAGTGTGATGTACCAGAGGGTGGACTGGTCCCCAAATCTCTGTACAGGACTGCAGAGGAGCTGGAAAATGAGGACCTGAAGCTCTGGACAGAGACCATCTACCAGTCTGCCAGCGTGTTCAAAGGAGCCCCACATGAGGTGCCCACCCTCGGCTTCTCCCACCTACCACCAGACAGACAGCACTTTCCTTAGGGTCCTTGGCTCCTTTTTCTGGTCTTGGCTTTAGGTTTTGTTGGCACTGGTGTTGGGAAATGGCAGCACTGAAGGGCAGAGCTGCCTCAGGACCCTGCTGTCTGACCAGAGTGAACCCTAAAAGCACATCAGCCCACCGACTGCTATTTCACTGAGGTCCTTGGCCCCGTGCAGAACAGGTCTTGCCTGGGGAGGGCTGTTTCCAGCTCCTGGATTTGGTTTGATGGTTTCATGGGACAAGTTTTGCTCAATAGTTTTTTTTGACTGGGTTCTGGTCATTTGTCTTTCTTGCAGTCTTTGGTGACTTTTGTCACTCTGAAGGGACTGCCAGGAATGAGAAATGAGCACATCTTCTTTCCCTTCTTCCCAGCATGGGGTGTGGTAGCAAGGGTAGAAGCAGCAAAGCTTCTGTTTGGCAGGCTCTCCCCCCGTCCCTGTGGCGTGAGCATGGCCAGCCCACCCTTCGCTTAGCTCTAGGCACGTGTGTTGCTTTAGCTCTAGGCACGTGTGTTGCTGTGTCCCTGGTGGGAGGCAGCGTTTATACAGAACAGACCCCTCCACCCATAGAGTGCTGGCTCCACGGGTGGCTTTCTGCTGTGGCCTCTTCAGCTGCCAGGTGCTGTCCAGACAGCCAACCAATAGATACGTAGAGGCGCGCTGAGAGTGAGCCTGAGGCTGTGCTGTGAATGAGCAGGCACAAATCCAGTGTGCCTCCCTCCCCCATGATCCATGCAGGGGACCTTGGGTGTGTGACTGTCTCAAGAGTCGTTTGCCTTCATTTCGTATGTGGTGGGCAGGCTGCGGTGGATGAGCTGTTTACCAGGCAGCTGTCAGTCTTGTCTTTGTTGCAAGGCTCAGGGGCTCACTGTGGCTTCTGAGTCCCATAGCACCTGTCAGTATTGACAATAAAAGCTCCATTCTGTCTTGGGCTGTAAAGAAAGAACACATCAAAGAATACTGCTTAGAGTGTCCCCATTGCCGGTCGGCACAGGGCCCGCGGTCTCTTGAAGAGAATATGCTGCACCCTTTAGTGTTGACCTCTGCCTTGACTGGGGCCGAGCACCTTCAGAGGGTCACGGAGGGGCTGGAGGAGCAAGCAGCAGATTGCATGGCTGTTTCTGCTTTGTGACCTCACAGTTTCCTCAAATCCGGCCTCTTCCCTCTGGGACACTGCAGATGAAGGATAGATTTCAGACTTGGGATTGGCACTCTGTACTCTCGGCAGTCACCCCCAGAGCACATCTGATCTCTCCACCCACTTGCATGCCTTATGCAGGCATGAGGCTCTACCAGCCCATCCTTCCATCCATGCACCTCTGTTCTGTAGGGCCTGCCATGTCTCCCTAGCTTGAGGCAGTTCACTGAATCCCATGTTCATGCTCATGAGTGTCCCTAACCTGTGTCGGAAGATGAGGAGTGGGACTCTTCACTCAAGAGTCCCACTAGCCATTTGCCTCATTGGTAACACATAGTCAGAACTAGAGAGAACAGTGGGTGGGCTGGTGGTGGGCATCTAGATGCCTGAGTGCCTTGAGGTAAAGAGAACTGCCCTTGATCTGCCCTGCCCCTTTGCCCGCTCACACATCTGAGCCATAGAGCCAGACCCTAGAGCTGTTCCTGCTCCTGCTGAGGCCAGGCCTCATGCTGGGAATTGGTGACTGATGGGATCTCTTTCTCCAGATTCTCATTCAGATTGTGGACGCTGCCTCTGTGATCACCTGGGATTTTGATGTGTGCAAAGGGGACATCGTCTTTAATATTTATCACTCCAAGAGGTCTCCCCAGCCACCCAAAAAGGATGCGTTGGGAGCCCACAGCATCACTTCTCCAGGTGGGAACAATGTGCAGCTCATAGACAAAGTGTGGCAGCTGGGCCGGGACTACAGCACGGTGGAGTCGCCACTGATCTGCAAAGAAGGAGAGAGCGTGCAGGTGAGCCGCCATCTGCTGCCCTGCGACACTGTCCACGCAGGTGGCCTGCTCAGTCAGACCCCTTAAGGTGCCCGGGGCACAGTGGAAGGAGCCATGGCCCGAGGAAGGTCTGAGACCCAAGCAGTGAACCTAGTGAAATGTGTGGATTTCCCAGGACTGTCTGCACCCAGGTGCCATGAGAAACTCAGGAAAGAAATACTTTGTAGGCACACATCCGGGTCTCAGTGACCTCACTGAGGTGGGACTTGGCATGGCTTTGCCTCAGAAGCAAGAGGAGCACCTGCAGAGGCCATTGCAGCTCTCGCTAGAACACATGACAGCTCTGCACTGTGCTGGTGCTGGCTCCTGTTGTACCAGGCGGGCCTCTCCCTTCCTGCTGGCTCCTGCAGCGCCTCTGGCAGTAAATGCCTGCCTTCCTCCCACACTCCCACAATGCCTCTGCCCCACACCGTGGCTGCCTGCTTTCCATTCCTGTGTGGTTCGCAAATGCAGGCTGCCTGCGCATCAGTGGTCTTGAGGCAGCTTAGAAGGGAATCGTCACCCATCTTAAAGTATTGAGCCTTTGAAGCTGGCTTTCCTCTGAATCTTCCATCCAGAATGGAAGGAGTCATTGGAACAGATGGCTGGAGTGCAGGACGTGACAGGAGTGTGGCCTTGACATCTCTGTCCCAAAGACAGGCCCACTTGACAGCCCCCGCCCTGCCAAGCCCCTGCTGTCTAGTGGTCTCAAGATACTGCAGGTTGCTGAGGGCAGCAAACATGTTGTGTGCTGCCTTCCCAGCACCTGGCAAAGGCCTCAACATCCAGTAGGTAGAAGGACGTTGCCAGGCTGTTTCCTGATGGCGAGCTCTCAGGACACCCTCCCCTTGAAGCTTGTCAGACCGGTTTGAAGGCTGGCAGGATGTCCTGAGCTCCCCTGCTGTCTTCTCCCATGCAGGGCTCCCATGTGACCAGGTGGCCAGGCTTCTACATCCTGCAGTGGAAGTTCCACAGCATGCCAGCGTGTTCCGCCACCAACCTCCCCCGAGTGGATGACGTGCTGGCCTCCCTGCAGGTCTCCTCCCACAAGTGCAAAGTGATGTACTACACAGAAGTGATCGGGTCCGAGGATTTCAGGTACTTGCCTGAGGGGCAGGTGCTACTCTGTCCCTGTCTGGGGCTCTGTGGGACTGTCGGAGAGGAGTGCAGCCTGGTGTTTGCTGAGTGCAGTGTCACCTGTGGACAGACCACAAGACGTGCATTCCTCCCGTGGGGTCCAGCAGGCATTGTGGGCATCTGGGTGGCTCAGGGCAGTTCCTCATTCCTTGTTCTTTCTTGGTTCCTTTGCAGAGGCTCCATGACCAGCCTGGAGTCCAGCCACAGTGGATTCTCACAGCTGAGTGCCGCCACCACCTCCTCCAGCCAATCACACTCCAGCTCCATGATTTCCAGGTAGTGCTGCGAAGCCAGTGCCTAATGCAGAGGGACGGAGGAGGCCTCCTCGGCTGCTGTGCTCCACCCACCCCAAGATGTGCAGACTCCTCACCCTCTAGATAGCAGCTAGCTCTCGAGATGGTATACTAGCACTTGGTCCCAGACTATCGTGGCAGGTAGCTTTAACTCTACCCTAACTTTAACTCAGTAGCCATAGATTTTGTATGCAGCGTGCACAAAATCAAACCAGAGCACAAGGGCTCTTGAAAGAAAATTAGTTTATCTACAGTAAGAGACTGACTGGTCTCACATGTTGATGCAAAACGTTTTTCCAACAAACTCCACCTTGTCCACTAGCGAATGACTTGTATGACAGACATCCTGCAGAGACGAGCCGCCTCCTCCACGGAACCGAAGCTGCAGCAGGCAGCCCTTAAGCTGCACCGGAGTCCTCGTGGCTCCCTGTTAGTGGAGGTGGCCTGTGGATTCACGACAGCCCTTGAGGTCCCTTTCCTCTGAGGACTTGGCAGCCTACAGGAGCACCCGGTCCTGGGGCGGAGCCAGTCGCTCCTAAGCAGACATGCTGCCCAGGAGGGACTCTCAGGCTCCCCACAACTCCCGATAACACCGCCATCATTAAACATTGCTTTCTCTTTCCTCCTCTTCAAATCTTTTGATATTTTTCAGAGCAAAATTTTTCTGTCCATGAACTTGGGAAAGGGGAGGGTTCTATTCTCTGCTGAATGCTGCTTTTCCTCCTGCAGGTGGGCAGCTCTGTGCCCACCAGCACCTAGGGTCCCCAGCCCTTAGCACCCAGTGTCTTCAGCCCTCAGCACCCAGGGTCCTCAGCCCTCAGCACCCAGGGTCCCCAGCCCTCAGCACCCAGGGTCCCCAGCCCTCAGCACCCAGGGTCTTCAACCCTCAGCACCCAGGATCCTCAGCCCTCAGCACCCAGGGTCCCCAGCCCCATAGCTCCCAGGATCCTCAGCCCTCAGCACCCAGGGTCCCCAGCCCCATAGCTCCCAGGGTCCTCAGTCCTCAGCACCCAGGGTCCCCAGCCCCATAGTTCCCAGGATCTTCAGCTCTCAGCGGGTGTTGGAAGTAGTGGATGACACTTCCTTTTGGAAGTGTGGCAAAAGAGACCCCAACAATGCTCTCCAGGGTGGCGCATGGCTTGTAGTGGCCTTGGGTGTGTGATGGATGTTGGGGTGTGTGCAGGTGCCGTTTGTGTGCATGAGGGACGGGGGGGGAGCATGGTGGATCTTAATTTGTTTTATCAGCATTTTATAGAAGCAGACCAGAGGCTGGCTGGCTTTGTCTTTTTCTTTCTGATCCCCACCTCCCAAAGCCTGCTGTCTGAGCAGGCCCTGACTTCACAGCTTTTATGGGAAAGCTTGATGCTTACAGAGCTGTCTGGAAGTTGCAGGTGGCTGGTCTCCATGAGAAGGGTCTGGGATCTCTCTGTGTGTGTGTGTGTGTTAAACATGTCTAAAGATGGGTGCCAAATCCACACGGCCATGAATGTGTACAACAGGTGTGGAATCATGTGTTGATGCCGCTTGGAGGCATAGATGGATATGTGTGTGAGCTTTGTAGAGCTGTGGCATGTCAGCAAGCATGAGGAGAGACTCCACAGCAGCCTAGCTTGGCCAGTGAGCCTGCTGGCTCCCGGCACTCAACGAATGCTCAGGCCTCACGTTGCTGGCCTCTTTGGCCCTTTGCCATGCATTCCCTGTGCATGGGGGCAGCCATTTCTAGACAGCATAGAAGGGGCTGTAGTTACTGCGTCCACGCTGCTTCCAGTTAGGGCTTCCCAGCTCCAAGTTAAAGGACCTGAAGATGGCCCTGCTCTCTCTCTCTCTCGCTCTCTCTCTCCTCTCTCCTCTCTCCCTCTCCTCTCTCCCTCTCCCTTTCCCTCTCTCTGTGTCTCAGATGGCGATTTTGCTGACAGCCTCCAAGAAAACGCTTCACGCGACAGTCCACATGTGCCCAGAGATGCTTATGGGACTGTTTGAGTCGCAGCCATGTCTCAGGCTGAAGATCTGTCCCCTTAGTCCATTCAGAAGTGGCCCTGCTCAGACCCTCAGAACTGAGCTGAGCACATGACCGGGCACTCACAGGCCTCCAGCCGCCTCAGGCCACAGGGCACTGGCTGCCTTGGGAGGGTGACTGGGTGTGATGCGAGTGTGTGCCTTGCAGAGCCTCTTGTCACAGTGCCCGGCACGTGTCCTAAAATGCTGCTGTCTCGCCCTCCCACCCAGTCCCAGCTCTCTGGGTTCCCCCTCTGTTACTAGTGTCTTAATTCACTCTCCTTCCTGAACCCATTATTTGCATATCAGATTCTGTAAATGTTTTATAAACATATTACCTCACTCTTGGTAATACAATATTGATAGTCTTTAAAAGATTTTTTATTGTTACAATAATAAATGTGAACTGTTTAAGAGGAGTGTCCTTTTCTTCTTGGAAGTCTTTGCAGGGTATTAAGATTGGGGCGAGAAGAGGGTTGCTGATGCCCACAGGCAAGGGAGGCCAAGCTGCTGAGTGGATGCTGCGCTCACTCCGTGCCCCTCCAAGTCCTGCTGTGCCCTTTGCAGTTCAGCGTATCAGATGTGACTGGCACAGCCTGGCTTCCTTTGTCCTCACACTTGTTAGTGTCAAGTGGATTTCTCTGGACAGGACCTGGGGAGGCCTAAGTGACCTCATCCTTACGCTCCCGTTTCAGAGGTCTGCAGAGGCAGCAGAGCTCAGGACAGCAGGGCACACAGGTCGGGAGGAGGTCTTCACAGGCATGCCAGGGTGCAAAACTGGAACTTCCCCGAAGGGAGGGCACGTTCTGTCCTACTTGGGTCCTTCTACATGGGATAGAAGGCAGGAGGCTTCCAAGTGTGGTTCATAGCCTGGCATGGGAGTCCTGCTGGGGAATGCTTTCCCTGGGCAATCAGGCTGGACGGTGCCTGACAATCCAGCCCTCATGGCTGAACTTACAACCCTAGGTTCCCATGGTTGGTCAAGGCAAACCTGTCTTTCCTAGTCTTGGCTCCAGGCTCGCATTCTTGGGGAAATGAGACAACCTGAGGATAAGCAGGACTTACAGGTGTCTGACCCAGGTCTTACCTGTACAGGTAGGACCACCCTGAAGTGGCATGCCCTAAACTAGGCCAGATTGCTAGCCTGTGCTCATCCTGAATGACAGCTTTGTAGCCCAGTGTAGCCTGAAACTCATTCTGCAATCTGGGCTGGCTTGAAACTCCCAAGTGCTAGCATTACAGGCATTTACCGCCATGTCCAGCACCATGTTTTCTTTGATGCCAGGTCCATGGGGAGCTCTGACCAAACCTAGACCTCGGGGTACCTGCAGTTCTCAGGACCAGGGGAGACATTCTTATTGATAGACCTTGGGGGACCTGCAGTTCTCAGGGCCAGGGGAGACATTCACATCGTGAAACAATCCAGCTGAACTCGGCTCTGCTTGGAGTAAGGGCTTTATCAAGATGGCTCTGGTACAGTTGTGAGCTCCGTTGTGAGGACCCATCTGGTGTGAGGGAAGAATGGACTCCCTCAGGCTGTCCCTGACCTCCATGCATGTGCTGTGTCATGCATGCGCCCACACACAGCACATACAAATGTCATTTTGAAAATTGAAAACTGAGGATTTTGAGAGCTAGGCATTCTGGGAAGACAGAAACGGTGTTCCCACATAAATACAGTGAAGGTAAAACCTACAGCTGGCAGAGAACCAACCCTGTGCTCCAAATGCTAAAATGACGGGGTTTTTTTTGTTTCTGTTTTTGTCTTTTGTTTTACTTTCCCACAGTAATCGCTCCTGTGACTATCACTCTGCCACAAAACTGTGTAGTAAGGTATGCTAGAATACCCAAAACAACCATGTCACAGGCAAATCACTAGTCACGAGACTCCCCTGCACTCAGGAGAAAGCAGAGGCGGTCTGAAAGGTGCTGTAATAGGAATGCCTCTGTAGCCCGGGGTCTTGCTGGACAGGTCTGGGGCAGCAGCGGACTGGCTACCTGGCCTGTTGTCCACTGAACAGCCAGGAGTGTGGGTGACTGCGAGGCAGCTCTAGGAGCAGATGGGCCTTCGTTGTGAACGCCACTAAGACAGCAGGAAAGGATCCGTGTGACCTGTGAAAGCCTAGAACACCGACATAAAAACAGGCGTCAGAAAGCACCCGCCAACCACATCCACCAAGCAAATGACCCCACATTAAAAACTGAATCCTAAACAAGATGGTGGCACACCTTTAATCCCAGCACTTGGGAGGCAGAGGTGTGTGGGTCTCTGAGTTCAAGGCCAGCCCGGTCTATAAAGCAAATTCCAGGACAGCCAGGGCTGCACAGTGAAACTCTGTCTTGAAAAAATGAACAAAACCCCCAAACAAACAAACAAACAAAAAAATTGAATTTTAGGCCTGGGATGTAGGTTGGCTCAAGGAGTGCTGGCCTAGCCTGTTGGAAGACCCGGCTTCCAACCACAGCACCAGATAGAACAGGTGAGGTGGTACATGCCTGTCATCTCAGCACTGGGGGCACAGGAGGGCTCAAGGTCTTTCTTGGTTACATTGGGAGTTAAGAGGCAGCCCGGGCTACAGGAGACCTGGACTTGAGAAACAGCACACACCAAATTGTTTCCCTCCCTCCCTCCCTCCCTCCCTCTCTCTCTTCCTCCCTCCCTTCCTCTTCCTCCCTCTCTTCCTTCCTTCCTTCCTTCCTCTTCCTTTCTCTTTCCTCCCTCCCTTCCTCCTTTCTTCCTTTTTTTTAAACAGCCAACCACACAAACCAGAAAAGGTAGAAAACCTCTCCCTCCTGATAGAGGACTGTAGTGATATTTCATTTGTAATTTTAATAAATAAAGCTTGCCTGAAGATCAGAGAGTAAAACAGTCTCACTGGTCAGCTTTACAGATCAGGGAGTGGTGAGACACACCATTAATCCTAGTAGCCACACTAGTTTGCCATAGTGATGGGAGGTAGTGATGCACACCTTTAATCCCAACCCTAGAGAGGAATATAAAACAGGAGGAGACAGCTCTCACACGAAGTCTCATTCTAAGATTTCCTGGAGGCAGAATCACCATTTCAGACTGAGATAGAGGTAAGAGCCAGTGGCTGACATAAAGAATTGTATACGAGGAACTGTATTAAAGGGTTGCAGCATTAGGAAAGTTCAGGACCATTGTCTTAGAGGGAAACCCAGGCCCCAGCCTACTGTGAGCACCTGAAGAGCCCAAGACTGCTTCTAGAAGGCTTTAGAGACTTCCACGGGGTCAAGCTTCACCCTTCAAATGGCTGGGTGTAGCTGCGAGCCAGGGAAATTGGGTGGTGGACCTGTGCTGGTGGTCCACAGACTCTTCAGTGGAGCTGGGGCTGGCGGTAGGGCTGGCGAGGCCTCCTTGTGAAGTGTTGAAGACCCGAGGCACTCCCTCCCTAGCCAGTGTCCTCCTGGTTCCTCCCTATCTCCTTCAGTGTCCCACTTCTGTCTACATAAGACGCCTAACACTTCAGGGCTTCCAGTCAGGACTCAGGGACCAGATTGGAGAGGAGGCTGGTCAGGGAAGCCAAGCTGGTCAAGGAGAGGGATTGGGGGCTGTGATCATGGCTTGCCTCTTACAGCCCTCCCTGCCAGCCTGGCCTGAGGTTGCCAGGGATAGACTGAAGGGCCTCCCAGGCCACTGCTGCCCACTGTTGGGGATACACAGGGACCTCTAAAACACCTTCTGTATAAGATGCACACTGGCTCCTCAGCCACTCCCTTTCGTTCCTCGCCTTAAGGTGTGCCAGTCTCCCCAAAGGAGCAATGGATAAGTTCATTTCTGTTGACTGCCCCGCGTCTCAGAGGACTGCCACTAATCTCTGCTTTCTGTGAAGGCTTCGTGGTGTTTGTAAAAGGATTTGAGCTGGATCAGCGCTGACTCCAGCTCAGACAATCCAGTGCTCACCCCTTCCCTGCAGGGGCCGTGCCCTGTGCCTGGGGAGTCCCCTGGAAGCTCCGCCACCATGACGCTGTAAGACAGTGGCCAGTGTCTCTTCATGTGCCCCGGTGCCTTGCACAGACTTATGTGCAACCCAAAGGTACTTGGGAAATCCACTTGTCAAAGTGTCACTGGAGCACCACCTTGCTCAGCCTGGCTGTCCCCAGGCCCCTGTCAAGACATGGCCTATTAGACAACCTAACCTACCAGCTCATTAGAGTCTTTCTCCAGGCCTGCCCTGAACTCATTGTCCCTGATCCAGCCTTATTACACATTGGGGAAACTGAGACTCCGAGGGCCTGGGGACTGTGCCCACTGTCTCAGCTAATAAAAGAGAAAGCAAGGACTGGCCAAGCAGTGCCTTGAGACTGCTGGCCGTGGCATTCTGCTCCACCAAGGCCCAAGGAACTAGATACCGCTGAAGGACAGCGCAGATCCTAGTAGGGACAAACCTGCTTGGGAGGCAGGAGCCCTGCCCTGTCCCGGCTAACATGGTTGCTCACCTCAGGACAGCCTCCACTTCAGGCAAATGAAGGGCTGACTTCATTTTCCCTCAGATTCTAAATACAAACACCTCTCGACCCCTCCCACCCGTTCTTTGTTCTTTCTACTCTTCAAATGTATGGCACTAGTGCTATCCAGTGCTCACCCCGGAAGAGCAAGATGGAGGGAACAGGGTCACCCACGGTACTGACCGTGGAGGAGGAAGCATAGCGGAAAGGTAGGACATGCCTCATGAGGAGGGTTTGACAATGGCCTCACCCCTGTATCCCCGTCAGCCAGTCTCCAAGCTTTGCCTAAGAGTCGACCTTGCCTTTCTTCGCTAGGACACAGGGCACAATCCTTTGCCTGGGATCTAGAACAGTCCAGAGACAGCGTAGGCCAACCGGGAGTGATGGTGCCCTGTCTGTCCCTGCCTGGGGCCACAGGCCAGAGAAGCAGGTTTCTGTGTGGTCTGGCCCTGCTGAATGCAGGTGTGGGGTCAGCTCTGGGGTCAGCTGACTTCGGCTTGGAGGAGAAACCTTGTCTATAGTGATAGGGATCCCAACTAAGAGCCCAGGCTAGCCTTGACCTTGTGATCCTGTGACCCACAGTGGTGGAACACCTTCTGTCGTGTGAGAGACCTCTTTTCCAAGCGGTCTTCGCACTAACGTTGCCGGCTACCCTGTGGGTCCCGTGCCAGCCTTTGGTCAGCAAGCAACACCGTACCATCTCTGGGAACAAATGATTTATTTTGACTTCCTTTTTAAATGGCGTCAGCATGTCTCCCGAGAACTGTGTGGTTTGAAATTTTCTAGAGAAAAACGGGGAGGAGCGTGCTTTGACAGCGGGTTTTGTGGAGCCCCAGCTTAGCCCTGCTGCCGCCTGCTCTGGAGGAAGAGCGCCTGTCCTGCATGGAGCTCCACCCTGCAGACTGGAAGAGGATAGTGAGCTCTTATTTTAAATCCAGAGCCTGGAGAGATGGCGCAGCAGTTCAAAGTGTTTGCTGCTCTTTGAGAGGACTGGAGTTTGGCTCCTGCATCTACGTCATTCTGCTCACAACTGCCTGGTACTCTAGCTCCAGAGGATCCACACCCTCTTCTCCGAGGGTACACACGCACACACATGCACGCACATGTGCGTGCACACACATCCACACATGTATGCACGTGTGCACACACACAGACACGCACACACACGCACGCACGCACGCATGCACACAATTTAATTAGAAGCAAAACCAAAACAGGCGTGCTGTTAATTCCAGCTCTCAAGAGGCAGAGGCAGACAAATCTCTATGAGTTTGAGGCCAGCCTGGTCTAAATAGTGATACCCTGCCTCAAAGAGTAAAAATAGAGATACATAAACAGAAAATCAAGCCAGGGAAGGGGGTGTGTACCAGCACTGAAGAAATGGAGGTTGGGGCTGACAAGATGGCTTACCGGGTAGATATGTGCCACCAAGCTTGATGACCACATGGTGGAAAGAGAGAACCAACTCCCCCAAGCTGTCCTTCACATGTATGTCATGGAATGTGCACCCCATCCCACCCCACCCCCACCACACAAAAAATAAAGTAAAATGAAATGGAGGTAGGTGGAGCGAGGGGTACAAAGCCAACCTTGGATACATAATATGTCAAAGTCTAGCCTGGGCTATGTGAGACCCTGTCTCAGAAACACAGAACTCTCTCTCTTTTTCTGTGTATGTGTGTGTAGAAATCATGACTGTTGCTTCCTCTGTTTATTGAGACATGTAAGGAGCCAGAGAGATGGCTCAGTAGTAAAGAACGCTCTCTGTTCTTCTAGACTCTACCCACTCGGTAGCTCACAGCCTTCTGTAACTCCAGTCCCAGGGGATCTAACATCCTCTTCTGGCCTCTGCAAGCATCAGGCATGCATGCAATGTGGAGGCCTCAGGCATGCATACAGTGTGGAGGCCTCAGGCATGCATGTAATGTGGAGGCCTCAGGCGTGCGTGTGGTGTAGAGGCATCAGGCATGCATACAGTGTAGGGGCCTCAGGTATGCATGCGGTGTGGAGGCCTCAGGCATGCATGCAGTGTAGAGGCATCAGGCATACATGCGGTGTGGAGGCCTCAGGCATGCATGTGGGATGGAGGCCTCAGGCATGCACGCAGTGTAGAGGCCTCAGGTATGCATGCAGTGTAGAGGCTTATGTGCAGGCGAAACATCCACATACATAAACAACTTTAAAGTGTAGGGAAAGCATAAATGAGCACTTCTGTAGTTTGCCAGCTTTACCAAGAAAACAGAAGAGGGAGAGAGAGGAGGTGGATGCAGGATGTGGTCACCTGGACATTTGGAGGAGCCCCTGTTAGCCCTCTCATTGGTGCACTGAGTTCCCAGTGTCCACTGTCTGAACTCCAGATTGGCCAGCACCTCCTTCCTTCCTCCCTAAGGTCTCCAGAGCAGGGCTGAATTCCCCACTGGAATGTCACTGCCCCTCAGGATCACCATCTGGCTCCCCACTTGGTGGGTGGGGTTTATGTCCTTTCCGATTTTCTCAGCTTGGAGCTGCTGGAACCCTGGGCACCATCACCTGGGATACAGGGCAGCCCTGGGTCCTGTGGGCTGCTCCTAAGTAGACAGACCCGCCCCCGAATTGAGACTCACTTATGAAATCCAACACCCTTGTCACTGCGAGGAAGAAAGTACAGCCTAACAAGGTTGAGACATTTGCCCAGAGGAACACGGTGAGTCCAGGACTGTGGCGTCGGCTCTGGGCTCCTGGTTCTGGGCTTGCAGACTGGTCTCTGTCCTTAGCAAAGGCTGAGGCAGGTGTGATATGCCTGATTTTGAGGACCCTTCAAAGGCAAGTTCCCACGCAGCAATTTCTGTACCTGCAGGTGTTCACAGAGGCCCTGCACGAATCTCCTTTGCTCTAGAAAAGACACCCACAATTAAATACTGGCTACCCCCACCCTCCCACCCCCGCAGAAGCTGAAAGCTGAAAGCTGAAAGCTGAAAGCTGGGCGTGGTGACACAGTCTGTAGTCCCGGCACTCAGGATGCCAAAACAGAAGAGTCACAACAGGTTTGATGCCAGTTTGAGCTACACAGTTTTGGAGTAGCCTAGGTTACAGAGTGAGCTCATGGGTTTCCATTTCTTTTCTTGTTGCCGTGATAAATACCCTGAGTAAAAGCAGCCCGGAGGCCGAAGGGTTTATTTCAGCCATGGTTCAATGTGCAGTAGTCTGTCATGGCCGGAAGTCAAGCTGCTGGCCACATCACATCCACCATCAGAAAGCAGATGCCTGCATGCTGCTGCTGAGTGCCCTTTCTGAATTTATACAGCCCAGGATCCTAGCTAGGGAGTGGCCCTGCCACAGTCATAATGGGGCTCCTCACAGCAGTTAAGGTGGTCAGGAGGATCCCCGCCCAGGCACTCACAGAGGCATCGCCTGGGTGAGTCTAGATTCTGTAAAGTTAACAGTTATCTACGGTGTCTCCAAAACAAGCATCCCAGGTCCCGGAAGTTTTGTCTCTGCTTTCTGTGCCTACATCGACTCTGTCCCACCTGGTGGCCCATCACTGGTGGGACCTCAGGGGCTGCTCCTGAGACAAAAGCCCAGGCAAACGGGGACCAAAAGCAAAGGTCCCGCCTCCAGCCATGCAGAGTCAGTGCTGCTTCTGACCGGCTGCTACGCTTTTCCCAGCATCTGTATTATCAGTGTTAACAGCAAATTCTTAAACCTGGGAGCCGTCGGATGCATGGCCAGCTCCTGTGGACCAAGCCAGCTGTGGTCTACTCATCTATCCCCGCCAGGTGTCTGTCCTTGTCTCCTGGGGGAAAACCATCGAAAACCCTGCAGTGAGAGCCCTTCCATGATGGCAGATTTCACCCATGATTACTTCTTGACTCTCTGTTTAATGATGGAAGTGATGCATGTTGGGAATTTTCTTTCTCGATTTTTTTTCTTGCGTGTGTAAGAGAGAGTGCATGTGCACAGCCAGAGATCAGCCTCAGGTGCCTTTCCTCGGGAACCATCAGCCCTGTTCTTGGAGTTCAGGTCTCTCACTGGGGCTGCCAGCGAACCCCAGGGCTTCTCTTGGGTAATGCGGCCTTTTATGTGGCTTCTGGGACCCAGCTCAGGTGCACCTTACCCCGGGAGCCACCTTCCCATCCCTGGGGAATTTTATTTAAAGCAAGAGCACACTTAGTTGGGAGTTCTGGAGGAGAGAGAGAGCGCGCCCAGGCCCTAAGGACGCGATGTGTCTATTCTAGGAAGAGCACAGGAATTCATTCACGCATTTGATTTTATAATTGTACGCTTAGTGGCTCTGGAGCAGAAGATGCAAATCAGAGTGACATTACATGCTAATGGGCAGCACATTGGTTCTATTTTCAGCCCCCTCCTCCTGCCTCCTTGGGGGTCCATTCAGCCAAGCAGATGGTGTTCTTCTCTCAGCTATTTCCACAGCCCTCGGGTCAGACCGAGTCCCGCCTTTTGACTACAGATCACAGCAAGCTGAAGTCTGTGGACCAAGTCACGGGAGCCTCAGTCTGGTCCCTTTCCCTTTCAGGTGCCTCCTGTCCTCTGCTCTGCCTGTGACCACCGAGTGACCTTGAAGCTGCCCGTGACCCTCCTTGGATCCCCAGCATGTTATCTCAGGGTGGTGTGTTCTCACACAGGGAGCCCTCAGCCTCCAGCCTGGCGTACACGCAGTGGCACTCTGTGGTTAATAGCTGCAGCTGGAACCCGTGAGTCATTGCTGACATTAGCATTAGCCCAGGGAATGTTGTCACAGGCTGTCACAGCCTGTCCTGAAGGGAAAGGAGGGGGGGGTGTGGCTGTGCGGGGAGAAGACCAGATCTGAAGGCCCAGCCTCCACAATCATTCCGGTCAGCAAACCCCTGGTCCCAGGATGTGGCACAGGCATGGTGACAGGAAGGGTAAGCGGTGTTAGCCCGGCCACATGTAGCTTTATAGACCTGGAGGCCTAGTGAGGAAGTCCATTCCCACAGAGGAGCTTCAGGGTTTGCAATACCCACAGCTGGACAGACCCCCATTCATCTAACCGTACCTGCTCCCTATATCTCCCACTGTGAGAGGTCTGTGGCTCCAGCCTGGAGCCCCTTCTTCCTGTGCCAGGCTCCCAGGAATCCAACCCACCACCCTGAACAGATCCCATGGCCTCCCTTATAGACTGGTTTTACTTTTAATCATGTGTGGCTATGTGTACATTGAGTGTAGGTGCTCTCAGAGGCCAGAAGGGGGCACCAGATCCCCTGCAGTTCAAGTTACAGAAGATTGTGAGCTGCTATGTGGGTGCTGGGAATTGAACTCAGATCCTCTGTAAGTGCCCTTAAGTGGTGAGCCATCTCTCCAACCCTTCGCCACCCCCATGGCCCTCTTTACATGAGCTATGCTGAGCAGCTGTGGCTCGTCACCGTGGAAATGGGGCTGTCACGGTGCATGGGAGATGGATAAGTTGTTTTCCAGGTGGGTTGAGTCAAGAGGCTGCTGAACAGCTCTGAGATGGTTGACAGACCACTGTGACAGAATGGACCGACCCAATATTAGCCGTGCTTCAGGCTCAAATTCTCGTTCTCTTCATAAAGGACAACGTGGGTCCTGTTCATGGCTCTGTGTTTTAGACTGAGTTAGTCATGGTGATTCCACGGGACTGCTAGTGCTGGGGACAGTGGTGAGATGCTGTCCACTCAGCTGACCAGGGAGATTGATTCTCTACTTCTGACCTTTGGAGGCAGAGATGAGTGAGCCTTGCTCAGCCACAGCAGGTAGGCCATGTGCCGCTGTCATTCCCTGTCATTCCCTGCTCAGTTAAGCCTCAAAGAGAAGCAATCTATTATGCACTAAGGAGATTTTATTGTCTTTAAAGAAAAGTGTGGCGGAGGTGGGTGGGCAGGCTAACAAGATGGTTATGGGTAAAGGCGTTTGCTGACAAGACTTACAGCACGAGTTCCATCCCTGGACCCACATGGTCAAGGGAGGACCCCGAATCCTTTCCGCCAGCTGTCCTGAGCTTGGTCAGCCAGTCGTGGCGCGGGCTCTCAAAATATGTAAAGGAAATGTAAGCTAACAAATACTAATCTCCCCTTCTTGAAAAGGGAAGACTTGCTGGGCAGTGGCGGCGCAAGCCTTTAATCCCAACACTTGGGAGACAGAAGCCGGCGGATCTCTGAGTTCCAGGACAACCAGGGATACACAGAGAAACCCTGTCTCAAAAAGAAAAAAAGAAAGAAGAGGAAGAAGAAGAAGAAGAAGAAGGAGAAGGAGAGGGAGAGGGAGAGGAAGAGGAAGAGGAGGAGAAGGAGGAAGAAGAAGCAGAAGCAGAAGCAGAAGCAGAAGCAGAAGCAGAAGCAGAAGCAGAAGAAGAAGAAGAAGAAGAAGAAGAAGAAGAAGAAGAAGAAGAAGAAAATGGAAGACATTAGTTTAAAAAACAGCTCTATTACAAAAACTTTAAACAAACAGAAATTAAGAAGATGTCTGTCAGCCTGGATCTGTCAGCTACACTTAACAGTTGCTAACGTTTTTGCTTTTTTTTTCAAATTAAAAATAAGGTATCATTTTCTTAACATTTTCCTCTAAATATTTTTAGACTTTTTTTTTTAAATGGCATTTTAAGCCATGTGCAGTGGTGGCGTATGCCTGTTATCCTAGCACAGGCCACCGTGGAGATAGAGGGATCCGGTGTTCAGGGTCCTTCTCAATTACCTTATGAGCTAAAGGGCACGCTGGCACCACGGGACCCTGTCTCAAAAAACAAAATCAGATTTAACTTTTAAAATTAAGAAACATTGCTGAAGACTATGAAAACTGAAAAATGACATTTTCTTAGCAGTCATGCTATGTCAGAACTCATGCGTGCCGCCCCCGCACCGCCTGACCGTCCCATGGGACCCAGCCGAGGGCCGTGCATGACCTGTGGTCATTGTATCTCTCACGTCACCTTTAACCTAGGAGGAAGTCTGCACTGTGGTTTGGATGTGTTTGCAGTGTGTCCCCCAGCAAGCTGTGTGCTAGAAGCTTGGTCCCCAGGGCAGTGGTGGCTCTCAACGGAAGCAAATCTCATCATAAAATGCTGGGATTCCATCTACGGCCATACCACCCTGAACACACCCCATATCATCTGATCTTGGAAGCTAAGCAGGGTCGGGCCTGGTTCATACTTGAATGGGAGAATACTGGGATTCCAGTATTCCACATCTGGCTTTTCTTTATGTGGGTCCCATGCATGGAATTCCAGTTGTCAGGTCAGAGTGCTGAGCCATCTCAGCAGCCTGACTTCTGTATGCCCGACCTTGAGGATTTGGGAGTAACACAAAAGTGGCTAAGACAAGCAAGCCTCCTCTGCTGGGCGGTCTGTCTTAGAATGGCAGGGTGGGCTCCGAAATCTGTTCCTGCCCTTCTTCTCTCACAGTGAGTAGCAAATGTAGTCAATCACTATAGGAAACAAGTGAGGTCTCCTTCATTTCTCATCCCTTTTTCTTTTTGTTGCAAGGAGGGCTGCTTGTTGGTTCCCAGCTACTCAGCCCCGAAATAACTACACAGAAACTGTATTAATTAAATCACTGCTTGGCCCATTAGCTCTAGCTTCTTATTGGCTAAGCCTTACATCTTAATTTAACCCATTTCTATTAATCTGTGTATCGCCACGTGGCTGTGGCTTACCAGCTAAAGTTCCATTCATCTCAGGAGGCGGGGCTACATGATGTCTCTCTAACTCCGCCCTTCTTTCTCCCAGCATTCATTTCTGTCTTCCCCACCTACCTAAATTCTGCCCTGCTATAGGTCCAAAACAGTTTCTTTATTCATTGATGGTAATCACAGCATACAGAGGGAAATCCCACATCATCTCTTATTTTAAAAAATTTATGATTGCATGCGAATGAGTGTATGTGTGCATCCTGGTCCCTGCCCTAGAGACTTTGTACACATGCATGCACATGTGTGTGTGCACACGCACATACACATTATGCACACGCTCTGCCTGCAGTACTCTTTCCCAGCTCCAGCATGAGTGTGTGCATGTGAATGCATGTGTGTAGCAGGAGCCTCTGGGATAGGTGTGGTGCAGGGTCATGGATGGTCTCAGTAGCTGTTGTCTATCTTGCCTTCCTAGCTAGGTTCCATGTTCCTCTCATCTGTGGGGAACACAGTCACACTCAACATATCACAATGGGTCACAGGCCCTGCCTAGCCCCAGAGTGAATGGCTTCTCAGACTGCGGTGGCCCTTCCTAATGATCTGGGTGCTGGTGTGTCAACCTGGGGAGGGGCCCAGATGTCAGGGCCAGCCCCATGTTAACCACTGGCTCACTTTCCTCCTCACCCAGCTTCTCTGTGACACAATGTGTCTGGTGACCTGCCCCCATCTCTCCATTAGCACCCCAACCCCATAGAACCACATGACCTGCTCTGGGACTCAGGGACAGCTAGGAGGAGATGTTGGGGTTGGCTGGGTTGAAGGGTCACTTAGGACCCAGAATGAGGGGGACAGGGATAGACATAAACGAAGAGCACCTGATGGGGGGGCAGTGAGTAACAATGAGAAACCTTCACAGTAGGAGCCCCCGCAAACAGCACCAATGGATCAGAGACAAGCACCCTATAGTGCCCCCTTTGTCCGCTGTCCCTGCCAGCAAGCACAGGTACTTGTGGGACCAGCCTCATTTCAGAGACAACACCACCACCTGCTGGAGATTGTGTGTATGTGCCGCTCAAGGAGTTTCTATAGCTCCAGGCTTTGGACCGCACCCCCAACTCCTCCAGGGTGTTCCAGGAGCTGGGACCTACACCTACCTACATCTTGCTCTGATTCCCACTGAGGCTTAAAGTCCAGAGAGCTGGAGCGTGGAGGAGCACACGGGATCAGAGTCCTAGGAGGATGGCTTCACAAGCGCTCGGCCTGGAAGACAGCATGTCCACCCGGGTCTCACCTCCTCCAGAAGTCCTGTTTTACCCCAAGAGGGTGGCACTATTGCCCTGTGCTTATCAAGACCTGACTGGTGATTAGTTTGTCACCAGCCCCTAAGGTAATTTGGAATCCACTTCATTCACCGTCCTAAATCATGATTAAGCTTTGTTTGTGGTCAGGGTTTCCTGTAGCCTAGGCTAGCCTCAAACTCACTGTATGTGCTGGCTAGTTTTATGTCAACTTGATATAAGCTAGAGTTACCTGAAAGGAGGGAACCTCAATTGGGAAAATGCTCGGTGAGATCCAGCTGTAGGGCATTTTCTTAGTTAGTGACTGATGGGGAGGGCCCAGCCCACTGTGGGTGCTGCCATCCTAGGCTTTCTCTGTACCACCAGCTCCCAAATTATGGCACGGAGACTTCTTATTGTGAAATCTCAGCCTTAGCTTGGGCTTGTTTCGAACTAGCTCTTATAACTGAAATTAACCCATTTATAGTAATCTATGTTTTGTTTTGTGACCTTTTACCTCTCTTTCATCTTGCACTTCCTGTTTCCTCTCCGTGTCCTCTCTGGTGTTCTCTGGTGTCTCTCCCCCACCTAGTTTGTCTTTTCTTTTCTCTCTTCTCAGAAGCCCCGCCTAACCCCTTCCTGCCTTGCTATTGGTCATTCGGCTCATTTTTAAGCCAACCAGAAGGCTTGGCAAAGATGCATCTTCACGGTGTACAAAAAGGTTATTCCACAACCCTGCTGATCCTGGGTTCTATGAGAAGGCAGACTGAGCGAGCCATGGGAGAAGCCAGTAAGCAGCACCCTCCATGGCCTCTGCTTCGGATCCTGCTTGCAGGTTCCTGCCCTGTTTGAGTTCCTGTCCTGACTTCCCTCTTTGGTCAACAGTGATGTAGAAACATAAGTCAAATAAGTCCTTTCCCCCCAAGCTGCTTTTGGTCACCCTGTTTCATCACAGCCATAGTGACCCTGACTGGACAGCATGTACCCCAGGATGACCCTTAACTCCTAACCCCCCTCCTACCTCCACACCCCACAGTGCTGGGGTTACAGGTCTATGCTACCATGGTGCGGGAGAATTATCTGTATTCTGTCAATCATATTTTAATAAAACGCTGATTGGCCAGGCAGGCAATATAGGCAGGAAAGCCAGACAGGAAGTAGGGGTGGAGCAAAGAGACTGGGAGTATTCTGGAAGCAGAAGCTCTCTCTCAGCCATTCCTGGGCAGACCACCGAAGAGGCAACATGTAAGCTGTCACACTGAGAAAGGTACGGAGCCAATGTGGCTAATGTAGATAAAGATAATGGGGTAACATAAGTTATAAGAGTTAACAAGAAGCCTGACCTAATGGGCCAATCAGTTTATAACCTTAAGGAGTCCTGTGCGTGATTTTCTCTTTGGGGCATGCCGGCTGAGGGGTACCGGGCAGGACAGATACCCCAACAAGCCGGCCCTCGTGTTACATATGGCGCCCAACGTGGATAACTGAATCCACAGAAAGCTTGAGAAAGCTTGGGAAAGCATGTTTTCTTGGTGGCAGCAATTTCTTGGGTCTGCTCTGCTTGCTAGAGGCAAGCAAGCACTCTCACTAAGAGAGGCTTCCTGACTCAGCTTTAGCTGCAAAACCCTGCAGCTCATTAAGAGGTCCTGCCACAAAACACTTAAACAGTGTTGATGAAAAGCTAAATGCATACTTTTCGGTGTTCAGCTGTAGCAGGAAAAAAGCTGTGCTGTTTTAAAATGCCGGCTTTCTGGGCTGTCCTGCCAGAGCAAACTCTGACTCTTTCAGGCAGGCAGTCCGACTGAGTGTGGTCTGTGAGCAGAATGCTGCAGCTTGCTTGCTGGCAAGGACCTTGAAACGCCATAGAGTTGTGGCAATGAACACAGCTCTGGCTGGTACCTCAGCCTTGAGGCTGAAAAGCTAAGGAATGAGCTGGATCTAGCCATCAAAGCCACAGCTCTCCATATTGCTTAGTAAATTAAAGACTCATATGGTCAGAAAAAGAAAAATATACAGTAAAGAGAGATTCAAAGAGAAAGAAAACCTCTAAATGGTTTACAGTGTGTATATGCAGGTTAAAAGTTAAAGTTCTTAAAGTTAAAAGGAAAGAAAGAGAGTAGTTGGGTGTGGTGGTACACACCTTTAATCCCAATGCCTGGGAGGCAGAGGCATATTGACCTCTGTGACTTCAAGGGGTAGAGGTAGATTGACCTCTGTGACCTCAAGGTGTGGTAGTACACGCCTTTAATCCCAATGCCTGGGAGGCAGAGACAGATCTCTGTGAGTTCAAGGTGTGGTAGCATACACCTTTAATCCCAGCACTGGGGAGGCAGAGACAGGAGGATCTCTGTGAGTTCAAAGACAGCCTGGTCTACAGTGTTATTCCAGGACAAAGATATACAAAGATCCTGTCTCAAAAAGTAAAAGTAAAAATAAAAGAAATAGAGGTTAAAATAAAGCCACATAAAGATGGAAAATGCACAGAGAATCTTCCATACTGTATGCTATTATGCTCTCTTTAAATTGTTTGATTGCTGAGGAAGGAGCAACAACTGCTAAAAGACTTTTGTTTATAAATGCTGCTGAACTAACCCAAGATAGGAATTTTGAAAATACCTTGGCTTCAAAATTGAAGTCAAAAGGTATGATACTTTGGAGAAGAGATTTTGCTTTTGTTTCCACAGAAAATGAGAGGCTCTGGATTTATTCAGAGTTAAGAAAAATCATCTTTGACCAAGGGAGGCCACCTAAAAAATCTCCGACAGGAATAGATGGCCCAGATGTCTGAGTTCTACATCCAGAACGGATTCAAGGCGCTGCCTGAGATGATCAGGTCTCACAGGATACTCCAGTCAGGACTTGATTATAACTCTAAATTTTCTTTAGGTCCCCTTAAGACTATCAGCGCCCCCAACCAGCAGGAAGTAGCCTAAAATACTACGCCCACATTCCCAACAAATGGATTATGGGTATTTTCCTTTGTTTAAAAAAAAAAAAGAGGGAAATGGTGCGGGAGAATTATCTGTATTCTGTCAATCATATTTTAATAAAACGCTGATTGGCCAGGCAGGCAATATAGGCAGGAAAGCCAGACAGGAAGTAGGGGTGGAGCAAAGAGACTGGGAGTATTCTGGAAGCAGAAGCTCTCTCTCAGCCATTCCTGGGCAGACCACCGAAGAGGCAACATGTAAGCTGTCACACTGAGAAAGGTACGGAGCCAATGTGGCTAATGTAGATAAAGATAATGGGGTAACATAAGTTATAAGAGTTAACAAGAAGCCTGACCTAATGGGCCAATCAGTTTATAACCTTAAGGAGTCCTGTGCGTGATTTTCTCTTTGGGGCATGCCGGCTGAGGGGTACCGGGCGGGACAGATACCCCAACAAGCCGGCCCTCGTGTTACACTACCACACCCAACTCAGGACTGTGGTGTCACCTGCCGCCTTTAGTTTTTCACAAGGCGGTTGAGCTGTATAGAGCAGCCGGGTCAGAGGGCACTAGAAACCCCTTTAATGGTTGGGGCAAACTGACGGTCTCTTGGGGGAACCAAGGGAGGTGAGTTGGGCCACACCAATGCCATGTCTTCTCTTCTCATAGGGCTGTGCCATGACCCTTTTCCATCTGTGAGGTCCAGGGGCTGCCCCAGTGCTGGTTACATTTCCGACGTAGGGTTATCTTGTCAGATGTTCCTTTTTTTGGGGGGGGTACTGGCTTGTTAACCTCCATGTCTCCTCCTGTCTAGGTGGAACCACCATGCCATCCTTGGGTACCTCTGAGATGGCAACAACCCATGCTCCTGAAGACTGGATACTCAATGGTGGGAGAAGCCTGGGCAGCCTGGCTCCTAGACATCCCCTCCCCCCCGCCTCGGGGGGGACCTCTGCCATTCTAAGCTTTCTTCCCCGGCATAGATGGATCAGCATCTAATTACCTACAAGGGACTCCTCACCTGTGTTTCCTCCCCCTCTATGGTGGAGACTGTCCCTCAAGTCATTCCAGGCCCAGGTTCTTCCTTACACAATCAGCTTCCACCTCCTGCCTCAAGCCTAGATGGTCTGTCCTGGAAAACAAGTGTCATGTATCTGATCTAAACAAGGAGCCAGCGCCTGGCCCCACCCCTCCTCCAGGTCCTTGCCTCCTGCCTGGCTCACTAGCCCAGGCTGCCCCTTACCCCTGAGGCAGCTTAGCTCTCCATTCTTCACTTGCTGACCTTGGTCTTTGCCTCTGGGTTGGCTCCCTTCACGTGCCCCTCCCTCCTCTGACTTCTTGACTTCATTTCCCGTTATCCCCTTGACTGTTGGTAACCCCCAGGCATAGGCTGACTGTGCCTCCCCATCCCTTCTCCTGACTGTCTTCCAGCCTTGTAGATCTTGCCAGATCACAGTGCCTCACCTCCAAGCCCCCCTCCTACAATCTCCACCTAGACTCCCCTGAGCACCCCAACTTGAAGCCGTCATCCCACCATCTCTGCCCACACCTGTGGCTGCACACAGCCCCTCCTGCTTCTCTGCACCCCTGTCTCAGAGGGTGGCCCCTGCCGACTGCGTGCCTGGGCTGCTCTTGGACACACCTCTCCCTCTCACAGGGCCGTGGAGTTCCGTCACATCAGGCAGGTGCCGTGAGGAGGGACATCTGCCCTGGCCGATTATTCCCAGGCCTCTTAGTGGATTCCCTTCCTCACTGATCACGCTGCCTGGCTTGCTTGGTGCTCGGGGTGGGGGTGGGGGGTTCGATACTACACTCAGGAGAAAAGGGAGTTTGCTTCTGTCACCCCTGCTGCTGGTTTGTGAATTGGGTCCATTATCTCTTCCTGTTGGGTGACTGGGAGTATCAAAAATGCCCCACTGCTAATTGTCTCTGTGGGTTGCTATTTACCTAGAAGAGGGCTGTGCCCAGTGGGGAGGACAGGCAAAGGGGGAAGACAAGGAGAGGGGAGTCTATGCCATCTTGTCTTGATTAAGGGATCTATTTGATTGTGTGGTCAAGTTTGGGTTTGGCTACACGAAAGGGACCAGCACAGGATCCCGTGTTATTTTCTGTACAGAGTGGCAGGGGCTTCCTCTACTGAAGCCAGAGGACACAATCTGGCCTCCAGGGCCAGTGAGCCCTCTGGGAAGGGACAAATCTCTGCAGCCCTGAGTGGGTCACAGAGTCTGGACTCTGCCCGGAGTTAGGCAGTGTTGGCTCTTTCACGGCCCAGCCTGTGAGAGGCACTGGCTACGGGAAGGGGGGCAAGTGCTCCATCTAAGGAGTGGGGACAGAGGGCGGTGGAGAAATTCTAGCAGAGACCCCTAGATAACGGACCTCGTGGGAGGGGGTGATGGAAGTTGCCAATCTTCTGCACCCCCAGGTCACCTCTCTTTCCTCGATACTGCAGGATACTGCAATCAGACAGTCCCCACTGCCCAGTCGCTGGTCCTCAGGGACTCGGGAGATACAGAGGGCTTTAGGCTGAGTATCTTTTTTTAATATTTATTTATTTTATTATTATGTATACAACATTCTGTCTGTGTGTATGTCTGCAGGCCAGAAGAGGACACCAGACCTCATTACAGATGGTTGTGAGCCATTGTGGTTGCTGGGAATTGAACTCAGGACCTTTGGGAGAGCAGGCAATGCTCTTAACCACTGAGCCATCTCTCCAGCTGAGTATCTTTTTTAGGGAGTCTGTCAGGCCTCAGCTGAGGACCTGCTCAGCCACTGGGCGATGTGAAAACACTTTATTGTTTTTAGAGACAGGTTTCTCTGTGTGGCCCTGGCTGTCCTGGAACTCTGTAGACCAGGCTGGCCTTGAACTCACAGAGATCTGCTTGCTTCTGCCTCCCGAGTGCTGGGATTAAAGGCGTGCGCCACCACCGCCCAGGAAAGTGACATGACTTTCTTGGTAGAGCGCTTGCCTAGCATGCTCAGAGTCCACGGTTCAGTTCCCTAACACTTTATAATTCAGGTGTAGTGGTGCAGGCCTGTGGAGGCAGAAAGATCAGAAGTTCAAAGTCACCCTCAGCTGCCCAGTGAATTTGAGACTAACCTGAGTCAGGTAAGATTCTGTCTCAAACAAAACAAAACAAACTTTAAATTAACTCACATCTGACTCTCTCTTCCCTTGTGAGCATAGGCAGTGTCTGTTTATTTGTTTATTTTTACGTGTATGGGTGTTTCACCTGCATATTTGTCTGGGCATCTTATGTGTGCAGTACCTATGAAGTCCAGTAGGGGGCATCAGATCCCTTGGAACTGGAGTTACAGACAGTTGTGAGCCGCTATGTGGGCTCTGGGAAGCAAGCCCTGGTTCTCTGTACCAGCAAGCAAGTGTTCGTAACTGCTGAGCCGTCTCGCCAGCCTCATGGGTTTTCTATGTCCCCATGCACGCTGGAAGGTGGGCTGGGGACAGGCAGTTTAGTCAGCCTCTGCTTGGCCTGCTGTGAATCCAAAGCTGCTCTGGAGAGCTCAGCCTTTGGGGACTCAGTTGGCCTGTGGTACCAGGTGCTAAGAACCCTCTGGGTGTGTTGTACTGCAGACCTGGAACACTCCCAGTATTAGTGCCCACTCTTCACCTCCCTATCACGGTCGCCTGACTTAGAGAGGGAAACAGGCTCAGCCGCACTTGGGATGAAGCGGGAGATGGAGCCAGCCAGACCCCAGCTATGGCAAGATGAATCTCCCTCCCCTATGGAGGTACAGCTCTGCCCTTCCCTGCCCTGCCCTACCCTGCCCTGCCCTAGCCTGTCCCCTCTTCTCTCCATCTCTCCTGTTAGGACCTGTTGTCTGCTCCTCCACCTTGCCAGAGCCTGTCTCTTGTCCCCCAGTCCCTCCTGCGGACGCTTGTCTGCAGTCATCTGCGGGCAGAGACCCAGGTTCTAGGTCCTTTGCATGCCCCCCAGCTCCGCTTCGCCATCCCTAACCAGTACTTGGGCCCCAAGGCTGCCTCCTCTTCCAGGCTCTTAGCAGCCCTGGAAGCCTGTAATCCCAGGGTTGAGTCACCACCGGTGGCTAAACCGCCTGACGCAGGTGCTATGCTGGCGTGAGCCTGTCCTTCACCTGTGGTCAGGAGCTCACAGTGCTCTCTCCGGGAGGTCTGGATGGTAAACACATCCCAAGACACACAGTCCAGGGCTGGGAAGTGTCACTCCCCCCCACCCCCCCAGCCGCAGGAGGGACCTTCTCTGCTCCCAGGGATAAAAGCTGACGTCAGGAGTTCAGCCCTGGCCCCAGATGAACTGAGGTAGGAAATAAAGCCGAGGCCTCCATGACACAGGAAGATTCCTGCTGCTGGCTGGCAGCTACATTACTTGCTTTAGGGAACTGTGTGGCCTGGGGCAGGTGGCCTGAGCCCTCCCTCGCTGAGATTACAGACTTCCAGAGAGACTAAGGGATTGCTTCCCTCCCATATGTGCACATGAAGAAGTCAGAGAGACAACATGCAAGGGTCAATTCTCACCTTTTGCCCTGTGCGTTCTTGGGGAGGGGTGTCAAATTCATGCCATCAGATTTGGAGGCCAACACCTATACTTGGCAGGATCTCCCGAGTGACATGGCACCCAAATGCCAGCTCCTGTAAGAGGAGCCCCTGCCAAGTGCAGTTGTGCCTTTTTCCATTCAGAAGGGCCACCCATGCAGGTCACCAATGCAGCCATCCTCACAGACAATTCATAAATTCATAGGGTCCCACGGGACTGCAGAATGCGGTCCCGGCGTAGCGCTTGCCACCCTTGGTGCTCAGGAGAGTAGAGAAGGAATCACACTCCTTTCCCTGTGTCTGGCTTCCCTGTCACTTCTTCCCACCTCCTCGGTACATTCCAGTGACCTGCCACAGGAGGAGCAGGGGCCCTTGGACCACCTGGAGCTAGTTACTAAGTATCTCTATCCTTTCTAGAAAGTTTGAACTTCTAGGAGAACACTATCTTTGTTATTATTTAGAATTTCAGTCCCACACGAATTTTGTTACCTTCGTAATCCATTAAATTTACCAGCATATTCCTGTGTTCACTATCTTTTCTTGAGGCTTTCTCTTTTTCCAGAAGTTCCTAATAGGTTTTCTGTACCACGATAATAGGTTTCTCCGCGATAATAGGTTTCTTCGACATTGTAAGCCAAATCAAGCCGAGTTGAAAAAGCAAAAGAACAGGTTTATTTGAGCAAGCAACTCCCAGGTGAGTTCTCCAGTCCCCGAGGTGAGGGCCGGAGAAGTCACATGCCCAAACTAAAGCAGGGAGCTTATACAGGCTGTGGGTGGGAGGCGATGCCAGAAACTGGGTCAAAAGCTGAATGCTTTAAGTAGGAACTTGGGCTGCTGGCAACTTCAGGGGAGGATCTGTTGCGGCTGCCAGGAATGCAGGACTGAGCTTTTTGGTGCCTTTTCTTTATTGGAGATTCTCTGAGAGGGTGGGGCTTAGAGAGAGAGTCAAGCAGGGGTGACCTGGAGCCTGGAGGTTCCAGCTGGACCTACTGAAGCTCACCCCTCCCCTCTCTGAATTCTACCCATCATTTCTTGGTAAGTAGCGGCCTTAGGGTTACGATTGCTGTGAAGAAACAGGATGACCAAAAGCGACTCGGAGAAGAAAGGGTTTATTTGGCTTATGCTCGTCACTGAAGGAAGCCAAATAGGGCTTGATCCTGGAGACAGGAGCTGATGGAGGCCATGGAAGGATGCTGTGTACTGGCTGCTCAGCTTGCCTTCTTATGAAACTCAGGACCACCAAGCCAGGGTGTCCCCACCCACCATAGGCTGGGCCCTCCCCATCAACCACTAGTTAAGAAAATACACTACAGCCCCATATTAAGGAGGCGTTTTCTCAGTTGAGGCTCCCTCCTCATAGCTGACTCTAGCTTGTGTCAAGTTGACATAAAAGTAGCCAGTACAGTAGCCCGCTGGTTTGTGTGTTTTTATTGTCTCTGGTCGCTTTTCAGAGTTAGTTGTCTCTTTTTTAAATTTTTAAAAAAAGGTTAATTCGTTTTTTGTGTATACAGTGTTCTGCCTGCATGTATGTCTGCAGGCCAGAAGAGGGCACCAAACCTCATAGATGGCTGTGAGCCACTATGTGGTTGCTAGGAATTGAACTCAGGACCTCTGAAGAGCAGCCAGTGCTCTTAACAGCTGAGCCATCTCTCCAGCCCCTAAGTTGTCTCTGTATCCTCAGATGCAGCCCAGTTTTGTCGGAATATCTAGAAATGGGCAGATATTCTTTTATCCCAGGTAGCATACCACATCAACTTTCAGTTGTTGAGAAATGTCGGCTTCCCTCTTACGAGCCAATGAGCATTTCCTGCTATTTCCTCTCAGGTCTCTGTCTGTCTTCTGGGTTTCTTCACCCTCACGTGTGACGTTGGTTAGTTGGGTCTGTCTGCCCAGCTCTGGGTCACAGTCTTGGTCACTCCACCAGCTAGCTCACCGCTCTCTTCAGACTGTCCTGCCAAGTAACGTTCCATGAGTTCTAAACCTTAAGAATCGCACTGCTGACTTGTGGAATTTCCAGTGGGTTCCTCTCCAGGACCACCTGTTTCTATTTCTCTTAAGCCAATCAGGGTTTCAACAATTTCTTATGGTCTTTGACGATGCCAAACATTTTTATTTGAAAATCTTCGGATTTTTCTATTCTTTCCGTCACATCTGGAGTGGTTTATAATCACCACGTGGTCAAGTTTCTCCAGTTGTCCTTACGATTAGCTTTGCCCACGGATTTGGGGGCAGGATCACCCTCCCCCATCGCCACCACGTGACTTGTCTCTTCCAGTGGTCCCGCTCCAGGCTGATGAGGTCATTTGAGGTTGCTCAGAATCTCCACTTACGGACGCAGGACGTCAGGGTGTCAAGTCCCCTGGGTTAGCGCTGATGCCCTGGCCCTGACGCTGCCCTGGGGACTCTACCCCAGCCTGGGCACAGAGCTCGGCTCCATCCCCTGCCTCATTCTTTTTACTTTTGTGATTTGATTCTTCAGCTGACAAATCAGAAAAGACGCTCTGCAGAACCTGCCAGAATGCCACAGGTGCAGGGCAAATGACCAAAACGGACTGTTTTGGCGATGGGTAACACAGGCCTCTTGGGTGGCTGATGCAGATGGAAGTTCTAGACTGTCAAGAGACAAATTCTGTGACTTAAGTTCTTTCTGATTTTGTGTGTGTGGGTGTGGGGGTGTGTGGGTGTGGGGGTGCGTTTTGCCTGCTTGTGAGTCTACCCTCCACATGTGTGCATATACTCCGTGGAGGGCAGGAGAGGGCATCCGATCCCTGTGGAACTAGAGTCACGGATGTGTAAGACACCATGTGGGGGCTGGGTCCTCTACTAGCGCGCTCAGTACACTTAACCATTGAGCTGTTTTCCCAGCCCCTTCACTGATTTGTCTTTGTGCATGTCTGTGTGTGTACATCTGTACTCGAAAGCGCGTGGAGGCAGAGCACAGCCCAGGGTTCCGTTCCTCATTTGCTATCCACCTTATTTTGAAGCAGGGTCTCTCATTGGCCTGGAACACACCACTTAGGCTTGGAGGCAAACCCCAGCCAGCCCATCTGCCTTCCGGCATTGGGATTACAAGTGTACACCTCTGCCTGGCCTTTTAGTCTGGGTTCTAGATATCAAACCCAGGCCATTGTGCTGACAAAGGGAGCTCTTTACCAGCTGAACCCTTGCCCCAGTTCCTGCTTTTGTGTGAAGTGTGGTCTCACGACGTAGCCCAGCCTTGAACTCAGTATGTAGCCCGGGCTGTAATAATCCTGGATGCTGGGACAATAAGCACGCACCACTCCACAGGGCTTGAGAGACAAATTCTGGCCTGCAGCTTAACAGTCATTCCTGTATCCCAGCCAGCATCCCCGATCTCTGCTCCCGGGCCTCCGCGGGTTTCCAGCGGGTTCTCCTGGACCTCTTTCCGCGTCTGTCACACTTTCAGTCTAGGCGCTACTGTCTCTGCTCAGGGTGCCGGCTTCGAAGACGATGGCGGTTCTCTGAGTCTGCTACATGGAAATGGCTGTCTTACTTTTTATTAAGGCTGCATCTTTTGGAGGGGACAGGGAGTTGTCTTGCTATGTAGGCTTGAATGGCCTAGAACTTGTTATGTAGACCAGGCTAGCCTTGAACTCACAGAGACCCCTCTGCTCTGCCTCCTGAGGGCTGGGATTAAAGGTACATGCCACTATGCCCAGCTCTGAGGTTGCATCTAAATGTTTTCTCCTTAAAGTTTCTCTGGCTCTGTTATAAGGAATGACCTGAAATATGGACTTTGAAATATTATCCTCTTTAATTCATTGACTTTTTTTCTTTTACTATAAAAGTTCATTAAATAGAAAATCAACAAAGTTTCCAGATCCCTGGAATGTGCAGAGTTTGAAGGGTAATTTTGAAAAACGAAACCGCAACCCACTGGCCCAGCTCTGAGCCCAGCTGTCTGATTTCTTCAGGCCGACTGTGCACAGGCGACCAATCGTAAATTACCATTCCCTCTTAAAAGCCAGCGGCAAGGAAACTTCTTGCAAGTTGAACTGTGTTGTTTTCCTTTGTTGGGGTCTTCTTTGCTCATTGAAGTTAATTCTTAATTGTTGAGAAACCATTTTGTCAAATTAAAACATTAGTGCAGAAACATGTACAAACCCTTAAGTCTGCAACATGACCGGCGTTCACACCCTCAAGTGGTCTCCTCTAGATTACGGGTGGAGGTGGGGACATTAGCTTCATCCTACAGCTAAGGAAATAAGGTTTGAGGGAGTAAAGTGAGGCTTTCCTGGGAAGAGACACAGGAGAGGGGCAGGGCCAGTTCCTGGGTCCGCTTAGTGGAGAAAGGGGCTGGGAGCAAAGAAAGGAGGCGTTGGTATTTAGGTAGTCTGGGTCCAGGAGGAAGGAGCAGGGAGGAGGGGCTATACAGAGGGGCGGAGGGGCGGGCTGAGAGCCTGCAGCCCTGGTGCTGGCTCAACTGCAGTATGGGGACAGATGGACAGATGTGTTACTTCCCCAGGCCTTGAACCTTTAAAAAAAATAGAACAAAGAACAAAGCCCGAATCTTCCTAATGGACAGGAAGGGTCTCACTATGTTGCTCATTGCAGGCCTTCGACACCTGACTTCAAGCAATCCTCCTGCCTCAGCATCCTGAGTAGCCAAGGACTTCTCATGCCTACCCAAGGGGCATACATTTCCACTTTTTCAGAAATATCTCTACTTTTACCTTTATAACCGGTCGATCCAAGGTCCTCACATGAGCTGGGCCAGTGCTCTACCCTGATCTATATCCTCAGGCCTCCAAAGACATATTAACAGACATACACCATATCACCACTGTCTGCCTGCCTGCCTGTCTGTCTGTCTATCTATCTATCTATTTATCATCTGTGAATGACAGAGTCTCCTGTAGCCCAGGCTACCCTCAAATTCTCTATGGAGCCCAGAATGGTCTTGGAGTCCTGATCCCCGTCTCTGCTTCTGGAGTGTGGAGATAAAGTTGTATACTGCTACACCCGGCTATCACTGTCTTATGTGAGTTTTTGGTTTGTTTGGGTTTTTTTGTCTGTTTGTTTTTTGATTTTTATTTTTCCACGACAGGGATTCTCTGTGTTGTTCTGACTGTCCTGAAACTCACAATGTAGACCAGGCTGGCTTTGAACTCATAGAGGTCTGCCTCCCTGAGTGCCGGGATTAAAGGTGTGCACCACCACTGCCCAGCTGTCTTTTATTTTTTAAGGACAGTTTCACACACATATATAAGCACGCGAGTGTGCATGGATGCCCACACACACACACACACACACACACACACACAGAGAGAGAGAGAGAGAGAGAGAGAGAGAGAGAGCGAGAGAGCGCTCAAAGACCCATCATCAGAACATTTTCAGTTTTACAAAAGCAAAGCAACCCCCATCTTCCCTGTCCTCTTTACCTCATTTGGCTTGGGTAGGCCAGAACTGTCACTCAAAGGCCTGGTCCTTAGCATGGTGCTGGGGATGATGGCTAAGGAGTTGATGCCAAGGTCCCTTTCTAGAACTGGTTACCCAGGTCTCGGGGTGGTGACTGCATGGGGTTTCCAGGGTTATCAAATAAAAACACACCCTGCTCAGTAAAGTTTGAATTCATTTACATGTATGGATGCATGTATGTATATACACACACATTTACACGTACGGATGCATGTATGTAAGCGCACATATTTACACAATCAAGTGTCACTTGCCAGAAAGTGTGCTTTACTTGGGCATCCTGTACTGGTCTCAATGCTCCTCCAGGGATGCTGGCATAGTTGCTGAGGGTGGCCCAGAGTGGGCCAGAGAGCCAGAGCTTCCCCCGAGGGTTCAGCAGACCCTTGTCACCAGTGCAGTGACCTTCAGCCACCTGCAGCTGTGGCCCCAGGGCAGCGAGCCTGTTTCCCAGCCTTCCTCCTGGCTGCTTGGCAGGCCCTTTATTTATCTATGTTTTAATGAAAACAAATTAGGATTTTCTCACTCTCCCAGGTGATGGCTCTTGTGATAAGAGGAGGCACCTGGCTCCTCTGTCTGTCAGGCTCAGCCCCAGTGGAGAGGCCTCAGTGGGGCTGGGTTTCCAGCAGGCTGGCTCCCACAAGCTGCTTTTCCATTCCTCATTAACTCTTTGTTGTCTGTCTGTGCACTGAGAGAGGCTGGAGGGGCCTGGGATGGCGGCCAGGAAGAGAGCCACCAAATATAATAAAAATAAAATATAAAAATGTGCTGTCCCGGGCACCACAGCTGTGAGGTCAGTCTGGCTATCCCAGGATGGTGAGGGATCGTGTCAAAAGTTGATTTGAGGCAAAACTGTGATTTAATCAAAGGCTCATCAGACCTGGGGCTCTACCCAGGGAATGTTCCACGTCTCGACCGAGAGAAGCTTTTGGTTAACCCGAATAAAGTGTTCTGTTTTCTGAGACGCGGTCTCACTATGTAGCCATGGCTGTCCTGAAACTTACTATGGAGACCAGGCGGGCCTTGAACTCATTAAGATCGGCTCACTTACTGCCTCCTGAGTGCTGGGGTTAAAGACGTGTGTCACCATGCTTGAGTCATGACAAGTTTTTGTTTTATGACGCTGTCTGGGAGACACTACCTCTCCCTCCTTCTGGCTGCTCAAGAGTCAGGCCTGGGGCAAGAGAAGCTCCGAGGGAGGCTGAGCTAATGGGATGGGGTGTTTGAAGAAAGGATATCTAACATCTTCAGGTAGAGGTTGTTCACGAGTGACCTAGAGAACTGAGATGAAGTCTGTGGTGGAGAGCTGGTCTCTTGATGTCACATGACCGTCACCATCTTGGATCATAGTTGTCATCATTCCAGACCTTCATAGGGTGGACTCCAGAACATTCCCTTCCAGCAGAGAGGGAGGGTCGTCAGACTTCTGTCCCCGCTCTGCCCATCTGCAGGGCATCCTGCCCAGATGGGTGTTATCTCGAGGATGCTGGAATATAGAGGAAGGGGAAGACTGTCAGGGATGGGAACTCTTGGGATGCTTTCTTGAGCTGTCACTCATGCTGAGGTGGGTGGGTCTTGGGGTGATGCAGCTCCTGGAAAACAACCCCAGAAACAATGGATCTTAGGAATGGGAGAAAGGGACTGGTGAGACGGCTCAGTGGTTAAGAGCACTGGCTGCTCTTCCAGAGGACCTTGGTTCAATTCCCAGCACCCACATGGCAGCTTACAACTGTAACTATAGTTCCAGGGAATCTGACACCTTCACACCAATGCATTCAAAATAAAGTTTAAAAAAACGGGGAAAAGGCTGGGCAGCACTCAGGAGGCGGAGGCAGTCAGATCTCTACGTTCGAGGCCAGACTGGTCTACATAGTCAGTTCCAGGACAGCCAGAGCTACACAGAGAAACTGTCTTGAAAAACAAAAACAAAACAAAAACAAAAACAAAGCAGGGATGAGGTAGGGGAGATGGGGTAGGATGGAGTAGGGAGATAGGGTAGGGGAGATGGGGTAGCATGGGGTGGGGAGATGGGGTAGCATGGGGTGGGGAGATGGGGTAGGATGGGGTAGGATGGGGTAGGGTAGCTCAGCAAGTAAAGTACTTGCTGGGTGTGGTGATGTCTGCCCATCATCCTAGCACCGGAGAAGCAGTAACAGAAGCACACCTGGCACCCACTTGCCAGTTTACTCACCGAGTGGGAGAGACAGCCTTAAGGAGGTGGAGGGCTGTTGGCAGGGTTTAGTGGGCAAGGGAGCCTTCGGCCAGGCCCGACCACCTGAGTTCACTCCCTGGGACCCACGTGGCAGAAGGAGAAAACTGACTCTCTGTTTCATACTGGTGCCAGGATGTGTGTCCATGCACACACACACACACACACACACACAATTCAGTGTAACAAAAAAAAGGTAACAAGTTAGAGATTGATGTTGACCTCTGACCTCCACACACACAAAACACACATACACGTACAAAGCCATTAGAAGCTAAGTGTGATGACTTATTCCTGTAATCCTAGCATTCAAGAGGCTGAGGCAAGAGGATCGCCATGAGTGAACTCCAGACCAAACTGGAGTACAGAGTGAGAACTTGTCTCAAAAAAAAAAAAAAAAAAAGTAAGCCAGAAAGGCGCAGCACAGCTGGGGGTTCCCAGGGGTTTTTCTCAGGTCCCAGCTTCCCTCCAGGGAGGTACTGGGGAAGTGTCAGCATGAAAGGCAGACAGACCTTCTCCTTTCTCATGCCCTGCAGTGACATCTCACTCTTTATCTCCCTCCTGGGAGGCAAAGGCAGCAGGAAGTGACCAGGACAAGAGGTGACTGGGCCATGGGTCAGAGGCGGCTCCATCTGCAGCTTTGAAGGTGTCAGCCAATGACCACCCTTGCCTGGTCTCCCAGGGAGGGAACTGCATGCAAGCAGGGAAGTCAGAAACATAGATATCTTGTGTCTTTTCACATACTGTAATTTACTACAAGAATAAATTCACGCCGGGACGTGGTGGTGCACGCCTTTAATCCAGCACTTGGGAGGCAGAGGCAGGAGGATCTCTGTGAGTTCCAGGACAGCCAGGGATATTACATGGAGAAACCCTCTCTCAAAAAACCAGATAGATTGATAGATAGATAGATAGATAGATAGATAGATAGATAGATAGATAGATAGACAGATTCACAAGGTCAGTTTCATTGGCTCCAATTTACCAAATAGTCCCAATTCCCCTTGACTAGTGGCCGTTGGCAATCACAAACTTGTTTATTGTAATCTTAATTACTAATATTAACTCTCAGTTCACACATTAACATCACACCATGTCACAGAATGGCTAAGGAAGGATGGAAGAAGATGCCGGGTTCAAAGGTCATCTTCAAGTCAGAGGTAGAGTTGAGAAAGGCTGTGAAGGACCAGACACCAACAGGTCAGGCACAGAGAGGTCAGGAGGGAGGGCTGGGGGCAGCACAGAGAGGTCAGGAGGGAGGGCTAGGGGCAGTAGAGGGAGGGCTGGGGACAGCAGAGGAAGGGCTGGGGGCAGTAGAGGGAGGGCTGGGGATAGCAGAGGAAGGGCTGGGGGGCAGTAGAGGGAGAGCTGGGGACAGCAGAGGGAGGGCTGGGGGCAGTAGAGGGAGGGCTGGGGGCAGTAGAGGGAGGGCTGGGGGCAGTAGAGGGAGGGCTGGGGGCAGTAGAGGGAGGGCTGAGGCAGCAGAGGAAGGGCTGGGGGCAGTAGAGGGAGGGCTGGGGGCAGCAGAGGAAGGGCTGGGGACAGCAGAGGGAGGGCTGGGGGGCAGCACATTTTGAGGGTCAATTCTAAGTGGGCTGAGTGTTATTTATGGGCAGGGGGACACTGCTCCAGTTGGAACCCAGGGACAGAGGCAGGAGTCTTTCCACATGACAACTTCCTGGGGAAGACTCGTGAAAATGACAAGGTGGAGTCACTTTTTCTTGACTCTTAGACTCAGAATGGAGGCCACACAGGTCCAGGCTGTTGCAAGTTTCTCAAGAGCAGATCTGGCCTGCAGCAGATACTCAGCACAGCACAGAGAAAGCCAGAGTGGGGGCCCCCACCTTTCTCTACAGCCTCCTGAAGTAGGTTCCACAGAACCTTCCAGGCACCCTGTGATAAAAGGATTCTGGAGTCAAGAGCCAGGTCTGGCGGTGCCAACAAGTAATCCCAGCAGGAAGGTGAGGAGGTGAAGGCTCTCTTAGGCTATAGCAAGACTGTCTCAGCAAAACCAAAGTAACAAAAAAGACATTGGAGCCATAGAAGACATTCATATAGTGCCAAGTTAGAGGTGTGGGGGGTTGGGGGGAGGGCTTTGTGAATGAAGTACTGGCCAGTCAAGCATGAGGACTGGAGTACACATGCTCAGAGCCCACATATTGCTGGGTGGTCATGGTGAACACAAACACACACACACACACTATACACACACACACACACACACACACACACACACTACACACACACACATATGCACACACACTATATATACACACGCACACTATACACACACAAACACACACTATACACACACATGAACACACACTATATACACACACACACTATACACACACATGCACACACACACACACACACACACACAAAACAAAACCGGGCATGGTGGCACACACCTTTAATCCCAGCACTCAGGAGGAGGAGGCAGGGGTAGGCAAATCTCTGTGAGTTCAAAGCGAGCCTGGTCTACAGATTGAGTTCAGGACAGTCAGGGCTACACAGAGAAACCCTGTCTCATAAAACCTAAAAAAAAAAAAGAAAAGAAAAAGAAAAAAGAGCATCCTCAAGCCCTTTGCACCAGCTGCTCTGACAGCTGGTGCTCCTGTCTCTGTCTCACCCCTGCTCACGGGAAGGCTCTGTTCTGGTGAGCATGCTGGGGCCTCAAGTTCTGACTGTGCACGCCCTGCTGCATGTTCTTAACCTCCCCACCCCCAACCCCCTACTACTCATCTGGTCTTATACAACTGATCACTGTCCACCCTTCTTACCAAAGCAGAGACCCATGGGGCAATATTCAAGAAATCAATTTCAGATCAGCAACTGGAAAAAAATTAACTACTGAGACAAAAACACACGAGCGTCTTAAAGCTCTTGCTGTTTTTTTTTCCAAGTGTCTTCCAGGAAGGTGGTGTTGGGAGACACACCCACGGAACCTCCTGGAGTGTCTGTGCACAGGGTTACTGTAAATTTCACACTTCAACAAGGCCTCAATCATCAGACCCTGCAGCAGCCAGAGTCAGAGCAGAGTCAGCAACAAAGACGCTGAGTCAAGCAGGTCAGAGCGGCAGCACTTAGGACCGACTACAGGGGACCATCCCCCAGGGAAGCCGCTCAGGTGGGTTAGCTCTGACTACAGGGGACCATCCCCCCAGGGAGGCCACTCAGGTGGGTTAGCTCCGACTACAGGGGACCATCCCCCAGGGAAGCCACTCAGGTGGGTTAGCTCCGACTACAGGGGACCATCCCCCCAGGGAGGCCACTCAGGTGGGTTAGCTCCGACTACAGGGGACCATCCCCCCAGGGAAGCCGCTCAGGTGGGTTAGCTCCGACTAGAGGGGACCATCCCCCCAGGGAAGCCACTCAGGTGGGTTAGCTCCGACTACAGGGGACCATCCCCCCAGGGAAGCCACTCAGGTGGGTTAGCTCCGACTACAGGGGACCATCCCCCCAGGGAAGCTGCTCAGGTGGGTTAGCTCCGACTACAGGGGACCATCCTCCGGGGAAGCCGCTCAGGTGGGTTAGCTCTGACTACAAGGGGCCATCCCCCCAGGGAAGCCACTCAGGTGGGTTAGCTCCGACTACAGGGGACCATCCCCGAAGGAAGCCGCTCAGGTGGGTTAGCTCCGACTACAAGGGGCCATCCCCCCAGGGAAGCCGCTCAGGTGGGTTAGCTCCGACTACAGGGGACCATCCCCCAGGGAAGCCGCTCAGGTGGGTTAGCTCCGACTACAAGGGGCCATCCCCCCAGGGAAGCCGCTCAGGTGGGTTAGCTCCGACTACAGGGGACCATCCCCCCAGGGAAGCCGCTCAGGTGGGTTAGCTCCGACTACAGGGGACCATCCCCCAGGGAAGCCGCTCAGGTGGGTTAGCTCCGACTACAAGGGACCATCCTCCGGGGAAGCCGTTCAGGTGGGTTAGCTCCGACTACAGGGGACCATCCCCCCAGGGAAGCCACTCAGGTGGGTTAGCTCCGACTACAGGGGACCATCCCCCAGGGAAGCCGCTCAGATGGATTAGCTCCGACTACAGGGGACCATCCCCCAGGGAAGCCACTCAGGTGGGTTAGCTCCGACTACAGGGGACCATCCCCCCAGGGAAGCCGCTCAGGTGGGTTAGCTCCGACTACAGGGGACCATCCTCTGGGGAAGCCGCTCAGGTGGGTTAGCTCCACTACAGGGGACCATCCCCCGGGGAAGCCGCTCAGGTGGGTTAGCTCCGACTACAGGGGACCATCCCCCCAGGGAGGCCACTCAGGTGGGTTAACTCCGACTACAGGGGACCATCCCCCAGGGAAGCCGCTCAGGTGGGTTAGCTCCGACTACAGGGGACCATCCCCCAGGGAAGCCACTCAGGTGGGTTAGCTCCGACTACAGGGGGCCATCCCCCAGGGAAGCTGCTCAGGTGGGTTAGCTCCGACTACAGGGGACCATCCTCCGGGGAAGCCGCTCAGCAGAACTCCCATCAGGAGGATGTTCTCAGAGGAGTACAGAGAGGATGGAGGCTGTAGGACTTAGATGACAGACAGCATGGGGAGAGCGGCTGAGGCTCTGCTAACAACGCTTCCCCCCTCCCCCCCCCCACCCCAAGTGGACCGACTGGGAAAACTTCAACAAGGCCAGGACCTCTGACCAGAGCTACAGACTTGGGCCTTTCCCAAGGCAAGTGGCTGCTGAGAAGGCTAGGTGTGGTCCCTGTCTCCCACTCCTCACAGCCTAGGGTGACCCCCTAGGAAAACCAGATAGGGAACACATGACAAACCCTGGTGTCCTGCTGTTTAGATTTTTCCAGCCACCAGGCTTGCTATCCTCCCGCCACCCCAATTTTTTTTTCCTTATAAAGAACCCAGTTTCAGGTATTCTAGTCACACAAAATACCCCAAGCTAATCAGGCACTAAGAGATTGTCCATCCCTCATTGGTGGTCGACTTCCTTCCTTGCTGTCACTGAAGGCCTAAATTGCTAGACTGGGATGTCCCACTCAGTAAGGTCTTGGCTCTAACTGACTAAAACCAGCAGCTCTTGGGTCTGTAAACTTGGTGGCAGATCCATCGTCTCCTGTTGAGCCCAGCCTTGGCAAGCTCCTGGCTGAATCTGAAGAAGCAGTCCTGGGCCCTGGCTCCTGACCCTGAGGGTTGCATGCCTGTGGCTTTAAACTCTGTCTCTGCCTTACTACACTTCCCATGAGCCTCGGGCCTTGGATGGAAGTCTCAGGAGGCCACCTCTTGCTGGTGGCTCATGCTCTGCTTTAACTTAGTCTGGGAGATGGGTTCAAGCTGACACTGAAGGCCACACAGAATCCAAGGGAAGGGACCTTGGCCCTATGGTGGGAGATGTTTCAAGGTGACTGCAAAGCATGTAGGGTCCTCTAGTCCAGTTGGAATTATGCTCTCATGAAAACCTTATTCCCGTCATGAAGGGCAAAAGGAGTCCAGGCCAGAGTGGCCCCAGAGTGGGAGAGTCTCCTCTAGGCCTGTCATGGAGGGATCCTCAGCTTTGGCTCCAGTTCTGAGTCACTCCTCCCTCTTCCCCTGAGGTAGCAACCGTCAGTCCCTGAGCAGCCAGCATTCATGTTCCTGGGGGTGAAAGGCCCTTTCACTGCCTTCTGGCTCCAGCCCATGTAGGGCATGCACCCAATTCCTTTCAAAGGGAGGGCGTTCCCAATAGGTGTGCTGAAAACCCACCCCACCAGGCAAACAACCCACCCACAAAACGGTTTTTTAAAAAACTAATAAAACTTGCATTTAGAAGCGTTTCAGGTTTCCAGAAGAGTCGCCCAGAGCATACAGAGAAATCCCAGTGTTCCCTGGTATTTATGTTTTCACACACACTGCCTGCTCGCCGTGGTGATGCAGGCTGGCTGCTCTGGATGACAGGCAGGCCTCAGGGTCTACTCCGGGCTCCATCTTCATGTTTTATATCCTATGAGTTTTGACGAATGTGTCTGTTCTGCCAGAACCATCTAGAAGAATGTCACTGTGCCTTCCTGATGCCTGATGTCCCTCCCACTCCTTGCTTTAACAGCGTCCCCAACCCCTGAACATCATTAAACTTTCTGAGAGAAACCCTGTTTCATCTTGGCCTTCAGGAGACCACTGGGGACTTCCCAAGACACACAAGGTGCTTTGTGCAGTGCCTCAGAAATCCTATGACTGTCCGAAGGGTTCATGAGGCAAGAAGTTTTCTCTGAGTTTGTTTATTTATCATTTATTTATTTTAGATAAAATCTCATGTGGCCTCCAATTACTGATCTTCATGTCTCCAACTCCAGAGTGCTGGGATAACAAGCCTGCACCACCACACAGCTTGTTTTTTTGTGTTACATTTATTTGTGTGCGCGTGCACATGCGCACATGAGTACGTGAGTGTGTGTGCACTCATCTGTGTGTGAGCACATGCATATGTGTGTTTGTGTGCGTGCGTGCACATGCATGTGTGTTTGTGTGTGTGTGCACCACATGACTGCAGGCGCATTCAGAGCCTGGAGGATGGCATCAGACACCCTAGGCTGGAAGAGTGCTGGCACCTTCTGATCTCAAAGCCAGTGCTATGTGCTTCCTGTCTTATTTAGAGCCACAGAGACAATTTTCTTCTTTCTTTCTTTCTGCCTGGAAAACTCCGCAGCTTAGCATAAACTCTTAAGGTGACTGTGATGTCTGGGACCCTCACACAGAGCATGAGCCACCAGCAAGAGGTAGTCTTTTTTTAAAAAAAAATATTTATTTATTTATTTATTTATTTATTTATTATGTATACAATATTCTGTGTGTGCCTGAAGGCCAGAAGAGGGCACCAGACCTCATTACAGATGGTTGTGAGCCACCATGTGGTTGCTGGGAATTGAACTCAGGACCTTTGGAAGAGCAGGCAATGCTCTTAACCGCTGAGCCATCTCTCCAGCCCCAAGAGGTAGTCTTCTGAGTCACCCATCCAGAGGGCACCAAGACCCAAGGCTCATGGGAAGTGCATTAATATACAGGTTTATTAATACACTTCAGGCAATGGTTCAGCTAAGTTTTCTGCTACCACATGAGGAAGTGACCTCCAGTGCCCAAGAGTGTTTCTTTCTGGCTAGTTCCAACTTCCTTCAGGCCCAGATTCTTCCTACTGATCTTGAAGCCAGTGCTATGTGCTTCCTGTTTTATTTAGAGCCACAGAGCCAATTTTCCTTCTTTCCTTCCTTCCTTCCTTCCTTCCTTCCTTCCTTCCTTCCTTCCTTCCTTCCTTCCTTCCTTCTTCCCTCCCTCCCTCAGCTCAGCATGGCACTATGTCAGGAATGTCATAATCCTCGTTTATCACACAGCAAGACCTGGCTCCTGAAGAAAGCAGGTGAGGGGTCACAAACCACTCAGCAGGCAGAGGAACAGAACATTGAAAAGACCTTTCAAAAGCCTGTTTAGTGAATTGTAGCGGCATGTAGCCGTCACCGTGTGACGTCAGGTATACTCACAGAGGCAGTGAATCTGTCCCACATTTTAAAAAAAATAACCATTTAAAAGATCCAAAATGAAAGCCGGGCTGTGGTGGCGCATACCCTTAATTCCAGCACCCAGGAGGCAGAGGCAGATGGATCTCTGTGAGTTCAAGGCCAGCCTGGTCTCCAGAGTGAGTTCCAGGACAGCCAGGGCTACACAGAGAAACCTTGTCTGGAAAAACAAAACAAAACAAAACAAACAAAAATTCAAAATGTGGTGCTTAATTAGTCTTCACCCTCCTCAGATGTCCCTCGCGTAGAAACCTCGTCCCTCTCCCATCTATCCCTTCAATCTTTTCCAATGCAGCATCCGCAGAACCTGGTAGGTTTGTGCAGGTGTCCTAGGCTTCCAGAGACTCAGGTTCTCAGATGAGAGGAGGCGCACCAGAGCTGCCTGTGATGTAGCTGGAATGAGCTCTCTCTCTCTCTCTCTCTCTCTCTCTCTCTCTCTCTCTCTCTCTCTCTCTCTCTCTCTGTGTGTGTGTGTGTGTGTGTGTGTGTGTGGTGATGGGGGAAGATTAGTAGTTAGAACTGAGCGCACCCTCGGGTTTTCCGCTGAGAAGTTTCCCACACTCAGGCGGGAAGCGGCAATTCCCTGCAAAGGAAAAAGGGAAAGGGGATTTTGGGGTGGTGTAACTCTTCTGTGGGCTTTTCAGAACGGTGCGCCAGAGCAGCTCTGCCCCTACCTGGATCGCCTGCTCTTCCTTCCCAGCGCGGTGAGTCGGTGAGGCAGTGGCGCCCCAGGCTTCACCACGCCCTGCGCACTGCCCGGAACCTGCACCTCCCTTCACCGTAGTTACCCTGGCACATTCACCTTCTCCGAAGCCTTGTTTGCCTTGCTTTGGCATAACCTCAATAGACCACTTTCAACACCCTCCGGACAGAATTAATCACTTTCTCCTCTGCGTCTGCGCAAGCGCGTGTACGCACGCGCACACATACGCAAAACCAAAACAAAGAACGTTTTATTATGGAAAGACTTTTTCTTTTACTTTCTGTTTTATTTACTTATATTTGATCAGTTCACATCTTGTTTACTTACCTGCGTGAGGCAGTATGTGCGTTGGGGGAGGGGTGTATGTCGTAGTTCAAAGGTGATGTGAAGGTCAGAGGACAATTTGTGGTAAAGCCAACTTTTGAGGTCCACTTTGTGGGTCCCTGAGATTGAACCTACGAGCAAGTGAATTTAATCTTTGAGTCATCTTGCGTGAGCCATGTGTGCGTCTGTGTGAGTATATTCACACATGTGTGCTGGTGATAGTGAAGACCAGAAGGTGTTGGATCCCCTGTAGTTGGAGTTACAGGAAATTGTGAGCCCACCGAGTGGGTGCTGGGAAGGCACCGAGTGGGTGCTGGAAGGGTCCTATGGTTAAGTAGCAAGTGCTCCTAACCACTGAGATATCGCTCAGCGTGCACCCCCCCCCACTTCTTCCTTTTGGTTTTTCAAGACAGGACTGTCCTGGAACTCACTCTGTAGACCAAGCTGGCCTCAAATTCGGAGATCCCCCTGCCTCTGCCTCCCAGAATGCTGGACTTGAGCCACCACCACCTGCCCCCTTTTGTTTGTTTGTTTGTTTGCTTGCTCTTTTAAAGACAGGATCTTGGTCCATAGTTCTGTCTGTCCTAGCACTCACTGTACAACCAGGCTGCTATTACACTTGTAGTGATCCTCCTGCCTCAGCCTTCAACGTGTTGAGATTACATGCGTGCATTTTTAAGAATTTAAAAGTAAGAACTCTGCGTGTAGCTCCGGAGTTCCAGATTCTCCTGTTGTAGAGACTCGGGGCCCCTGGGCCTGCTACAGAGAGACACGGAGCCAGGCACAAGCAGCGAGTGGATGCTTCTTCAATGTCAGATGCCGCAGAAATGATGACCAGATCCAAAGCCCTGGAAGAGGACACGAAGGTCCAGGCCCATGGGGCAGCCAGTGCGGCCGGTGCGGTACCCGTGGGTGGTGATCAGCCCGACTCATTTAAGCCAGCGTCCCGTCCCCAACACGACACCCCCCCCACGCACCCCGCGACTGTCCTGTGGTGGCCGCCGGGTGCCTCCTCCTCCGGCTCCCGCCTGGCCCGGGGAAAGTTGTAGTGACTAACTTTCATGGGGGTGGTGTGGCGGGTGGCGCGGGACGCACCTGCGTGGGGGCGCGGGGCGGGGCGGGCGCGCACCTCGACGGGGCGGGGCGGCCGTGCTCCCGCCTTCCTCCCGCCCTCCGGCGGCGGCCGCGAATTAGCCACCTGGGAGCCCGCGCCCCGCGGCCCCGCCGTCACACTTTCCTGGGAGCGGCGGCCACGGCGGCACCATGAAGAAGTCTTATTCAGGTGGGCGCCGCGCCCGGCGTGGGGAGGGTCAGCGTCGGGGACCTGCGCGTGTCACCTGAGCGCTGGTGGTCGGAGTGGACGAGGCCACCCAGGAACCAAGTCGGTCCTGTGGCTCAGACCTCGCGGGACGTTGTACTCCCTGGATAGTCTATAGTCCCGGGCTGGATTGCCCCCTCCCACAGATGGTGATTGTGGGGGCGCTCCACGCGTGAACTCTGTTCTCCACGCACTTGGCTTTCCCCTATGTTCAGACCCCTGGGGCCGCCAGGGCCTGGAGGAGGCCGCTGTGCAAGTCTCTTGCCCTCTGCGCCGCTGGAGTTTCTTCTGATTTTGCCCTTTCGCTGTCCCTCGCTGTCCCTCGCAGACCTGGCTCACTCTAGAGTGTGAGGGGCTGCTCTGGGGGCGTCCCCCTCGCCCTGTCAGTGGAATGTTTGGTGGCGCTTGAGGCACCTGGCTGCGGTCCGGGTGTGATGGTGGGGTGGTGCTGGATGGAGGGGTCTGGACCAGGCCCCTGCATCTCTTTCTGGCGGTAACTCATATTGTCATTTGCCCAGTGGGGCACTGGAAGGTCTCCAAACGGGGCCACCCAGAAGGGTTGGGCCAGTTATTTGGTCTCAGGACGTCTTGAGTGTTTTAGCATGGCTAACTTCACTGTAACAGGTAGTGGTGTGTGTGTGTGTGTGTGTGTGTGTGTGTGTGTGTGTGTGTGGTGTGTCCCGGGGGGGGGGTGTTGCAGGGCTCTCTCCACTCTCTTGCTTCGCGCTTCCATTCCACAGACAGCCCAGCTGAGGCCGTGAAAGCGGGTTAAGGCAACCCTGATCTCCACTCTTCCTTGTGACCCAGGCTGAATCCTTTGTCCGCTTCCTCTAGCCTCACAAACCTTCTCTTCACGTTCCTCTCCTAATCTATTTGGACAGGAAGCGCTCTGCCAAGAACCTGTGAGTTCATTTAAGATAAGAGCTGTGAATCAGGAGACTGACTTAGAGTTGAAGAGGTTATTTGAGCCATCCCCCTGCCTTGAGGTCATGCTCTGTTTCCTCCTGCTTTCCATATTTAAGAACCAAAATGTCTTTGACTTCATCTTAAAGAGGGTCATTTAACTTGCCCTAAAAAAAAAAAAAAAAAAAAAAAAAAAAAGCCTTCTGGGCCAGTAGCTCCCCGGTGGTTCTTAGCTGTTAACTTGCTGCTTGGCCCCCAGTCGCTGGCTTCTTTCAGGAGAACTTGTTGATGGGATGGTGGGGGAGGTGGGGGCTTCCAGGTGGTGTGTGTTCAGGTTTGGCACTGGGCCCCTCTCCCTCCCCAACATGCTCCAGATGCTTGGAATGGTTGTGGGCATTGGGGCCCTTTCCCGGGCTCTCTGGCTGGTTTGGGGATGGCCGATGCCTGTACTTTGGTTGGTGTCTCCTCACACTTCCCGACTGGTGGGTCTGGACACTGAGCTACCTAGGTCCTCCCAGCTCACAGGTGCCTGACTTACTGTACAAACCCCAGAAAGCCACCCCCAAGTCTGGATGGGGTGTCTAAAGCCTGGAGTTTCCGGGGATGGGGTGAAGACCAGTACTTGCCCCGGCATCTCTCCTATGCCTACCCAACCTTGACCAGGTACATTTTTGCAAAAATATGAAGCTTTTTGTGATAGGCGTGTGGAAGTCCAGCTTCCAGCCCCTAGAAAAGCAAGCTCTGTTTCCTTCTGTTTACCTAAAGGGGTAGGGCCCCTGGAGGATGGGCAGAGGGAGGGTCTGGACCATATCCAGTTTGTTCCCTGCCTGGCAGGGTGCCAAGGGGTGCTTGGGTCACTCTGCTGCAGTTGGGTGGTAGGAGTTCAGCCCACACCGGTGTCCTCCAGGTCTCCCGGAGCCAGCCCTGTTCTGAGTAGGGTCTCTTGCCAAAGTCAGATTGACTCTTAAGAGCCATCGCCACCAGAAACTCAAGCAAAGTAGCAAAGAATGTTAAAAATCTCCCCAGCACCTGAAAATCCAAGGGCAACCAGTAAAGTTTGTGTCTTTCCCATAGACGGAGTGGGATTATCACTTCTAGGCCTGTTTATGAAACACATGAACTGGCTACCACACTGTGGTCAGGGAGCAGCCGTGAGCATTCCTGGGCCGCTCGAGAGGGGAGATGAGAAGCCTGTCTGGAGTGACCCCATGGCTTTACCTACAGCCACCAAATATGCTTTATGTGGTGGGCGCCCGTAGTCAGGCTAGAGGGCACAGAAGCAGTAGCAGGACACGCTCTTAGCTTGCAGGAGCTTGCCTTGTCACTGGGAAGGCAAGATCCGGGTAAGATAGCAGCTCACTGCTAACCCTGTCTCCTCTGAAGCAGCCCAGGGCACCTGGGAGGAAGGCGTGAGGCTTTTGGAGTGACCTTTAGGAATAAGGGGTCTGATGCAGTGGAGAATAAAAAAGGATTTTCCCAGGTGGGGACTGTGCAGGACACCAGGGCCATTTAGGGGACCCTCTGGCGGTCCCAGCTCTTCATGAACACATCCATCTTCCCTTCTGTTTTGGTGGCGAGCTGTAGCAGTGTGGCCCAATGGTTAAGGTGGGAACTTGAAACTGTGAAGCTCTTGGGATTAAGTCCCTGGTGCTGCAGGGACCGGAATACTTTATCTCACAAGTCCCATTGTTAAACAGGGACAAAGCTTGGTTGTGACCATGATTTTCTACAGGAACAGGTTCAGAAGTACCTGTTCTAACTCTCCAACTGTTATCCAAGCATGATTTCCCTAGGCCATTAGGAGGGACCGGGAGGCCGTGTGTTACCCTGTGCAGGGGGACCTAAGGCTCCTTTTGACTCACACGGTCTGGAGGCCCCTCTGCGCTGGAGCCAGCTGCAGGCCACACCTTTTGTCCTCTGGGGTCCTGAACTTAGCTCCTCACAACCTGTGAGTCTCCTGGAATTCCCCTTCAGTGCCCTTGGCTTGCTTGGAAGTTTTCAGTGGCAGAGGCTGGGGGTCTTAGCTGTGAGCCACCAGACTGGCCAAGTGGATCTCTGTGTGCACTTTGGCGTTGTCTTGGGACTCCTGTGGCTTTCGGGAGACTCTCAAAGCAGGTGGCTAGCTTTGCCAGCTCTATACTGCGCAGGGATTCAGTCCTAGGAAGTCCACAGGGATGAGGGTTTCATCCCTGCCCAGCGCTCTAGTGGGCTTTGGAAGGGCATAGGATGCCCCCTCTGAGGTCCCTTCTGAGTAAGCTACTTGCTGTTGGTTGGCAAGCATGGGAATGGATGACTTTCTGGTTCCTCCGCATCTTGGTGCTGGCTCGGGCCACCCCTTGTCTCCTCATGGTCATGCTGTTTGTTCTGCTGCATCCAAGGGACCTGGGGCTGGAGGGCAGCCTCCCCCAGCAGCTGGTCTATGGCTGTGTCCCATACTAGCCTAGCTCCTGAGGTCGCTAGTCCCAGGAGAGCTGACTGAGCACAAGCCAGGAGCCAGCCCTTCCCAGACCACTGGGGAGGTGGGAAGGCAAGTTCAGGCACGGTCGGCCATCTACCCTGCCTGCCCCTGCTTCCTTCTCTCTCTGGCTCTCCACTCTGCAGAGAGGAGAGTACAATGTGCTGGATGGAGTATTTGATAACCCACTTTCTACCCAAAACCTGCGGGTCCTGCTTAAACCAGGATGGCCGCAGAGAGGACAAAGGGTTGCCACTTAGCAGCAGCTGGGCTGGTTTAGTTCGAAGGCGGGCTGGCTGTCCACGCACCTGAGGGGCTCAGGTGGGTGTCTGTCGGGAGCCGTGGAAGGCCCATCCCACACCTGAGCGCTCAGCTGCCCTCCTCAGGTTGTCCTGTCCATCCCAAGCTGCCCGAGGCCCCACGTGCATGGAACCTGGAGGCAGCCGGTTCTGCATGTTTGTCCATGGGCAGTGTTGTGTGGGCTCTGCAATTTGCTAAAGATGTTTTTGATAAGAAAGATCTAGCTCAGACCAGCCCAGGGCCAGGCCCCAAGGCACATGCTGAGTGGATCTCTAGGGCTGTCAGGGGCTCCAGAGAAACACCCCAAGCCCAAGGAGTGTGAATGCTTAGGTAGGGAGAGAGGGGACTCTTGCCCTTTCTTAGGCTTGTTTGTTGGGGCTGTTACCTTGGAAACAGCCCAGCTCTTGACTGTTGGAGGGATTTATGGGGGAAGCATCAGAGCCAGTGCCTGGTGAAGCCCCCTGGGGCTTGTGCAAAGACAGCCCTGTTGTTCTGAGGGATTCCTAGAGAGACCTCAGTGTCCTGACAGGAACTGCCACAGGTCATGTGATCCCAGAGTGCCAATTAAAAGAAGTCTGCCTTGTTGGGTATAAGCTGGTTGACACTGTAGTATCAGGCTCAGAGAGTCATGTGGCAGCCAGGCTTGCAGGGCGACCAATGTCTGTGGCAGCAACAAAGCCAGCCCTGGCAGGTGGGCTGGTCTCCTCTGATGGGATGGCTTCGCTCTGGCTCCAAGAACTTTAGTTAGCCTTGCCAGAAGAGCCCTGCTGAGCTGCGAGGGGCCCCTGACTCCCCAAAGTTCCGTGTGTTCTGAGCCATTCATTCCAGAGTGTCTGCTGGGTGACGCTCAGCCCAGGCTCCATTCTGCCTGCTCCCTGGTGGCTCTCAGCAACAGCACTGGAGAGGGTTGAGGGGCACTGTGCTCTCAGCCCAGTTTCTTGGTCTTATCTCTCTAATCCTGCCCTGGGCCCAGGTCCCCTTGCAACCCTGGTGAAGATGACACCAAGTCACTCCAACCAGAGGGGGTGGCGGCCCCAGGAGCCTTGCTCGTCGGTGGCCTCTTGGCAGATCTGCAACAACCAAGCTTTGTTCAGGGACTGATCTGACCTGGTTCGCTGAAGCCTGACTTGGCAGCCCAGAGACCTCAGGACAGGAAACAGGAGCAAGGAAAGCCAATCCCAGCTTCGGGTCACAGGGTGGCCCTTGGACCCAGACCTTCCCTGGCAGGGTCCCAAGACACCAGTCAAACCCTGACCTTCAGTATCATTTGGAATGCTGGTAGAAGGGAGGAGAAGGGCTCTCTGGTGCTGAGGTTTGCCGCAGCAACCCACCTGACCCTGACTTGAGAATCTCGAGGAGAAGACCAGCGGGTGTGCCAGCCTTCCCTGTGCCAAATTCGGCTGTAGTCTGCCACCGTGGTCTCCCTGTCACTCCTCCTTCCTAGGCCTCCACTGATGCCGAGACCGTCCATGTTCCCACTCTAATCCCCCCAGCCCTACATCTCCAGCAAAGGGTGGGCCAGCACAGCAGTTGACACCCTCTGGGTCCTTGCCAGGCCAGGCTTGTTGGGGCAGCCGCCGACTCGGGGTAGTGGCAACTGTGCCCAGGTTTGAACTGAGTTCCAGGTGAGTGTGGTTACCAGGAAGGGCTGGGCACGGGTGAGCTGGCAGGCTGCCCAGGCCTTGTGCTGAGATCAGTGGGCCCTGTATCCTGGGGCCTCTTTTCTCAACCCTCTTTGTGAGAGGATCAGATCCCAGCAGGGGGATAAGGCTACTGTTACCCAAGCTGGTTGGAAGTGGGTTATAGCCAATGCTTGTCACCTTCCAGTGTGCTTGGGACTTGGCCGGTCGGCGCAGAGGGGTCTGGGGGAGCCATTTGTAAAACTCACCAATAATTTTATATCTTTGGCTCATATTTGTAGTGGGATCTAGGCAAAGCTATAGCTGAGGGGTTCTGGATCAGGTGGCCACTGCAGGGCGCCCTGCGGGCCTGGGAGGAAGGGATGGTGGCTTATTGCCGGCACTGGCACCATACCGCCTCCCTGCTTTCCAAGGTGTGGCAAAACCTCAGCTATGTTGGGTGAGTCACTCTGGATGGCAGAGCTTCCTGGTGGCTGTGGGTCAGCCTTGACTGCTGGACCCCGACATTACCTTTATTTGATTTTGCTTTTCCCGGGAAATGCTTTCTGAGACAGACTATGTTATCTGTTTATTTTTATGTGTTTGCTTTATTTCGCTATTGTTGCCCGTGGGCGATCTTGCACAGTGGACTTCTCTGTGAACAAGGCAAACAGGAAATTGAATGGGAAACTTAAAACCCTAAGGGTTGTAGCACTTTTACTCGGCTCTCCCTGCTTGTTCCCACATGTGTGAAATGTATCATTCAATTATCCAAGGTGTAGCTCATGCTTTCACGGTTGCGTATTCCCGTCACTGGGCTCCTTCCACAGGCATCCAGACACCCGGCGTGGCGCAAGGCCAGCACTAACGGCTCTTCAGAATAGACACCCGTGTCTGTCACACTGATCCCCCTCGATAGTGATGTGTGACCCTTGGAAGGTGTGGAGCTGAGCCACACCCGTGTTTCCAGCACCCATCCCATGCTTCTAGCTGTCATTGGGGCTGGCTTCAATGCTGTTTGCTTCCCTGAACTCATCCTCTTGCCTCGGCCTTCTGCATGCTGGGATTTCAGTTGAGAGTCCCCTGGTAGGCTCTGTCGTCTGCAGCTGTCCCTGAACGCCTTCTTTCTTCTTTTGCTCTTCTTCTTCCTTCTGTTTAACTTTTTGTTTTGCTTGTTTGAGACAGGGCCTCCTATAGCCCAGCTTTCATATAGCCTTGAACTCCTGATCTTCTTGACTCCACCTGCTGAATGCTGGGATTACAGGTGCGTGCCACTCCTCCGCACTCTGGAGTTTGTTTTCTCCGAGTGAATTGTTATGCCCGTTTGCTTCTGGGGTGCCCTTCTCTGTCCTGGCACTTTTTGCATGTACGTCCATTTCTTCAGGTAGTTAAATGGTGACCCACGGGTGGAGGGTGTTTGTTTGTTCCCAGCCACCCAGACTGGAAATAATCACACAGAAACTATATTATTTGCAATGCTGTTTGGCCAATAGCTTAAGCGTATTTCTAGCTAGCTCTTACATCTTAAATTAACCCATTTCTATTATTTTACATTTTACCACGAGGTTCATGGTTTACTGGCAAGGTTCTAGCGCATCTGTCTCCTGCGGAGACTACACGGCGTCTCCCTGACTCCGCCTACTCTCTTGGTTTATCTCTTCCAGCCTGACTATATTCTGCTCTGTCACAGGCCCATTCACTGATGACAATAAAACATTGGCCATTCCTGTGACTGTCCTCAAAGCCAGATGAGGGTCCCCAGTACAGCATTTCATTAAGAGGTATAATGGACAGAGAGTTCCCTGCACTGTCTGTCACCTCCAAGTGACCTCGGAGCTGGCCTGCTGCTGGACAGCTTCTGCTGTCTTGATTCCCTGCTAGGACTGGCACACGAGGTTGGGTACAGTGTGGCCTCTCCATCCCTGTCACCTCATTTGTCCCTGTGGGTCATCTATTCCTGAACCCAGGCATGGAGATGGGTTGGCGGCTGTGCCACTTGGCAAGCTGTCATCCGCTGGCTGGTTACTCTGCAGTGATTTCTTCTGGAAACTTCATTTCCTCTGGCCAGTTGGTAATGGCTTTCTGGCCTTTCCTGCCATTAACATTTGGTTCCTCTGGCCTTGGTCTCCCTGCTGTTCTCCTGGTCGGTCCTTCCAGGGCCTCTCTGCATGCAGTCCTCTATCTCCTCCTCTCTGCGGGGACCCATGCGTGTAATCCAGTGACCCCCAGGTGAAGTGACACCGCATGTTGGCTGCCTTCCTGTTGCTGCGATGACATGCCCAATGAAAGCCATGTAGGAAAGGCAGGGTTGGTTTTGGCTCACAGCCTGAGGGTCCAGCCCATCGTAGCAGGAGGGTCATGATGGTAGGAACTGGGGTGCCTGGTCACACTCCATCCACAGCCAGGAGGCAGCGAGAGATGAATGTTGGCTCTCAGCTCACTTGCTCCTTTTTTATGGAGTCGAACTCCAGCCCTTGAAACTGTGCGATCCATATTCAGGGTGGATCTTCGTTCCTCTGTTAAACGCTGACGCTGACGTAGACACAGGCAGGGCAGAGAGGTGTGTCTCCCGGGTGAGTCCAAGTCCAATCAGCTATTACGACTCACACTTTGGTGACTTGGGGGCACTAAGCCAGTGTGTTCCCACACTTGAGTAGCCATACATGGCTCTCCTATGGTGTGACCGGCAGTGTCTGGTTGCTGGTAAATCTCCTCGATATCCAGGGTTTTCTCCTGTGTTCATTTCCCGGCGGTCCCTTGTCAGTTGGCTGTGGCTCTGGGGTGTGTGCACCGTTCGTGAGCATGTGCTGTTCCAGATCTTCAGGAGGGCTTTTGCAATGAAAGGTTTAATTCTCTGTGTGTGTATGTGCGTGTGTGTGCAAGTGTGCACAGGCGAGAAAGAGAGAGAGAGAGAGAAAGAGAGAATAAAAACCATGCACGGACATCCTCTAGGGCAAAGGTCCACCTCGGGTGTTATTTCTCAGGTGGTGTGGTGGCTGTTTCTTACTTGTCAGCTTGACTACATCTGAGATTAGGTAAAACCCAAGCAGCTGGGCACTCCTGCGAGGAATTTTTTTCTTAACTAAATCATTTGAGGTGAAAATATCCACTTTTTATCCAGCTCTTCTGAGGTGGGAAGATCCGCCTTTAGTCTGGGCCACATCTGCTGTCAGCCTGCATAAAGGATATGCCATGAGGGAGCCCTTTGCCTGCTTCCTCTCTCTCTTGCTGGCGAGTCCATTCCTTCACCGGCCATAGAGCTTCTCTGGGGTTCTGGTGTATACTGAAGACCAGCGGAGACATCCAGCCTTACGGACTGAACAACTACTGGATTCTTGGGCCTTCCCTTGGTAGACAGTCATTGCTGGACAAGCTGTACCACAGCGTGGAAGCCAGTCTCACTTACCCTCACTTTTTCTTTTCTTTCTTTCTTTCTTTTTTTTCTTTTTTTTTTTCGAGATAGGGTTTCTCTGTGTAGCCTGGACTGTCCTGGAATTCACTCTGTAGACCAGTATGGCCTTGAACTCACAGAGATCCACCTGCTTCTGCCTCCTGAGTGCTGGGATTAAAGGTGTACACCACCACACTTGGCTTTTACTTTTTTAATTTTTTGTAATTTTCTTTTATTTTTTAATATTTATTTAATTTTTTATTATGTATACAATATTCTGTCTGTGTGTATGCCTGCTGGCCAGAAGAGGGCACCAGACCTCATTACAGATGATTGTGAGTCACCATGTGGTTGCTGGGAATTGAACTCAGGACCTCCAGAAGAGCAGGCAATGCTCTTAACCTCTGAGCCATCTTTCCAACCCTGTAATTTCCTTTTAGTGTGTTTAGATTCATTCTATAAGTTCTTTTCCTCTAGAGAACCCTAATACAAGGGGCTCTTTTTCTAAAGATTTTAAAAATTATTCTTAATTTTGACTTTTTAAGATAGGGTTTCTCTGTGTATCCCTGGCTGACCTGGAACTCTATAGCAGTCTGGCCTTGAACTCAGAGATTTGCCTGCCTCTGCCCTCCTGAGTGTTGGGTTTAAAGCCAGGTGCCACCACCCCCTGACTTTATTATTTTTCATTATGTGTATTTATATCTGTCTCTCTGTGCATTAGTACACATAAGTGTTGATACCAACATAGGTATCAGATCCCCCCCCAGTTAGAGTTGCAGGTGGTTGTGAGTCATCATCCAGTGTGGGTGCTGGGACCTGCACCTGGGCCCTCAGTAAGAGCAGCAAGCCCTCATAAGCACTGAGACATCTCTGAGACAGGGTCTCTCACTGGCCTAAGGCCCATTCATTAGGCTGGCCAGTGAGCCCCAGGGATCCTCCTGTTTCTGCCTCCCTGGTACTAGGATTGCAATGTACGCTGCCGTCCAAACCCAAGTGCTCATACTTGTGTGTCAAGCAGTTGACCAACTAACTGGGCCATCTCCCCAGAAACCTCTGGGAGTGCTTTTCAATATAGATGTTGGGAAGAACTAAAAAGCCAAATAGGAAATAAAATCCAAGTTGTGTGCTTAAACACTGTTTTTTTTTTCTTTTAGATGTATCTATTTTGTTTTATGTTCATTAGGGTTTTGTATGCATTGCGTGAGTGCCTGGTGCTCTCAGAGGTCAGAGGAGCCCTGGATATGTCTGTGCAGGGAACTGAACCCTGGTCCTCTGTAAAAACAGCCAGTCTCTCCAGCCCTCTTAAACAGTTCTTAAACGGTAGGACTTATGAGGACTGGGGTTCATGAAGGTCAGTGCCTGAGTCCCCGCCCTCAGTTTCCTCATCAGCACATGGTAGCAACAGAAATGCTGGGGCAGTTTCCAGTTTGCGATTTTGCCCATTTGTTTCGCCTTGAGCCTGGGTCCCACTCTGTATTACTGGCTGGTTTGGAATTCTGAGCCGACCTCTTGCCTCTGCCTGCTGAGAGCAGGGATCACCTGCAGTTTAGGCTGTGCCTTTGAAACAGCTATTAAGTATCCGAAGTATCACAGAATCTAGAAGAGTATCATTTAGCCTGTCACCTCTCCAAAGTAACATTTTTGTGACTTTCTTTTGGCTCTACTTCTTCACCAAGACCTGTGTTTCATTTTCTGTGGAGAGAAGAGAAAGTTAGTCTTTCTGAGTGGTCACAATATCTTTCCTTCTCTTCCTCCTCCTCCCCTTCCTACCCTCTCCCCCCCCCCACTCCCCTCTTATCTTTTCAGTGGGGATTTGAGAAGACAGACTCTTACTTTATAGTCCAGGCTGGACTTGAATTTAAGATTGTGTCCTAAGGGCCAGTGTTTAAGGTTTGCGCCACCATGTCAGATGGAAGTTTTTATTTATTTTGTTGGCTGAGATTCCTACAGAGGAGAGAAGGGGATGAGGGGGGTGCGTGTATGTGTGTGTTCCTGCCTGTGGGAGTGCACAAGCCAACCTTGAGTATGGTTCCTCAGTTGCTCTCCACCTTGTTGTTTTTGAGGCAGAGTCTCTCATTGGCCTGGAATTCACCCATTAATCTAGACTAGTTGGCCAGTGCATCCCAGGATCCTTCTGTCTCCACCTCCTCAGTGCGGGGATTACGACTGCACACCAGCTGAGTATGGATGCTGGGATGTGGGCGCAGGGGATCTGAACTCGGGTCCTCGTGTTTGTGCAGCGAGCCCTTTACCAGCTGAGCCATCTCTCCAGGCCCCCGGGGTGCAGATTTGTGGAGAGTCAGTAGTGGGTGCAGTTTTTCTGCTCTGCCCTGGCAGTGTGATTCCAGTCAAGAGCCAGCAGCGTGAGAGAACAAACGTGTGCCATCATCAGATCTGTCTCCCGCTGCTCTTGTGATCACAACTCCATCTCTGACTCAGGCTGCAGGAGAACAGAATCCTCTGTTTGTAGTTCCTCCCCTGGCTGTTGGGATGGCTTCTCCAAGACTGCTCGCTCCTGGCTCTCAGCATTTCAACCTGCCCCTCCCTACTGCCTGCGGGGTTCTGGCGCCGAGAGCTGCAGAACACCGTGGTGTCTATGATTTTGGATTATGTACTGGAGGTGGAACTGGATCTGGAAGTGGAGGGAGAATTCCTGAGCTCCATTTCTACCTCGGGATGCTGAGCCGTAACCGAGCTACACATGGAAACAACCGGGTATGCCACAAACACCAGTGCCAAGTGGAACAGCTTTCTGTTCCTCTGAGCTGAGCGGCCCCTATAGGAGTCCCCAGACCACCGCTTCCATTCAGAGCTCCGCGGGAGAGTTCTGACACTAGATTTCAGAGCCTACCCTCAGCTGTGGGGGATTTGAGCAAAAGGAACTTCTGCAGTAGGAGCCAAAGCCACCAAGGGGGCAGAACCTGTTGCTGGGAACACCTTTCAAGGCAGAGAAGGGGAGAAACTTCTTGGCTGTCTCTTGTACTCAACACCTCCTAGGCTCTCTCTGGTTGAACCCAGCTTAAACCCAGCAGATCTGAGGGCACTGACCCCGTAGTCTGTAAGACATCAGCTTGGGCACACCCAAGAGTGCCTGGAGGGTCCAAGAAGGGTGATTCTAGGAGACCAGGACAGGGTGTATGGAGAAAGGCTGTGTCCTCCTGCTCCCATACACCTGTCCCCAGCATTGCTTCCATGGTGTTTGAGAAGCAGGATGGCCCTGTTTCTGGCGTCAGCCACTTCACCCCGCTCGCTCTACCACCGCGTGCTCGCTCCACCACCGCGTGCTCGCTCCACCACCGCGTGCTCACTCCACCACCGCGTGCTCGCTCTACCACCGCGTGCTCGCTCTACCACCGCGTGCTCGCTCTACCACCGCGTGCTCGCTCTACCACCGCGTGCTCGCTCTACCACCGCGTGCTCGCTCTACCACCGCGTGCTCGCTCTACCACCGCGTGCTCGCTCTCCCTTTGCTCTAGGTGGGAAAGTCAGGCTGCAAGCTTTAGCGTCCTCTCCATGTGGACTCAGTTGTCCTCGTAAGTCTCAGTCACTGTTCTGCCGCTGTGGAAAGACACCATGGCCATGACAACGCTCATAAGGAAAGCATCTAACTGGGGTCTTGGTTACATTTTCAGAGGGTGAGTCCGTTGTCATCATGGTGGGGAACATGGCCGTGCACAGGCAGACATGGTGCTGGGGACCGGGCTGAGAGCTTTACATCCTGATCCACAGGCAGCAGGTGGAGAGACACTGGGTCTGGCCTGGGCTTTTGAAACCCCAATGCTCACCCTCAGGCAACTGACAAACCACACCTCCTAATCCTTCCCAAACAGTTCACCAACTGGAGACCAGGCATTCAAACATATGAGCATGTGGGGGCCACTTTCATCCAAACTGCCACACCCGGCTCTCCCCCAGGTTCCACAGTGAAGTCTTAACCCTTAGTGGGACTATCTGGATATGCAGCCCCTACAGGGAGGTAATGAAACTGGGGCCTGAGTCCACAGAACTAGCATCCTTATGAGAGGGGGAGGAGACACCAGAGTCCACATCAGGTGTGTCAAAAGGACCACAGGAAAACAAGGTGATGACGAGACCCCACAGGAAACCGGTTCCAGCTGCATGCTGGTCTTATACGTTTGGTCTCCTGAATTGTGGGGGAATTGGAGTTCTGTTACCCTCAACCCCAAGTCTGGGGATTCTGACACACTTGAGTACCTGAGATATGGTCTGAATAGGATATGGTCATGTTGTAAAATGCCAGCACGCCAAGCCTTTTTCCTGTGTAGTCCAGACTGGCCTTGGGTTCATGGCGATCCTCCAGCCTCAGCCTTCAGAGTGTGGGGGGACCACAGGCATGGAATCACCATGCCCAGCTTAACGTCGAGGAACAATGAGGTCATCCTTAGTCCATCTCGTATTTGGGTAATTTGCATGTTACAACTTTGCATTTTGCATTAATAAACTGTTGCATTTACTACAACTTGATAGTTGCAGCGAGCCTCCCTGGTGACTGAGTTCTCGCATATGCTTGCTGGAGCCTAGAACTGGAAGGTCACTGTCATAAGACAGTGGCTGCCCAGTGGACTAGAACATGTATCAGTCTCCTGGGATGAGAGGAACTCTCAGACCTCCAGGGGAGCTTGCTCCATAGTCACTGCGGGTGCTTTGAAGTGGGCCTTGATGACAGGGAGAAAGATGTCACTGCCCCACCCCAGAGCAGAGGTTCTTGCCTTGGGTGTGACCATGACCAAACCTCAGGGGATCTGGATGCCCTGGATGGATGCTAGTCACAGGACTCAGGAGCTGGCTGAGCTCACCTGATGCTGGATTTTCCTTTCAGCCATCTCTCACTCTGTCTGTCTGTTTCCAGTCTTGCTTCCACACTCTCCGCCACTTTGGATGTTCCAAGTTGCTACACCCCAGCCCCTGCGCTGGCTTTGAGGACTTCTGGTCCCTGCTGGTGACTATCCGTTGTATTCCAGTGGTCTTCTGGAGACAGGGCCTCCTGAGAGGGCTTACCGTGCTGACTTCTGTGGTTCTTGGCGGCCGATCACTGCATGGTCACTAAGGCTCCAGAGCAGGCAGGACCTGTCCAACTCAGCATTAACACGCAGACTCCATCGCTTCACCTCCCTCCTTGGTAATGCCTGCCTGTGGGCCACTAAAGGTCAGTCTTCGCCAAGCCAAGCATGAGCAGTCTTCTGCTCATCTTTCAGCTCCCAACCTGCCGCATCCTCAGATGGGATAAGTTTGCATTCTTGAGGACTGGTCCAGGGCCACGGCTCAGTCAGTAAGGTGTTTGCCGCGTAAACATGAGGACCCGGGTTTGTCACCAGCACCACATAAAAAAGTACCCTGGTGACCTGGGCCTGCCTGCAGTCCTGGTGCTGGGGGGATCGAGACAAGTGGGCCCCTGGACTCAGTGTCTAGACAGCCTAACCAAATTGGGAAGCCCCTAGTTCTGGTGAGAGATCCTGTCTGTCTCAAAAAACAAGGTGGACGGCTCCCCAGGAGTGAGGTGGTCCTCTGGCCCCCACATGTGCACACGTGAAGGACTGTTGTTTAGTATAAGATTGCCCCCCCTCAACACTTGGAATATACTTACACCCGAGAGGTGGTTTACCTCACAGCTGAGATTCGAGTTCAGCGAGGCAGCTTGCATCTTACACAAGGACCTCATCTGGGAGACCAGCGGGAATCCAGACGCCCACTGGGTACTGACCTGTGTGATGGGTGTGACCACCTCACAGCTGGAACGCCCGCCTCCTAGAACACCCTGGGCTCCTGTTCCTTGTCTGTGAGATAGATACCTCTGCTGGCTTGACATTGAGCGAGGTCCCTTGTATACGCAGATGCGTGGTGCCTGGGGCAGCAGTGATGCTTGGTGTCTTCATTCTGTTGATATGGAAGCCATTCCTCCAAATGCCAAAAGCCAAAACCACACACACATAACAAAAATCCACACAGTAAGAGCCACATTTAAAAATCTCTTTGATTTTTAAAAAATTTACTTAATTTTATGTATGAGTGCTCTCTGCATGTACACCTGCGTACCAGAAGAGGGCATCCATCTGGGTGCTGGGAATTGAACTCAGGATCTCTGGAAGAGCAGCCGGGGCTCTTAACATCTGAGCCATCTCTCCAGCCCGAGCTACAGATTCTTAAAGACGCAACACTGCCTCTGGTGGTGGGGTCTGGTCTTGCAGCTGGGCCCTCATGGTAAGCTGTAACCCCAACAGACTGAGGGCACTTACCTCTTTTTGTTTGGCATTTTGTAGTGGGTGAGCGGTTTGCCTCTCATGGCCTACCAGACAAGAAGCAGGCCCTCCCCTCTATCGAGGAACTAGATAAAGGGCTGGGATCTCCCGGACTAAAGACCGAGGCCTCTGATGAGATAGTGTTTGATAGTGTCTGTGCCGTCACCCTCCCTAGTCCTTACTTCTGTGGAGGAAGAAGCCGAAGTTTGAGTCATCTTGCTATAGAACAAGGTCCTCCAGGCAAAACAACCACCAGACCGGCTGTGTCTGCTTCCAGGAGGGTCTGTTGACTGTTGTCTGACCTTTCCTCACAGGACAGACTGGGGAAGGTCACTGGACCTTCACCAGAAATTCCAGCTGCCCCTCCCAGCCCCTTTTATGAAAGTCTGCAGTAAATCATGTGGCCTCTTAGTGGGGCAGCGCTGTGTATACAGGTTGAGGGAGGTCGACAAGGCTCAGAGCCATCCTCTGTGCTGGGTAAAGACTTTCCAGTATGGTTGTTTTGACCAATAAACCCACTGGGTTATGGGAGGGAGGGGACTTAGACTTGTCATTGGGCTTAGGAGGAGAAGATTGTCTTATGTCTCCCAAGGTACAGTGGTTTGAATGAGAAATGTCCCCCATGGTCTCTGACATTTGAACCCCTGGTTTCCAGCCAGTGGCGCTGTTTGGAGGGGCAGCCTTGCTGGAGGAAGTGTCATGGGTCCTGGAGGCAGATTGAGAGAGTGGGAGACTTCATGGCGTCTCACACACTGCTCTGTCTCTTGCTTATGGTTGGAATATGGCTTCTCGGCCATGCCTGCCACTTGCCGTCACGCCTCCCCGTCATTCTGGACTCTTATTCCTCTGAAACCGGAAGCCAAAACAAGCGCTCTCTTCCTGAAGTTGCTTCCGGTGACTTGTCACGAGAACAGAAAAATAGCTAATACCTCAGGGAAGGAATTCTCACAGATTTCCAGCCAGAGGGTGGGCAGAAGCCCTGGGCTGGCAGAGAGGCTCTTCAGGGTCTCTCAGCCCCAAAGCTCCACAACATGTCACTTATGTTCAGCTTCGGAGGCCAAGGGCACATGCGGGGGGTGGGGGTGGGGACGGGGATGGATGGGGAGCGGCTCCTCAGCTCCAGCTCTGCTGAAGACAAGCCCTGAGTAGTTGCTGGTGACAATCCTGAAATCGACTTCAGGCCATTAATGCTGGTCGGGCTTCTCACACCTGTTAGCAAACAAGCCGCTCACCTAGGTGTGAGCTGGAGCCCCCATTCCAGGTACCAAGGGGAAGGGCTACCTGGGGTGAGGTCTACTGGGACCCACCTGCCCCTTCTCCAAAGGATTTTCGTCTATTGTAAGAAAAAACTTCAGCTGGGTCTAGTGACACATACCTGTAATTCTAAAGCTTAAGAGACTAAGGCAGGAGGATTGCCATGAATTTTAGGGCCCATGTGAGGTACAGAGTGAGTTCCAGGTCCATTCCATCTGGGCTATGGAGGGAGATTCTGTCTCAAAACAACAAAAGACAAAACTGGGGTATGGCAGAGCACACCTTTAAGCCCAGCATTCAGGAAGCAGAGGCAGGCAGAGCTCTGGCCAGAGAGCACACTCACTCTCACACACTAACACAGCATGTACACATTGTGTAAATAAATAAAGTAGTAAATACGTGAATTAAAAGTCCCTCCCCTCTCTCCATTTACCCCAACTCATACGCATGGGGAGAACTCTTCAGACGGTGTTTAGGTTTCTAAACCCCTAGGCCATTGCTTGTCTCTGCAGGACTGCTGTGTTCTACCCAGGGCATAGATTTGGAAATGGTCGAAGCAGTAGGAGGATACCGCGCACGCACACACACGCACGCACGCACGCACGGAATTGTGCATGTGTAGCTGGGTGGTAGTTCTGCAAGGGAAATGTGTCCCAGGGTCACCCTGGCCTCTTGGGACAGGGTGCCTTCCTCATCTATGGTGTCGTCTTTGAAGTTTTCCTGACTTAGATGGTGGCCAGTGACAGTCCCTGGTCAGGCGCTCCACTGCCTTCGGGCGCATCTCCTTGGAAATGTGTTTTAATCTTCTGACCTTGATGGTAGATTTTACCTTGAGTTACTGGCATCCAGCATGGGGCTCCCTGAACATGTTTTCCTTAGATCTAAGACCTGGCCACCCTCTTTTGGTATGCTGAGCCTGGGGGCCAGGAGGAGCTCACTGGCCTGAGTTGGCAGGGTGTCGAGCAGAATTCCCAGGGACCTTTCTCCGAGAGCAACACCTGAGGGGGTCTCAGTTAGAATTCAGATCTCATCAATGTCATCAGCACAAGAAAGCCAAGCTTTGTTAACACCTAATTATGTGTCTGTAGGTCTAAGCTGGCACACCAGGCTGTACATTGTAACAATACTACAGAGTAACTATTAGAATAATTAACAATAATGACATCATTTATTGACCAGTTATTTGGCTCCGGGCGTTATGCTAAGTATTCATAATGTATAATGTCATTTAGGGTTTTCTTATTTTTCTTCCTCTTTTTTGAGACAGGGTTTCTCTGTGTAGCCCTTGCTATTCTGGAATTTGCTCTGTAGACCAGGCTGGCTTCAAACTCACAGAGATCAATCTGTCTGTCTCTGTCTCTTAGTGCTGGAATTAAGGATGTATGCCACCACACCCAACATTTAAGCTTTATGTTTTAAATATTTAAATTATTTTTAGCAGCATCAAATTCACACACACACACACACACACACACACACACACACACGTGATGCTGCGGATTGGACTCATGCTTGTCCATGCTAACCCCACTACCAGATCCCACCCTCAAATGTACCTGTGAATGACCCTGTGTGGTTTTTCATACATTCATGTCTTAGCAAATGTCCAAATCGTGGTAAATATTTTTGTCTCTGCAAACACATACCATTCCTATATAAACAGAATCCTTTCTCCTAGTACTTACTACTGCACTGTGTGTGTGTGTGTGTGTGTGTGTGAGATATACACGATTGTGTAGGTGTGTGCACATGTGTATGTAAAGGCCAGAGGTCTACATCAGATGTCTTCCTTGATGGTGTCCATATATATATATATGTCTATATATGTATTTATATATGATATATATAAGATTTATCTTATGTACTTATCTTTATGTATCTGTCTGTCTGTATGCTTGTGCACATGAGTGCAGGTGCTCTCAGAGGCCAGAAGAGGGCGCCGAATCCTCCTGGAGCTTCAGTTATGGTGGGTTAGTTGTGGACCACCTGATAAAGTGCTGGGAACCAAACAGAAACCCTCACAGAAGCTGTATGCGTTTTAATCACTGAACTCTCTCTCTAATATCTTCACCATATTTTTGAAGACAACATCTCTCGCCGAATGTGAATCTCATTGACACAGCTGTACTGTGTGGTCGTTGAGCCCCTAATATTCTCCCCAGTGCTGGGGTAGTGTTTGCAATACACCTGGTTCTTATCTGGGTGCTGGGGTCTGAACTCAGGTACTTGTGCTTGCACGGTAGGCAGCTTAGCGAAAGAGCATCCCCTCAGCTTGTTTGTATGTTTGTTTTTGAGATGGGATCTCACTGTGTAGCCCTGGCTACACTGCGTAGCTTTGGTTCCACCTGTGTCTGCCTCCCGAGTTCTGCACCACAGTGCCCTGCATCCTGTCTTGCTTTTCTGAGACAAAGTATCTCACTGGCTTGCAGCTCACTGATTTGCTGAGGCTGCCTGGTTAGGGAGCCCCGGAGTCAATTTCTGCCTTTGCTGCTTATGTAGTGTTACATGGGCTTTTTCTCGTGGGCTTTGGGGTCAAACTCAGATCCTTATGCTCGTGCGAAGCATTTTATAGATTGAGCTATTTCTCTAGTTCTTCTTGTCTGTAAACCTTAATGGCCCAGAGAAAGAGTCTCGTGGTGTCCCCTTTGACCTGGAAGCTGTTAGTGGATGAAGTCACTGTACCTGTGAGGTCTGATCTGCAGCCAGGCCTCATTCTGGGAGAACTCCGGTCCCTTGCTCTGGGCTGATTCCAGATGGCAGGTTTCGTGTGTCGCTGCTCCTTCTGAATCTTCTTCGTTTTAAAGTCACATAAAAATAACTCAATTCTCTGCTGGATCATAGTCCTTGGCTGCCTTTAACACTGGCCTGTGGGAGGAGGTCCAAGCCAGAGCCATTCCCGGTCTGGGGTTCTTTCCAGGACTATGCCTAGGCCTGGGTTGCAGGAGACCCTCAGACCCTCTGGTCGGCAGGCTCCTCTGTGGCTTCTCTGGCAGGGATGCCCATTTTAGGAAATCAGAAAAACAAACAGCATAAAGAAAATAAAAACTTTGCCCCAGAAACCCCAAAACATGCTGTTTACCCAGTTGGGTCTGGGGAGAAGGGATCACATGCCCTGGTTGCTTAACTCACTCAGATCCTCTTGCATTTCTGTCTGAAGCCAGAGGGCAGGTAGTCGGTGTGGGTGTTGAGCTGGCCCAGAGGAAGGACAGGACACCCTCTGTCCCTAGCACCCCCTGCAGAACTGTCTCATCCGGAAGTGACTCAGGCCGCAGGAATGTCCAATGCCGCCCTTTCCTTGACTGACTATTCCTTACCCGGTTTCTATTTTGGGGACTCAGTGGCTGTTCACCAGTGCTAGGTGGTCCTGGACTAGGTGGTGTCTCCTCGGAGTTTCTTCACTCACTCCATGGGGGTGGGAAAAGGTGGTGTTGATGGCATTCATCCACAGATGCGATGTCGCTCATCCAGAGTGGATGGGCTGTTGGTGAGATGAGGCACCTCACCTAAATCACAGTCCTAGTCCGGAAGGTATGTCAGTTCCAAGGACCGGTTCTAAGTTTCCTTACAACCCCCATCTACCTGTTCATTCATTTGCCTACCCGTCCATCCATCCATTCCTGTCTGTCTGTTCACATATTTAACCATCCACCCATTCACCTACAAGTCCATCTGCTTATCCATCTATTCCCCCCATCCATCTTCCTAACTGTACATCCCCTTCCTGGGGAACTGGCCAGGAATTACAGACTAGGTGAGTGGTTGAATGGACAGATAGATGGATAGATGGGTGGACGGACGAGTGGTGTAAGAATATAGGAGTCTAAAGAGAAGCTGTCCCCTTTGACTAACAGCCAAGATGTGTATCAGATGGCCGAGGGCACAGGGAAGTGCCTAGGTCTAGCCTAGGTGATCAACTTGCTGTTTGGGATGGGAGGGATAGCCTCTCTGGCCTAGGTTGGCGTGCCCTTTGTGACTATCTGAAGGGTAGTTATGTGGCATTTAAGAGGGTCACTCCCTGAACACCATGACCTGGCTATGGTAAGGTGGCAACATGGGTTCTTGGGTTTGCTGCTCTTGGCAGCCCATGCGGTGTGCTCAGCTTAGCACCTCACGAAGTCCTCAAGCTAGGGCTTGCCCACCACAGGCCTCTGCCACAAGGGAGTGCCAGCCAAGGGGCACCTGTGGCTGGAGGCAGAGTGTGGCGGAGACTTAGCGGATCCAGACTCGCCTGTGTTCCCTCTTGGGACAGAGAGAGAGCATCCCACCCTCTCTCTCTGTCTACCTGTTCTACCCAGCCTTAGGAGCCTTGGAGGATGGATGGGGCTTCCGGTCCTTGGGTCCAGGGAAACCCTGTTAAGCAGGTGTGAGGTTTTTTTTTTTTGTTGTTGTTGTTTGTTTGTTTGTTTTTTAAGACAATGTTTCTCTGTAGTCCTGATTGCCCCGGTCATCCTGGGACTCACTCTATAGACCAGGCTGGCCTTGAACTCAGAGATCTGCCTGTCTCTGCCTTCCAAGAGTTGAGATTGAAGGGGTATGCCTCCACTGCCCAGCCAGGTATGGGCCGTAAGTGGTCGGTCGGATTGAATGCTAGCCCCTCTCCATCAGCAGTCCGCACTGTTTGACCTGGACCCAGACATGAACTCTCACTATGGTTCCAACTACTGGTTGCTCTGTGGCCCCAGGCAGGTTACCCTGAGACTCAGCTCCCTGATGTGTACAATGGGTCCTGTGTCAGTTGTGTGAAGCATCCAGGTGGGTGGCTGTCATCGTTCTGAGGGACAGGTGGCAACCTGTCTGGGTTTATTTGGTTCTGCTGTCCTTGGCAGGTGCAGAAGTGGGGATACACCCGTGTTTGCCACCCACAGGAAAGGGAGCCTAGCGGCCCTGTGTGACCTTTTCCCTTTGTTTCTGCCTGTAGGAGTCACGCGGACCTCCAGCGGCCGCCTCCGGAGGCTTGCGGATCCCACGGGCCCAGGTAAGCGACTCGCAGGCACATGTCTTGGCCGCCTTTGAGACCTGACTCCCTACATGACTTTCCTGGCGGGGTGAAGCCCCTTGCTGTGTTGCCTGTATTTGATGTTTCTATGCAGGTAGCCAGGCTGGGGTCTGCCACAGCTTGCCCACCACAGATAGCCACCCCCAGGCATAGGATAGAGAAGTAAGGAAGTGGGCAGAGCAGGGTGACCTTTTTGTGGTGAATAAACCTTGGAAGGGTGTCTTTGACTATGGCCCAGTCAGTGTCTGTGGACAGCTCCAGCAGTCGGCTGTTGGGACAGGGAGGGGGGTGTCACATGCTGCTCCTCCTGCTTCTTCTGAGTGTTCAAACTTCTCCCCAGTAACCGTTGGAGGAGAGGAGACAAACGGACCCTTGTCAGGGCTCTACGGCCACCTGGGAAGGAATTTCCTCTCCAAAGCGTGCAGAAGACTTTGCCAACCACAGGGTTCAACCTGCCCAGGTGCCAGTGGCTCCCTCCCTCCCTTAGTGCCTGAGGCAGAGCCCGTGTGTCTTCTCCTGCCATCTTCAGACCCCATTACAGGCGTCTCCCTTCTGGTCACCTCTGATGATCCTTCTAGTGCTGAACTGAGGGGTGTGCCTTTCTTCTGGTGACCTTTGTTTGGGGAGGATGTTGGTGACCAGAGGTGATGGGACCCGCTTCCGTAGCAAATGATATCCTTTTGGAGTCATGTTCTCATCTACGCAAGTGTGTTGGGGGCTAGCTGGGGCGAACAGAGGAGATCTATGGGCAGAGAATAGATAGTTATTGCAGACAGGGGGCAGACATCGTCACGAGACACCAGAGGAAATCCACAGTGACAAATTGTCATCAAAGCTCTTCAGTCCCAACCCCACGGAGGACTCCTTCCAGGCAGGGAGCCGCCAGGGACAAGGGCATCCCACCACCTGGGCCCGCTGCCAGGGGAACACTCCGCTGGTTGGACGATCTTGCTTTGTGTTGTGGGGAGGGTGGCCAGGAGCCACATGTGCCCATTGGCCACTAAAATGGAGGCTTTAGGCGTATTGTGTCACTCGTTGGTTTGCACAGAGTTTATTTTCAATGAAATTTAACAGAATTTGTTATAGAAATTTGTAGCTATGGAAACAGACTATTCTGGACCGACCAGGGCTGCCCAAGGCTCCAGAATTCTAAGCATCCCCCAGGCTGTGTTGCTTCTCCTAGCTCCGTCTTCTGTGTGTGGCCTGGCCCAGGGTGACTGGCTCTTCGCAGGGTGCAATGGTGACATCAGGGATGGCACTGCGTTCAGCATGTGTGTGACATAGATGGTATGCCAATGTGGCCCTGGGGTTGAGGACGTGTGTGATGTGGATGGTATGCCAGTCTGGTGCTGAGTGCCATGTGTGATGAGTCTGGGTGTCGGGAGAGGAGGGTGATGCCCCAGCTGGAGGTGGCTGGGCTGCTGAGCAATTCAGCGGTTAAGAGGCACCCCGCCCACCATAGCCATGAGACCCACTAACCACTAGCCAGCCCTACCACTGTCTGGACGCCTTGTGCTTGGGGCCCCTTGCTTTGCAGCAACTCTGCTTCTCCCTCTTCTTCTTGTTGGCCAGTCTTGACCCAAAGGGTTGGAGATAGGTGGCATTTAGGGGTTCAGGTTTTAGAGAGCTGGTACCCTTGGGCTGCATGCATGAGGTCTCCTTCTGTTGCCTCCCCAGGCTCAGGCCAGTCAGTTCTGTGCCGTCAGCATTTGGCAGCCTGGACTTGCTCGGTTTGGAAGCCTAAGGCATAATTTGCAGGAGCCTGAGGCTGCGAGCAGTGATCTCGTTTTGCATGGGGTCTGCCTGCTGACACACACAGTCTTCCCCAGGGCCTCTGTCGGCTCCCGTGGGGCACCCTGTTCTCATCTCATCTCTAAGGCCTGCCTCCCTGCTGCCGTGACCCCTGAAGGGTTCTCTGCCAGACCCCAGGTCCCTACTTGGGGACCCCCCACTTTGCCTCTGTCTTCTTTCTAACCTTGGTCACACACCCTAGCTGGTCTCCTGTCCAGGACTTTCTGTCTGCTTCCCTGGGGGAGAAATGGGGACTGTCGGGTCCATTTTCTGTTTTTTCTGAGTCATTTAGGTCTGGGCATGCGTAACCATTCAGGGCACAAGTCACAGTCACTTAGCTCAGGTGACACCCACAATAACACTTTGCATTTTCTTACTTTCCATATTTATTTATTTATATTTTTGTGGTACTTGGAATTGAACCTAGGGCCTTGTGCATACTAGACAAAAGTACCAACATTAAGTTCATTAATTAAAAAAAAAACAGTCATGGTGGTTCATGCCCAATAATCCCCACACTTGGGAGTCTGAGGGGAAGAGCTGCCTTAGCCTGGCCACACAGTCTTCAGGCTAGCCTGGCTTGCAGTGTGAGACCGTCTCAGAAGCATCCCAAACCAGCTCAGTGTGGTGGTACAGGGCTGTATCCCAGCATTTGGGAGATAGAAACTGGGGGGATCGGGAGTTTGAGGTCGTCGTTGTCTGCATAGCGAATTCAAGGACAGCCTGGGCTACGTGACCCCCCCCCCCAACAAAACAACAATTGATAGATTATAAGGAATAAGACACCCAAACACAGAGTTGCCCACCAGCCATCTCTAGCAATGAGAGGCTGCAGGGTACCCAAGCCTCCAGGAAATCTTCCCCTCACTGTATTCCTGCCGGGGTGACTGTGGAACCGGAATATAGCCTAGGTTTGGGATATCTGTGGTTTGTTTCTGGATAATCTATATCCCCTGTATACTAACAGCCTCACATAATTGCATATCCCCTGTATACTACCAGTGTCACATAATTGTTGGCTGTTTGCTTATGTCACGGCATTTAGGGGTTAGGCTGGACTGTGAAAGCCCTCATGGCCTTGACTCGCCTGTTCCTCCTGAGAGCCCATAGTTTGTCTACCCTTCGCCCTGCTAGGTTTCTGTAGATCTTTTCTCTGCTACCAACCCTGCTGGGAAGGTTCTTCCGCACGCCTCATTAGGTGGGGGGTGGGATGAACAGATGCCCACCTGTTCTGGACATTGCTACAATATCCTTCCCAGTGGCTTTCTGGTCTGTTCTCCCACCCTTCCCTCCTTCCTATGCTCCAAGCGGCCTGTCTGGGCAGACTGCCTTCATTGACCTTTGCCCTGGTTCCCACGGCTCACCCAGCATTTCCTGGGCTGACTCGGAGCTTCTCTACCTCCAGCCCCAAATCCCTGGAGCCTTCCGTGCCATCTGGTGTGTGCTTGGGGCCTGCTTCTGCCTTCCAGTACCTCTGAGGTCTGTGGCTTTGTGTCTAATCCCGCCATCGGTCGACTCATCTCTAAGATGCTTGTCTTTGCAGACGTCATTGGCTGATTACTTTGAGATAAGGTCATCCCAAACTACCAAGTCCAGGGGCTGGAGGAGAAGCCACAGGAAGGCAAAGCCAGGGGTAGGGACTATAGCACTACAGTCATAAGACGGCCTGAGAAGTGGCCAGGGACAGTTCTCCCTCACTGCCCTTCAGGAAACGTGGCTTGCCTGCACTCTGATTTTGGACTTCTGGCTTCAAAGCCATGAGAGAACCGAGTTCTGGTGTGTGAAGTGCCCCATCTGTGGATTCGCGGCACCGAGTCACATAGCACTCCGACACCTTCCTGTCTGTGCTGGACAGATGTCCCTCCCGTGAAAGGGTCTCTCCCTGACATACAGTGTGGGGACACTGATGTGAGAAGATGGGAAAGGCTCCCCCAATGGCTGTGCTCTGCCTCCCTTGGTGGGTGCCCCAGGCTCCCTTTGATCCCTTACACACCCCTTCCCTCTTTAGGGAAGCCACCTTGCTCCCATGCACGCTTGTTTGTAACTAATTGTCAACTGCTGTCTCACCTCTAGGAGGTTCCAGATAAGTGGGACCTGCCCTACGTGTCCTGTTGTTTTTCAGGGCTGTGTGTCCTGCTGTCTTGGGTGGGGGTGGGGAGCTACTGTGGGTGTGAATGTTGACAGGCCTTGTTAACACATGTGCTACATGAAGGGAGCTGGTGGAGGGAGAGGTCGCAGAGGGCCTTGCCTCTGGGCTCCTGTGGACACCCCTGGTTCATCCCTTCTGCCCCAACCCAGTGGTACCCCACGCCTGCTTTTCTTCAATGCCTGAGCCTCACTGCCTGTTTTAGAGAGGTTTCTATTTCTGTGTTAGAATGCCATGGCTAAAAGCAACTTGGGGAGAAAAGGGTTTATTTTACCTCACAGATTCTAGTCCATTACAGAAGGAAGTCAGGGCAGGAACCCAAGGCCAGCTCTGAAGCAGGGCCCATGGAGGATGCTGCTTACTGGCTTGCTCAGCCTGCTTCTTACAGCACCCAGGACCGCCTGCCCAGAGACGGCACTGTCCATAGTGATCTGAGCCCGCTCACGTCAATCATTAATCAAGAAAATGCCCCACAGGCTCGCGTACAGGCCCGTCTGATGGAGCCCTTCTCTCGGCTGGGTTTTCTCTTCCCAGATGTGTCTAAACTGTGTCAGATTGACACAAACCAAGCAGGACCCTTCCTACCCAAGTCCTCAAGCCGGGAGTTTCACATCAGCCTTGGCCTCTGCCTCTGCCCCACACAGGCCAATCCCTGACTGTTTGCCCTCTGGGGACCCTAGATGAGCCAACCATGTTTTGGGCCACGTCCCTATCTATCTTCACTGTCTCCTCAGACCTGTTTAGTCTGCTTGTTCTTCCTCTTGCAGGCTCCTTCCTGTGCATAGCTGAGTTCATGGTACCAAGTACTGCATCTGTGCCAGGGAGCAGGCTACATCCCCACCACGTATGTGTGCACATGCCCCCACACGTGTGTACACACATGATCCGATTCCACTCCCCCCTCATCTTCGTTCTCTGCCCTCACCGTGGATTCAGCACAGAGTCAATGCATCCTCGACTTGTCCTGCGCACCCCCTCTCCAACTCTCCCCGCCACACCCCCAGTGCCCTGACCTCTCTGGATAGTCACCTCTGCCTGGGCTAGCCTGCTCTCTTCCCCTCGGTTGGAGCTTTCTCTGTAAAACGGCTCCCATGTCCTGCTGGTTCCAAGTAGGATCCTGAGCAACACTGGCTGGCCTTGCCTGTTACGTTTAGTTAGGAGATGCCCGTGGCCATTCTGTCCCCTATGCAAGGGGCACATGGCTGGCGATATTGGATCAGACACTTCACAGAAGCAAGTGGGACTAGCCAAAAGAGCCCGTTTAAAACAGAAGTAGTAGACTTCTTTTACTTTGGCCAAGAAGTAGCTGTGTGTCTCCTAGAGCAGAAGGCTAAGGGAGGAGCAGGAGGAGACAGGGTTTCGGTAGTTGCTGCCCACTAGGCTCTTAGGACTGTTTAAAAAATGTTTAACTATGTGCATGTGGGGGTGTGTGTGTGTGAGGGAAGGTGCCTACAGAGGTGCCAGATCCCCCTGAGCTGGACTTAAAGGTGATTGTGGGTCACCAGAGGTGGGTGCCAGGACCCAAAATCAGTAGTCTGTGCTTTTTGTTATTGTTGTTGTTTCTGTTTTTTTTAAGACAGGGTTTCTCTGTGTACCAGAGCTGTGACTGCCCTGGAACTCACTTTATAGGCTGGCCTCAAACTCATAGATCCACCTGCCTCTGCCTCCCAAGTGCTGGGATTAAAGGCATGCACCACCATGGCTGGCAAGCAGTACGCGCCTTTAACTGCTGAGCCATCTGTCCAGCCCAGGACTATTTTAAAAATTATTTTATGTGTGTGAGCTTTGTGTGTCATTACACCACATTCACGCAATGTCCTTGGAGGTCCGAGCGGCCGCTGATCATCTGAAGCTGGAATGATTGATCGTTATGAGCCCCGATGTATGTGCTAGGAAGCAAACCTGGGGCCTCTGCGCTCTGCGCGGACAGCAAACACTCCTGAACACGGAGCTTTCTCTTCAGCCCCAGTGAACTTACGTTTTTCAAATGTTTGCTTGGTTGTTTTTGTTTGTTTGGGACAGGACCTTACTATGGGTGCAGGTTGCCTTCAAACCCGAGATCCTCCTGCCTCAGCCTCCTGAGTGCTGGGAGTATAGGCGAGTGGCTCCATGCTCATTATTAAGATGTCAGTTCAGGGAACAGAAAGCCGTGGGGGAGGGGGGGAGGATCGCTCGTCAAGATGGCTTCCTGGCCACCCGTGTCTCCCATGGCTTCCTGGCCACCCGTGTCTCCCATGGCTTCCTGGCCACCCGTGTCTCCCATGGCTTCCTGGCCACCCGTGTCTCCGATGCCAAGCAAGGCAGATGGAGCACATCTTCAACCTCGCAGTTCTTTTGGGAGGAGCTGGTTGGAACTGGCTGTGTGGTGCATTCTCAAATTCATTGTTTATCCAACAAATATTTATGGGGTGCCCACTGAGCAAGCAGAAGGCCGGCTCCCCATGGGAAGTGGGCTGGACCTCCACACCTCTTTTGGCTTCAGTTCCCATTCTGATTTGAGTCCAGCTGGGGGTGGGGAGGGGTGGGGTGGGGTGGGGGTGGGGTGTTGGGTGGCTGAGCGTGAGGACCTTAAGTGAGGAATATGGGCCATGTGGATCTGGGCTGCTACTCCTTCTTGGTCGTCTTCCACACTGACCTGGAAGGGTGCCAATGTGGCAGGTTCAGGTGGCGTGTTCTGCAAATCCTGCCACAGAGGCCCCCACCCCACTCCACCCCACCCCACCCCACCCCACTCCTGCACAGAGCTGGCCAGTATTTACTTAAGAAGGTGGATCTTGAGGTACAATAAAAAGCTGAGAGAAGCTTCTAGATAGGAATGTTATGGCCCCAGACTGGAAGCAGCTTGCTGGGGAAGCTGCAGCAGCCCAGCCAGGGCCTCTTCCGGCTGCCCACTCTGTCGGCAGGTACGGTAGCAGGATAGTTGGGCCAGCTCCAAGGCAGCAGCCTGAATGCCTTTGTTTCTAATTCAGGAACTTTGACTGCAGTGACCTGACTGGAAATGAAAGTATTTTATATATTGATTATTATTTTTGCATAGACTCTAGCTATGTAGTCCTGGCTGATCTAAAACTCACTATATAAAGCAAGCGGGGCTAGAACTTATTGTAATCCCCCTGCCTCTGCCTCCTAAAGGCTGAAATTACAAGAGTAATTTCTATGTAATTAATATACTTGACATAGAAAACTGTGTGTGTGTGTGTGTGTGTGTGTGTGTGCGCGTGCTCATGCATGCACATGTAGGTATGTATATCGGCTTGCACATGCATGTATGTGGGCATACGTGAGGGTGTGCGTGTGTGTACATGCATGCATATGTGTGCACATGTGTGAGTATGTGTGGGTGTGCATGTTTGTAGGTGTACATGTGCACACAATTGTGTGCACGCACATGTCTGCTTGTATGTGTGGCGGCCGGATAGCAAGCTTAGCTGCCGTTTATCAGGTGCCCACTACTTTTTCCTTTTTCTTTTTAAGACAGGCTCTTTCATTGTCCTGGACTTTGTTAGCCTGGGCTGGCCAGTGAGCCCCGAGGACCCTCCTGTCTGCCTCCCCAGCATTGGGATCAGGTGTGAACCACTATGCCCGACCTTTTTACATGGGTAAAGGGAATCAAACTCAGATTCTCATGCTTGGAAGACAAGTGTTTTATTGCCTGAGTATCACGCCAGGTCTCCAAATGTCATTTGTTTAAGTGGTCATTTATAGGGCCTCATAACTTGGGTTGAGTGCTCTTGAGTCTCTGCCCTGAGGGAGGGTACGAGGCAAGTGGCAGGAACCAGCCTAGAGAGATATAGTATCCTTTCTGCTGGGTTCTGTACCTCCCTCCACGCAGGACCTCCCCCTCCCCGGAGCACACCAAGAGCCCAGCCCCTTCACAACCCCTTTTCCTGTCATGTGGTCACAGCCATGTGACAGTCCTTCCTTTCCTATTCCCCTGGGGTCTCCAGGTTACCAACAGTAACTTGGGCTGCCTGACCACCTGGTACTTTTTTCTGCCCCCTCCCCCAGTGTTGGGTATGCAGATCTGTGCCCCCCAAAAGGGGTCCAAGGAACTAGGATGGCATGTTGGCATCTTAACTGGGCATGCTGTTGGATGCAGTCTGGGAAAATCCTCGTGATTTCGTGATTTTCCTGATTGCGCTCTGATGGACCTGGCTCCATAGGAGTTGACACTTTAATTCAGGGGCCTGAAGGTCCACTCAGGAGAAGTCACACCATGAGCGTTCCAGGGGCAGAGCTGTCTGGGAGAGCCAAGTCGTGCTATGGGATAGGACAGAGGGGAAGACGCAATCCTAGAAGGCTTCCTGACAGACGATAATGCCTGAGCCCCCAGCTGCTCCTTCTTTAGGTGGGTTTGTTCCCAGTGAGCTTGCCTGCAGCCTGGAGAGGATGGAAGAACTGTGAATGACATCACAGTGTGGTGTGGCCGGGGCATCCGGGGCATGGGTGTGGGTCAGTGCTTGGTGGGGGCCAGGACGCTGACCTGGGGACCGGAAGGGCCTGGAGATGTGTTGACCTAACTTCAGAGAGGCTGGGGGTGAGAGCTGGGGTTTGGGCTGGCATAGGCAGATGCTCCAGAGCTGTGTGCCGGGGGTCCTGCCTCCCCAGAAGAGCGAGCCTTGCCCTCACTGGAAAACCTGTTAAACTAAGCTAGCCCTCAGGCGCTACCGCATTTCCTGAGAGTAAGCGCCACAGTTCCTTGTGTTACCATGGAGCGGGAGGGCCATGAGTGGCTGCTGAGTTGTCCCTAAAACCTACACACACTGTGGGCAGTGAATTTCTTGGCTCTTGTAGCCGGGGCTTGCCCTCCCTCTCACCCTTTCTCGTCACAGCCTCTGCCTATGACTAATGCAGGTTCCGTCTGAGCCATTGGCGCTGCCAGGGTTTTGGTTTCAAATAACTCCCCTCATTGGGCCAGAGCACTTAGGTTTCTAGGCATGGCAGGGAAACAAACTAGGTCCTCAAAAACTGAGGGGCACAGTGACTGCAGAGACCCCAGCATGAAGCCGAGGGCATGGACGGCCTGGCATCTGCAGGAGGCACCAGCCCTGGCCTGGGCCTGCTTGCCGTCCTGGGCTACTGGTGCTCTTGGCCTCTCAAATCCTGGTTTTCTGCTGCCCTAGGAGTTGGGCCTGGGGAGTCTCGTGTGGAAGAACTGATTTCTTCTTCCTATTGTTTTGTGCTTACTGGATGTGATAGAATGAATAGACACTGTGTTTACAAGCAGAAAAACCAACAAGGAGTCTGTTGTCAAAGTCAAGAAAAAGAGTAAATAAAACCAGGCCCGGGTGGTGCACACTTGGGAGGTGGAAGCCGGGGTAGGGGGGTACAGGAGGGGGATGACATGTGGACCGGCAGGTCAGAGTCGGGGGGCCGGAGCGAACGCTCAGCAGTTAAAGAGCCCTTGTTGCTCTTGCAGAGGAGCCTGGTTCAATTCCCAGTATCCACACAGTGGCTCCCAACCATCCATAACTCCAGTTCCAGGGATCCAACACCCTCTTCCGGCCTGCTTGGGCACAAGGCACGCACATGGTACATATATGTACATCTAGACAAAACACTCAAATACATAAAGAGAGAAATCTAAACAAACATACAAAACCAGAAACCCACGATGTTCAGAGACAACCTCTGCTTCATGCTACATGCTGGAGGCTAGCCTGGTCTATCTAAGACACTGTTTCAAAAAAGTTCTTTCCCCCTGGGGGTGGGGGAGGAGAGAAGGAAAAAAAAACCCAGCCCACCATGACTTTCCTCCTGCTGCTGGGTCTGACTGTTTGAGATGGAAATGGTCTTTACTGCTCAGTGAATGGCTGATGTGCTCAGTCGATCTGCAGAGGGCACCTGCCTTGTGCTCCCCAGCTGCCAAAACAAGTTACCACAACTAACTGGTGGGATAAAGCAATACAAATGTATTTCCTCACAGCCCTGGGGCTACCAGTGTGCTTAGCATCACCACGGCTGTGTAGTGCTCGACCCTTTGGAGGCTTACAGGGAGCTGCCTGCCTCCCTCTGCCACCTGGGTGGGACTCCAGGTGTCCCTTGGCTTTTGGCCACATCATTCCAACCTGCAGTGTCTTCAACTCTCCTGGATCTGTCTAGACTTCCTTCCCTCTGTGTGGCAAACTCCTTCTCACTTTAACACCCCACCAGAAGCAATCAGACAGGAGGCTATTGAGGAGAGCCCCTTAAAATCTGTTGATTTTAAGAGACTGATGCGTAGCCACTAAGTTGACGGCTTCTGGTGGGTGTGGGGGTGGGGGTGGAGGACTCGGTTTTCTTTAAGGGTCTGGCCACTGGGAGTTTGACCATGCTCCAGTGACTGTATGGGCAACACAAATTAGACTTGGTGGGGTTTTTTTTTGTTTATTTTGGGGGAGGGCACAGGTGGGAGGCTAGGTCCGGGAAGAAGGGGAAATGAGTGTGTTGGGGTGCATAGTATGAAACTCCCAAATAATAATTTAAAAATATTATGCTGGGAAAAATACACATTTTTAAGAATTCTTTGAGAGTGTCGTAACGTATTTAGGTCATCTTCACCCCCATCTCCTTCCCTTGGCTCCTCCCAGACATAGCCCCACCTCCCTGCCCTCCCAACTTCCTGTGTTCACTCTTTTTCATTAAATAATCCATAAACTCCAGTTTTTGCTGCCCACCTGTAGGCAGAGGCTGCTTGTTCATTTCCTGGCCGCCCAGCTCCGAATAATAACACAGAAACTATATGTGGGGGCTGCGCCTTTCTCCTTTGGTGGCTCCATGGCATCTCCCTGACTCCGCCTTCTTTCCTCCTCTATCTTCTCAGAATTCCCACCTTACTCTATTCTGCCCTGCCGTAGGCCAAAGTTGCTTCATTCATTAACCAATAAAAGCAGCACATATACGGAAGGACCTCCCATACCACCTACCTACCTCTGTGTATGGCACACGGTTGGCCTACCAGGTGCCAAGCCTTTGGAAAAACCGACTCCACCCATTAACTACCATCGCTCCTCAATTAGGGGTGGGAGGCTCATGAAGCCCTCCCCCTTCCATGCTGGACACGTCGGCTTGACCTCTAGAAGGTCTTATGCAGCCAACTACAGCTGCTGTAAGTTCATCACACTGTCATGTCCGGAAGACACGGTTAGGATCCATCCTCCCTGACCTCCGGCTCTTACTGCCTTCTCACCTCTTTCCCCTGGTCCCTAGACTTTGGGGAGGGTGTGGGATGCAAATGTACGTTTGCAGCTGAGCGACTTTTCCTCTATTAATTCAGCCAGCTGTGAGTTTCTGTTTTAACCATTGTCCACTGCACAGAAAAGAACTTCTCTGTTGAATTCTTCCTCTTTCTAAGAAGTTTCTTTTCTTAAAATTATTTCCGTGTATTTATTGTGTGCTTGGGAGTTGAGTGTTGCAGAACATGTATGAAGATCAGAGGTCAGGTGTGGGTGGCAAGTACCTTTCCCACAAGAAGCCATCTCGTTGGCCCCCTTCACGTAGCCCAGGCTGGCCAAATTTGTATATATAATAATCGAAATGACCTTGATCTCCTGATCCTCCTGCCTCCACCTTCCCAGTGCCGGGATTGCAGGTGTTTACTAAACCACCTGGTTTCTGTGATTCTGGGAGTGGAGCCTGAGGCTTTGTGTCTATGAGGCAAGCAGTCTTCCAACTTAGCCACATCCCCAGCCTCAAATGTCCCCCTTAGAGACGCATATGCTGTGGCCTTTTGGGACACCTGAGTGATGGAGGACAGAGTCTTTATCGGAAGCCCCATTCCTAACAAGGCCTCAGCCATGGGTCCTAGGATGTGAATTCTTAGGGGACCAGTGGTCAACTCTTCCGGTGCCCCAGCCTCTCTCCACTAAGGCCGTTCCCAGCTCTCTCACGGTGCAGGCTGCCCTTTGAGGCTCCACTCCACGCTCCCTGGCAGGGACATTTCGCTTGATGTCTCCCAGGAGGCTAGAAATGATCTGCATACTCCCACAGGAAGATGCCTTACTGTCTAGGGAAGGGCATTTGGGGCCCTGCCCCAGGCAGGGAGAGGATAGGGCATCGTGGGCTTGGGGGTGCTTTAGCTATGGGATGGAGGATCCTGGCCTTGGGAACCCAAGCACAGTGGACAGTGTATGGCTTATCTGAAGGCTCTGATGTTTGGGTAGTGAGCACTCAGTGGCCAGGCATGAATGCTTTCCCAGGCTCGCCATGTACCCTCTCTTTTTCAAGAGAGACTGTAAGTCTGAGTGAGGCAGGATGACACATGCCCATAGTCCCAGTACTCTGGATGAAAATCGTGAGGATCTCCACAAGTTCAAGGCCAGCCTGATTTGCTTAGAGTTCCAATCCCTGGCTCAAAATACCAATAAAAACCCAAATTAATAAAGAGATATCATTTTTACAGAAACCCTGATACAAATACATGTTTTCTTTAAGTAGAGGTTGGTGAGCAAAGTCCCCCACATGCCACCAGGTTTGAATGATCTTTTGGTACAAGGATGTCCCACACCCTGGGGTCCTTCCCCCAAACCCTCCTTCTAGTACTACTGAGTCCATCAACCCAGCCAGGGCTCTGAGCAGGTGCCGAGGGCTCCTCCTACCCCTACCAGGTGAGTAGCCCCTGGACCAGGTGGCCACCAGGAAATAGAGCTGAGCCCTGGGGCCAGCCATGTTCTCAGAGAGCCGCTGAGTCTGGGGAAATTGCAGCCGGAGGACGTGTTCCCTCCCTAGGGACTGCTGAGACTGACTGACTCATGAGTATGGGGTGGGAATCTTCCAGGAAAGCCTTCAGCCAGCTCAGCCTCTTGGGAGCGCTGGGTGGGGGCAGCCTGTCGCTCTGATGCTGCAGGCTCACAGGACAAGGGGACCTTCTCAGGGTTTGTCTTGGGCAGGTATCTGGAACCTTCTCCCTGTCCTTTGGTCTGGGAGGTGACCACCGCCCACCCAGATAGGTTGCCCGTGGTGGGGTTGAGATCTGAACCTGCAGAGTGAGGTGAGGCAGGCAGGCAGGAAATAGGCTTTTTAAACGTTTAAAAGCCAAGAAAAATCACAGCATCGCTGGACGGGAGGAAAATGAAAGCCCTTGGAAGTGGCCAGGAATTTGACTCTGCGCGTTGGTTTCCAAGAGCCTAAGTTAGGCATCTCCAAGTGGATATTAAAAAGGAACAGCCAGACTCCAGCGGCGGGGGCTGGAGGGGGCGGAGAGAGGAGGCGCTGCCGGAAGCTGCATGCTGGACGGCTGAGGCCACCACACTGAAGGCCAGGCAGCTGGTCCCGTGCTCAGGGAGAGGACCCAGGGACGCCCCAGGATCCCATAGAGCCCCCTCCCGTTTTTCAGTTTCTCCCCTTGTGTTCCCTGTTCCCCCCTGTGTGGCAGAGACAATGCTACTTCAGTTTGGAGCAGAGACATATGACCACCACATGGAAATGTGGTAATTTGGATCTGTTCGTGATTGCAACAGATTGAAGAAATTAGACCAGACAAAGAGTGTTTTTGGAGGAAGAGGAGGAGGCAGAGGGAGGGAGGGTGACAGGGTGAGAAAGGGGAGGAGGACCCCTCCGGCGCAGGGGACACCGGCATCCCGTCTGCCTGCTGTGAATCCATCCGTAGGAATGGAGAGAGACCGCATCACAGGTAGGCCACGGCCCTCCTTGTCCCATGGCTCCTGTCCCCGAACCTGATCCACGTCGAGCTGTGGCTTCACCGGTGATTCGGGAAGTGAGCACCCAGGGTCAAGTTCACTTACTTTTACAGAAATATTTCCTTTTCCTGCTGACTGTTCCTCGGTGGTGAGCTGGAATGCCGCTTCCCACGAAGCCCTGCCGAGTCTGGCTTTTAATTGGAGCTGGGCTCCTCTCCTGTGCATTTCTCTCTCATTTTCCGGTATGCTGCTTTTACGTCTGTGACCACTGTGGATTTTGAGACTCAGGAAGGGTGGATGGTGGGGATGGGCTCTGCATCAGGGCCAGGGCAGCCTGGCTTGTTTGCCCATCATCTGGCCTTGGTCTTCTCCTGAAATAGCCTTGCTGGGCCGCTTGGGCAGTTGATTATAGAGGTGGTGGCTCCCAGTGCTTGGAGGAGGTGTATGCACACGTGTGCACCCTCGTGTGTGTGTGTGTGTGTGTGTGTGGCCTCAGGACATATTCGTGAGTGCACGTGGGCCATGCACTCCGGCAGTCCCCTTGGATCCGGTATAGATCCAGCAGGATCCGGTATAGATCCAGCAGTGTAAACAGTTCAAGGAAGAGAATGGGGTCTCCCTTTCCTTAGCCGTCCTAGTCAAGTTGTTCCCAGGTTAAGCTGCCAGTTCCTACTGGGACCATCAATGTCTGAGGTCATTGCTGCCTCCTCTGCCTAGAGCACCATCTGAGTCACAGCTATGGATAGTGCAGGTGGGGAATTCTAGGGATGTGACCCTTACTCTAGACTGGTGTCCTGTGGTCACGGTGAGACTAAGCCCCACCCAAAAGTGTCATTGGCCTTGGGCTGTTGGTTGCTTCTGTGTGCACACGCAGGGGCAGGGGTCTCTAAGAAGTCAGATAGAAGGAAGGAAGGCGCATCTCCTCTGAGGGATGGCCCGACCCCACCAATTCCAATACTGTGACGTATGATGCCATGTCCAAGCTGGCCAGGCATTCACTAAGAGGCAGCCACCTGGTGACTGACTGGTGGCCGTGACCCTGATGGGCACAACAGAAGACATGGGAGGGAAAACCTACCTGTGCCGGGCTTGGCATCGTGACCAGCTGGAGGTGATGGGTACAGAGCTAAAGTTTCCTGTGCCCAATTCGTAGGGGCAACATGGCAGAGAATGCCAGCAACTTCTGAGGCCTGGACAGGTGGTGCTGCGTCCCCCCCTCTGCCCTAGACTGCCTGGCCCTACACCTCCTCTGTCACCAGCTGTAAATGACAATTGTTTTAGTGGCTGGCTGGCAGGGGCCTGCACTTTTTCGTGTGGCTATGTTGGGGTGTGGGTTCTCTGGAACACTAGGCCACTGAGCCACACCCCCCCCAGCCCAATCCTCCTTCTGTGGATGACAAGACCCAGCCCAGGTGGGTGACAGCAGGGTATTTGAGAGCCTGGCATAAAGGGGAAGCAGCTCCCTGGAGACCCAGGGGTGAACGCTTGGAGCCTCACAGGCTGACCAGAGCTTTTTATACACCGGACAAAGCAACCTTTGAGAGCCGTGCATCCTGGCCCTCAGCACTCAGCCATCGCCAGTGCCCTCAGCCGAGGACAGCGCAGCACCAGACCGGAGTGGGACCTTCTGCCTTCGTTTGCTTTGAGGCAGGGTGCCTGGCCTCAGATTCCCTGTGTAAACCTGGGTGGCACTGAACTCCTGATCTTTCCAAAGCCTCTATCGCTGGGGAGCTGGGGTGCTGGGGTGCTGGGGTGCTGGGGTACTGGGGTGCTGGGATGGCAAACGTATCACACCAGGTTTACATACCACCAGGGATGGAACCAGGGCACTGTGCATGCCAGGCAAGCACTGCCAATGACTACATGCCCAGGTGGGACCTTCTGTCAGGATGGGGGATTGGGAATGGCGCTCAGCACCGTGATCACACGGGCAGGCGCTCTACACCTTCCATGCTTCCAGTCATTTACATTCTTTTTTTTTTCATTTTGAGGCATAGTCTTGCTGTGTGCCCCAGGCTGATCTTGAATCCATGGTCGTCCTGCTTTAGCCTCCTGAGTATCTAATACGCGGGCTCAGGCCACCATCCTAGGCTCGACTGGCACTTTAGGAGAGAAAAAAAAAAAGCACCTCATTTGGATGTACTTTTCCAAAACTCTTCTTCCCCAAAACTCAGCTGTGTACAGCCAGACTAGGAGCGAAGAGGAAAATCCCCGCCACTCCTCCAGTGAGCGTGTTCCTCACCCTGGCCGATTAAGCGGGGTCAGGTGTAGCCCTGACCATAACCCCAGTCCCTGTTGGGCGGCCTCCTGCAGATCACTTTGAGGTTTGGCCTCAGTTTCCTAATCTCCAGGGTGAGACTGAGCCCGTCCCCCTTCTGGGTGCTCAGTGTGCATTTGGTGACTCCCCTTCCAGCTGGATGTGCTGAGTCCTGCCTTTCTGTCTTGGTGTCGGATGGTGTGAGAGCTGGTCCATCCTCCCCTGCACTTCCGGAGGTGGTGGACTAGGGGTACACTTGTTACATCCAGATGGATGGAGACAGGCCGGCTGGTGCCCCAAGGACTGGTGGCTGCAGTGTGTCCAGGACTGCTGTCCAGGAGGCGTGGCAGAGGGTGTGGTCTTGCCCTGGTTAGGGTCATGGGACTTGCCCAGCCTAGGGGAAGAGGCTCAGGGCCAGAGTCAGCATCTTTAGTTCTGCCTTGTCCTTTCCTTCTCTTCTCCTCCTTCTTCTGCCTTGTGAAACTGGCCCAGGGTCCTCCTCAGCTCTCAGAGATTTCCCTAGGCAAATGCCTTGGGCTCCTCCGCAGAGTTGGCGTGAGTCACTGAGCAGGGGCAGGCCTCAGAGGCACGGAATGCTGCTTCTCTAGCCAAGGGTCGGCGTGGTTTCTTTTTTCGTTGTTCTGGATTGGCTCTGTGGCTTTTTAGACATTAGAGCAGTTTTATCTTGTTCCAAGCGCTTGTGTTTCAGCAAAGGGGGGGGGGGGAGGCTGACTCTCTAAGAAGGGAACTTTCCACTCATCCAGGCCTTGGGAGAACAGGGAGGGTGACAATGGCTGGGCCAGTGAGGCCATCACAGACAGGGACCCTGGAAGGCCCTGCCCAGGAATGAGTCTACACATGGAAGGTCCCCACCACCCTGGCTTCGGGGCCGTGCTCCTGGCTGGGGTCTGGTTTGTGTAGCAGACACACCAGGGTCCCAGTTCATCTCAGGATGGACCTCTGTCTTGGGATAGGGCAGGAACTGGGGGCTCCCTGGAGACTATGCCTCACCTCTCACTGCCCCGTCTGTCTCCAGCTTTCTGTCCCTCCTCATCTTCCACTTCTGAGGAAGTCTTATCCAGGGCCCGGGGGCTGGCCTGAAGCCTCCAGCAGGCCCCAGCTGTGACTGATGTGGGACTCTGGTTAGCTCTGGGGTGGAAATCAGAAGCAGAAGGTGCCGCGTGAGCGGCGGGGGCTGGTTCCTTCCGAAGCTCCCGAGGAGCCTTTTGGCCCAGTCCTCTCCCAGCTCCTGGTGGCTGCAGCAGCCGCAGCGTTGCTTGGCTCGCAGTCCCACCGTTGCTTGGCTCGCAGTCCCACCCCTCCAGCTTTTGCCTCTGTTGTCTGGTGACACATTATATCTGCAAAGAAACTTTCATATTTTCCTCCCCTGCAAATTGTCATATTTATGCATTTATTTGTGTGTGTGTGCGTACATGCTGCGTCAGGTGTGAGGTCAGAGGACAACGTGAAGAGATTCAGTTCTCTTCCATTTGGGTACGGAGACAGAACACAGGTCCTCAGGTTTGGTGGCAAGCACCTTTACCAGTTGAGCCACGCCAGTGGCCCAAGAGCCTTGTCTCACAGACATGACTGTGTGGGGTGGTGGGTGTGGGGTGGTGGGGACATTATTCACCCTGTGCCTGGCATTGGTCTGGTTATAAGACTTTACAGCTGAGATGACCTTGACCTCCGATCTTCTTTCCTCCACCTACCAAGTGCTGGGATTACAGGTGTGTACTACCACATGAGGCTCTTTGCCCATTTTTGAGTCAGATTGCTTTGTTGTTGAGTTGAGGGAGCTCTTTATATATGCTGGTTGTAGCTCCTCATTTGCTCTGTCTTGTCAGAACTTTCTTGTGCCCCATGGACTGTCTTTCCCCTTGAGCACCCGCCTGGTTTTGTGGCTTTTGATGAGGAGTGGGGACGACACAGCCCCTGGCCACTTGGGATTCCTTCAGCATTGCCTGTCACATGGTGCTGAGCAGATGTGTCTGTAGGTGTGTGTGCAGATGCAGGACAGCCTTGCTTATGGCTCCTCAGGCACCATCTGCCTTATGTTTTGAGACAGACTCTCTTTCTGTTTTGTTTTGTTTTTCGGACAGGGTTTCTCTGCATAGCCTTGGCTGTCCTGGAACTCGCTCTGTATACCTTTAATCCCAGAACTTGGGAGGCAGAGGCAGGTGGATGGATCTCTGAGTTCGGCTACATAGAGAAACCTTGTCTCTCACACAAACACAAAACCAAAGACAGAGAGAGGGAGAGAGAGAGAGAGAGAGAGAGAGAGAGAGAGAGAGAGAGAGATTCTGTCTCTGTAGATCAGGTTAGCCTTGAACTCAGAGGTCCACCTCCCATCTCTTAGCCCGGAAGTTGTCACTTAGATCAGGCAGTCAGCGAGCTTCAAGGATCCACTATGTCTATGTGCTCAGTGCTGAGATTTGAACTCAGGTCCTCATGTTCACAAGGCAGGTGCTTTACCGACTAATGGAGATGTGAGTTTTGGGAGAGTTACTAGAAGCCTCTCCTTGAGGGTGGACTGACTGGGACCTGAACAGCCGTACAAAACCAATAGCTCAAAATCCATAAGCGGAGAGGACATTGAGAACACAGGTTCTGAGGTTGGAGCCAGGTAAGGGTGTAAGGGGGGAGGGCACAGTGAAAGTGGGGTGGGGAAGAATTGGTGCCTGACTCACGGTGGTGAGGCTCAGAGCCACAGTCTCCCTGGATCCTGAGTTCTGGGGTCTTGGTGCCCTGCTTTGAGGGTGGAAATAGAAGGGACCAGCCAGTGCATAGCCCTTCTTTCTTTTCTGCTTTTCTTCAGGCTGCCCTCACTGTGTTCTGTTTGCCCCTGTGCTCGTGGGCAGCCCTCAGTCTGAGCTTGGGTAAGGCCAACTGACGTCCTCAGCAACAGATTCTTCAATGCAGGGCTCCCAGCCATGTGTGTGCTGACTTGTTCACGACAGATGTCTCAGGGCATTGCTGTCAATAATGACAAAAATACTACAGGGGCTGGAGAGATGGCTCAGCAGTTAAGGCTTCTTTTTTGTTTGTTTTTTGAGACAGGTTTGTGTGTGTGTGTGTGTGTGTGTGTGTGTGTGTGTGTGTGTGTGTACCCCTGACTGTCCTGAAACTCGCTCTGTAAACCAGGATTTGCCTGCCTCTGCCTCCTGAGTGTTGGGATTAAAGATATGCACTACCCAGTCAGTTAAGGCTCTTGCAGAAGACCCAGGTTTGGTCCCCAACACCCACATAGCAGCTCACAACCTTCTGCAATTCCAGTAACTTCTCTTCTGGCCTCTGAAGGCACCAGGCACACACACGGTACACAGACATGCATACAAGCAAAAATACTCACACATATAAAATAAAAATAATAAATAAATATTCTTATTAAAAAAGAAAAAAGTATGTATTGCAGATTCAGGGTTCTGCCTAGTGTCCCAGCCCAAGGTGGAGAGGAAGAGATGGGAGGGGCAGAGGCGGGAGGGCTGTTGGTGTTCTGCCTGGAGAGGGTAGCCTCAGTCTGCCAGTGGGTAGAGGCTATCCCCAGGAACTGGATACTCAGTGTGGATAGAGTGTGTTCTACAGACAGGCAATGCCTATATGGCAACAGCTCTGTAACTTGCTTGGTGGCCCAGCAAGGGGCTAGCTTGCTACCTGCAGGAGATAGAGGGGGCAACCGCAGTAATCTCTTTGTCCAGCAGGGGGCGGTGCAAGCTCTTAAAAGCCCAGTATACCTGGGTGACACTTTCCTTGGGTCTGCAAAAGTGGGGTTACATGCTGCTGCTGCTGCTCCCAGGACAACTTGCATCAAGCCGAGGGGAGGGAAGCAGCAAGAAGAGACCTTCAGGAGACAAGAGGCCACCAAATTCCCATCCTAAATGGATGGCATCTGGAGGAAAGTGTGTGTGTGGTGCCTCTAGATTCTTTTTGTATTTTATTTTATTTTTCTAGCTTTCGTTTGACGTGTTTCAATCTTTCAAGTTTTTTTAGCTCACTTTCCTTTGTGTGTTTGTGTGATCGGCGTGCACAAGTGTGTGGAGGCCGACGTTGTCTTCCTCTATCAGTTTACACCTTTGGCTTTAAAAATGACGTGTGTGTGTGTGTGTGTGTGTGTGTGTGTGCGCGCGCGTGCGCGTGTGTGTGTGTGACACACATGACATAGCGCGTGTGAGGACAACTTCTGAGAGTCAGTTCTCTGTGTGTGAGCCCTAGCATGGGCTGTTATTTACATGGGCGCCGGAAATTGAACCCAGGTCCTCCCGTCTGCGCAATAGGCTTTCTTTACTAACTGAGCCATCTCTCCAGGCCACGTTTTTCTAACTTTCTGAGAAATAGTTCAGACATAAAGGAAAGATGGGATTGTGACCACCCACACACCCACTCCTGGACCCTGCCATGCATGCGCCCTCTTCTTCCTTCGTTTAGGTTTGTCCTGTGTCCACCAACAGTCGGGCTCTCTCCAAACATATTTTACTGACTAATTAATTAATTTGTCTTTGAGATAGAGCCTCACGTAGCCGAGGCTACCTTCAAACTCATTATGTAAGAGGAGGCTGGCCTTGAACTTCTGATCCCTCTACCTCCATCAGGCAACTGCCACCGGCTATGGAGACAGTCTAAACAAGTCGCAGACGTCAGCACACGTGACCTTTACTCTGCTCTGCCCATGTCTCTCGTGAACCACAGCGGTTCTCTTTCCACGTTTCTGTGCCACTCAGAAGCTGGACGTGCTGTCCCGTGAATTTTGACTGGTAGATGCACTGTGTGGCCCAACCACAGCCACAACATGGAACATGGACATCGCCCCAGATTCCCCCGTCCTTGCAGTTGCTGGCTTTGTCTTCTCCAGGGAATCTCCCCACCCTGGATTCCCTTATCTGGTTCAAATGCTGGCAGAGTCCCGCTTGCTGCTGTGGGTCCCCGTGACGTGTTCCATGTTACAGCTGGGCTGTGCTCCTAACCTGACCCTTCTGTGGCTTTTACATTTTCCTGTTTCCTCTGGTTGCTTCTGGTCGGGACCCTATGATGAGTGTCTTATCCTGGACGCTGTCTTCATTTGTCGTGGGAAACGCCTAGCCAGATTGGCCCTTAGAGTCAGTGTCTGTTTAATTCTGGAAGAAACTGATAGATCTTCACCCAAAGCGGCCGTGAGACTTCAGTCCTTGCTCTGTGTGCATGCCAACATTTGCTGCTGTCACTCTTAAATTTTAGTCATTCTGGCGGGTGGGTGGAGCTGCCTCATTCTGGCTTTCATTTTGCATCTGTCTGGTGACTAATGTGGCCCAGCACATTTTCATGACCTTTATAGCTATTCCTATATTTTTCCTTTGTCAAATATCTTTCTGAAATCTGTTGCTCATTTTTGAATTGGATGGCTCCACTCTTCCTCATTACTTCTGGATATTAATCTTTGATCAGACGGGTGCTCTACGGAGAGTTTACTCCGGTCTGTGGCTTGGCTATCGGTTTTGGCTTAACCGTATTTTTTAATGAGTAGAAGCGTGTCCCCTTACTTTTGGTGAAGTCTCATTTTGCAATTTCCCTTTGTGGTTTTCACTCTCTGTGTACTATAAGAACCATCTCGCACCAGGCTGCAAAGGTACAGTCAGTTTTCTTCTAGTATGTCTGTAATTTTAATTCTTAGGCCTCAGCTTTGGGTCTGGTGTAAGGTGGGGTCAGTGTCCACGTTGTCGGTGGTTTTTGTGTCCTTGTGGCTCAGCTCCTCCTACGGACATTTCTTCCCATGCTGTGTGGTGTGGGGACTTCTCTTGAAAATCGTTTGAGGACTGGGGACGTAGGAGGAGTCAGCACCTCGGAACCTATGCATAGTGATAGACAACACCTGTCCCCCCAGCATGCAAGGGATGGGGGCATGAGATCCGTTCAAGATCATCAGCTACACAGCGGGTTTGAGGGCAGACTGGGCTGAGTCTTGAATAATAAAGAGAAGAGTGGGGCTCAATGGTTAAGAGCACTGGCTGCTCTTCCAGAGGACCCGGGTTCAATTCCCAGCACCCACATGGTGGCTCACAGCTGTCTGTAATTACAGTCCCAGGGGATCTGATACCTTCATGCCAATGCACATAAAGTAAGTTTAAATAAATTATTTTAAGAAAATAAGGAAGAGGAGCACTAGAGAGATGACCCGGTAGTTCAGAGCACTGGCTGCTCTTGGCAGAGGGCCTGACTTCAGATCCCAGCACTCACATGGTGGCTCACAAGTGCCTGTAACTCAAGTTCTAGGGGCTCTGATTCCCTCTCTGGCCTCTACAGCATTGCAAGTGGTGCACATACAAACAGGCAGGCACACGTACACACATGTAAATAGGATTTTTAATTTTTAAAAAGAGAGAAGAGGCAGATTTTGTTGTATGCACCTGTGATCCTAACACTTGGGAGGTAGCGTTAGGCGGATCTCTGTAAGTTCGAGGCCAGCCAGAGCTATAGTGTGAGACTTTGGCTCAAAAAATAAATAAAAATTAAAAAGAGGGTGGAAAAGGAAAAGAGAGAGAAACAGAGACAGAGAGAGTGAGATAGGGGCTGTGTGGCTGAGAGAGTGGAGATGCTTGCCACCAACACTGGCGACCTGAGTTCAATCCCAGAATCCACGTGACAGAAGAGAACTGACTCCCCAAACTGTCCTCTGGTCTCCACACCCCCCCCCCCACATACACACCAGTATAGGAATGTGAAGGTCTCACAGACGGCCACTTGCGAGGGTTTGTCAGACTTCTTCCTGGGGCTGTAGCTTCTGGCACGACTGTAGACTGAAGCGCTGTACATACATATTTGTAGAACAAACAGACTGTTTCTCTTGGGACCCTCTTATAACACGAGGGTGCTCCTAACACAGCGGGGGCGATGGCTTCCCCAAGCGCCAGGCAGCCCCTCCCTGCGGAGGACTCTGCTGCTCCATAACGCAGACCAGCTCTGACGCCGCGTTTGTCTGCAGGCAATGAAAGCCTCCGTGGCTCGGGGTTCAGTTCCTCAAGGCTGCCCTTCTTTGGGTGCCGCTCAGCAAGTCTGGGTCTCTGGAAATTCTGACTAGTCAGCTGTGAATTGGGGAACCCTCTTGGGGTTCAGCTCTCATTTGCTGAAGCAGCTCCTGCAACACGGGGAGCCCTTTGCTTAAACTTGCCAGCCTAGTGGGAGGATTGTTTTAGATTTATTTTTGTTATCTTTAAGTGTGCACATGTGTGTAGTGTGTGTGTACATGTGCGTGTGATGCAATGAGTGTGTGTGTGTGTGTGTGTGCACATGCGTGAGTGCATGCATGTGTACGTGTCTGCGGGTGCACAGACAAGGCAGATTCTCTTGGAGTTAGAGTTGTAGGTGGCTGTGAACTGCCAGCCAAACCCAGGTCTGCAAGAGTAGTAAGGGCTGAGCCGTCTCTTCAGCCCCTCAGGAAGCCTATTCTGAAGACTAGAAATGAATGACCAGACACAGGGTGAGGTTTGACAGGGTGTGGCGCTCATAGCTGAGTGCACCAAGCTCCCTGAGTGTGGATGAATCTAGTGCTCCTCCTGTGTGTCTCTGAACTGAGTCCTTGTGGGGTGTCGTGAAGACCATGCCGTGTGACAATGACGGCTTTAGTTGTCCAGTGGGGACGGCAAACCCTTTCAGGTGTCAGTCACCTTTTGCTGATTGCTGATAGATTGCACAGCAGGTGCGGTGCCTCACACTCAGGAGTTCAGCACCCAGGAGTCTGAGACCAACCTGGGGTACACCGGAAGTTCAAGATCTTCCCGGGCTTCAGAGAGAAACCATGTCTCCTGGCTGGAGAGATGGCTCAGTGGTTGAGAGCGCTGGTTGCTCTTACGGACAACCTGGGCGAGGTTCCCAGCATCCATGTAGGGATTCCCAACCATGTGTAACTCCAGATCCCGGGGATCTGAAGCCCTCTTCTGACCTCCACAGGCACCGAGTATATGTGCCCGTGTTGCGCAGACATTTGTGTAGGTAAAACACTCACACATAAAATAAAAATAAATGAATATAAAACAAAAATTTATGTCTCAAAAATAAAACAAGCAGATAAATAGAAGCCACACACAAACACAACACATCCCACACACAAGCACACACACGCATGCCCCCCATCCCCTACACGAGCGCCCCCCTTCCCCACACACATACCCCGTATTAGTTGTGGTTAAGATCGCTGATACAAGACTGTTTCCTGACCAGGCCCTGACTAAGCCACCAAGTCAGTAGAAGGAAGGAAGTAATGATGATAAGGGCAGAAATCAAGGAAATGGAAAAAGAGAAAAAATAAGGTCATTCTTTGTTTCTTTAAGACGTACAGAGCCACAAGCTTCAGCTAGACCACTGAGCTGGAGAGGGAGCATGGGGATGGCATGGTCCATGTTAGCAATCCGAGTCATCCTGCTCAGTCCTGTAGAAGGGCAGGCCTGGTTGTGCACACCTTCAGTCCCAGCAAAAAATAACAATGACCAAAAATCAACATTGAAGGAGGTTAGAAGAAACCAGAATAGTGTTCTGTCTATGATGCTTAATGGTGCCGGGCAATGATGGTGCATGTCTTTAATTTCGGCACTTGGGAGGCAGAGGCAGGCAGATCTCCGAGGCCAGTCTGGTCTGCAGAGCGAGTTCCATGACAGCCAAGGCTACCCAGAGAAACCCTGTCTCAGAAAAACAGAACAAAACAAACAAACAACCCCCCCAAAAAATAGAAATAAATAAAGAAATTGAATTGTAAAAACATAACAAAATCCCTTTCTAAGCAGAGAGCTGTGGACTCAGATGTCTCCCTTGGTGGATTTTATCAGACAGAGGAAATGATGCCCACAGTATGCTAGCTTTAGCAGACAGTGGAGAGAGGAGCCCCCCCAGCCCGCTGCAGGAGGCCAGAATTACTCCAACAAAGACATTACCAAAACCAATAAACTAACAAAGAAAACACTTGTCAGTATCCCCCATAAAATATTTAACCCAAAGCAGGCAAATAAAAAAACCCAACAACATTTGCAAAGGGTTAGAGCTCACACTCAGGTTGGACTCAGTCCAAGACTGGCTTACTATTCAAACCTAATTGGTGTGGTGCTCCAGAATGGAAAACCCAGCACTTGGGAGGCTGAGGCGGGAAGGATCAGGAGTTCAAGGCTTTCCTTAACGGCATAACCAGTTTGGGGTCAGCCGGGGCTTCATGGGATCCTGTCTCAAAAAACCTAAAAAACAGGGTCAGCAAGATGGTTCAGCAGGTAAAGGAGCTTTGCCTCTAGGCCTGGGACCCACGTGGCGGAAGGCGAGAACTGTCCTCTGAAAAGCTGCTCCCTGACCTTCACACATGTGCCACGGGGCAAACACGCGTGCACGGTGACCACAGTTGTGGTAAGAAATCTTCAGACATAGGCACGGACTGTAGAGAGGAAGCCGCAGGAAAAGTTAATGACTCCCAGGGCTCTGCAAACAAAGTTTTCCTTTTTTCTTTTTAAGATTTAAATTTATTAGGGACTGGAGAGATGGCTCAGTGGTTAAGAGCATTGGCAACTTTTCCAGAGACCCAGGTTCAATTCCCAGCACCCACATGGAGGTTTGCAACCATTCTAGTGGGATCTGATGCCCTCTTCTGGCATAAAGGCATACATGCAGTTAGAACACTCATACCTAAAATAAATAAATGAATCTTAAAAAAAAAAAAAAAAGAATGGCCAAGAAGGGTTAAAGAGGCCTGAGGTAAAGAGGCAAAGAGCTATGGAGGATGCCGCGGGTGGTTAGAGGCCTCGCTAAGGATCCCAGTGGGAGAGCTGCTGGGTGTGCTGAGAACCCAGTCCCAGGCTGTAGGACCCTTGAAGGAAGCTTCTCGATCCTAGAGGAGAGAGAGGCACCTTGGAGAGGCCCTTTGGTGTCCTACCACCATCCTGTGCTGCCTGCTGCTGATTCCTTGCAAGTGGGGTGCAGTGTTCCAAGGTTTCTTCTGAGAGAGATGCTAGGTCCATTGCTGCTCTCGGCTGGAGGCACCCAGGAACTGGCCCTTCCTGACACGCTGTGGGACCACAGTGCCCTACTCTGTGTGGGTCAGCAGCGACCTTACTGCTATGACCATGTGGGCGGCAGCATCAGACCCACAGGCTCAGCCTTGTCGGTAGGATACAGGTGGCCATGATGTCACCATTACTGAAGGAGAAGAGGGTACACTGCATTCCAGCAACCCCAGATTTGGGACTTGACCTTCAGGGACTCAGGCGTGTGCAGCTGTGGTTTGGCGCAGGCCCAGCCCCCTTCTCTTATCTTCTGCCCAGCACCAGGGCTGAAATGGCATCTTCTTTAGGCCAGGCTTCAGCACCCCAGGACTGCTTTTCCCGGTGCGCTCAGTGCCCTGGGATCTGCTCCCCAGGTATGGAAGGAGGGGGCTCCCAAGGGCACGGGCTTCTGTCTAGTTATGTTTGTTGGTGGGGAGAGACGCCTGACCAAGGCAACTTAAAGAAGGAAGGAGTTTTCTGGGGGACTTGCTTACAGTTTCATAGAGTGAGACGATGGCCATCGTGCTGGGGACCATGGCGCCAGAGTGGTGGCCAAGAGCTTCCATCCTATCTGCAAGTTGGAGGCAGAGAGAGAGCCAACTGGAATGGTTGTGTTTTGAAACCTCGAAACCCAGCTCCAGTGGCATATCTCCTCCAATAAGGCTGCACCCCCTAATCCCCTGCAGTTCCACCAACAGGGGAGCAAGCATTCAAATACGAGCCTCTTGGGGCCATTCTGTTCAAACCACCGCAGAGGGGGTTCCCAAAGGCACTAACCTTGTCCTCTCATGCCAAGGAGGGCTAGTGCAGGCTGGGGGCTTTCTGACAGAGGCCCCCACATCTGCGGGACTCTTCTGCCCCGAACCCAGCCTGTGTGTGTGTCCTCAGGTCTTGTCCCTGCACATCCAACCCCTGCACATGCGCTGGGTCCGGAAGGAGGCCCGTCTCTCTCCTTTCCCCAAGCGTGCTTGTGTGTGTGTGCACAAGCACGCGCACTCGCCTTTGACAGAGGAAATGATTCACACCCAGGTTCAAAGGTTGGGGTCAGAGCAACCAGCGTGGGTGAAAGGAACCGAGGAGAGGAAGCAGGGTGGGGACAGGAGGCTGGGTGGGTCCTGGAGAACCAGCTCCCACTCTTGGACGCACTGATGGGAATCACCCGAGTATAGAAGCCGTTGGAGTCCAGTCTCCCAAGTGTAAGATGCTCAGAGTGAAGGAAATGTCAGGGACGTGTGTGTGTGTGTGTGTGTGTGTGTGTGTGTGGTGCAGATATGGGTGTGTGTGTGTGTGCATACAGCTCTCATATTAATTTCAGTGTCTCCCTGACTGTCTGACAGAATTTCCACATACCTCTCCACTCTTCCTGCACACTCAGGCATGTGCAGACGGACGTACATGCCTGAGTGTGCTGAGTGTGCTTGTGTGTGTGAGATCTCTCTCTCTCTCTCTCTCTCTCACACACACACACACACACACAAACACACATGCATGCACCACGCATATGCATACGCACATACACATGCGCACACACACACACACACACACACACACACACACACACACACACCAGCTAAGGGCCAGAACCCCCATGGTCAGTACCTAGGCCTGGCAGGAAACCGGCTCTGGGAAGCTGTACGCCCCACCTTTGGCATCAAACCATGTTTTGTTGCTGTTCGTTCACAGCAGCAGAGCATGGGGGTGGGGCAGGGCAGCTTCAATGAAGAGCAGTTATGTGGGACAGTTCAAGGACTCACCACTGTCTCTGAAAGGTTTGGGGGACACTGCTGTATCCCCAGGGGTCTCGTCACCACCCTGAAGGTCAGGGTGCCCTCTTCTCTGTGCGCTGTGGGCAATGGGAAGGCTGACCTCAGAGATGGCCTTCAGTCCGGTCCCTGGAATCTCAGCCAAGATCAGAGCCTAGAAGGTTCCACGCCAGGAAGGGTTGGGCAGCAGCAGCATAGCCAACCTCCCAGCTGGCCTAGGAGCCTTAGGGAACCTGTTAGCTAAAACATTTTCTGAGCTAAACATATTGTACTCCCAGTCCCTTAGCAGGCTGAGGTAGGAGGGTAGCTGGCTCTTCCACAGGTTCTGGCTGACCCTGGGTCCCCAGGATACCGTGAGGTGCAGGGGAGGGAACTGAATGGCCCTGTGAATGTTGGGGTGGTCATGTGGGGCCCCACGTGCACAAGTGGCCAGCTGCTGAAGGTGGGACATGGAAAATCCACAAGGTTTTGCTGACCAGAGTGAACAGCATGTGACCTTAGCCATGAGACAAAATTGGGGAGGCAGAGTTTGTGGGGGGACTGCCAGGTACTGGGCTACAAAGCAGCTGCCTAAAACATAAGGGTTGTCTTGTGAGTGTTCTGGGGACAGAGTCTGAAAGGAAGGTGTGGGCAGAGCTGGCCGCTCTTGAAGGCTCTGAGGGATGCACCTTGGGGTGGTGGCCAGGAATTCTTGGCATCCATTGGCCTGTGGCTGTATAACTCCTATTTCTCTTCTGTTTCATCTGGCTTTCTGTGTGTGTGTGTGTGTGTGTGTGTGTGTGTGTGTGTGTGTGTGTGTGTGTGTGTGAGGGAGAGAGAGAGAGGGGCACAGAGATGGAGACTACATGCCTGTGTGTTTTGTGTATATATGTCTTATGCCTGTGTGAATCATGTGTCTATATGTGTATGTGTTTATTGGTATGTGTCTATATGTGTATGAGTGTGTCTGTCTGCATGTGTGTGTATATATACATATGTGTGTGTGTGTGAGCTACCCTTGCCTCCTTCTCCCGTTGTTAGATCAGGCCCTCCCATTCTACTACACCCTCATTTTAACACATTATCTACAGATACCCTATGTCCAAATAACGTCACAGTCACAGGTACTGAGTTTAAGTCTGGACTCCTGGTACCTTTTGGAGGGGTCATGGTCAGTCCTAGGAGAGGATTGTTGGGCTGGGGGGGGGCAGGAAGGCCCTTCGGTGGTCACAGAGCTTGAGAGTGTCAGGGATGGGACTCTGCTGCGGCCGTGGGATGAGGTGGCTGCACCATCAGAGGATGCTGAAGGAACACTAAGGAGCTGTAGTCACTTGCTGCAGGACTGGAGGTCACTGTGTTGGGCAGAGCGTGAGCCTTTGAACTCCAAACACCAAATATCTAGCAGTCTTAGATATTTGGAATGTTCTAGGAGGTGTGAAAATGTGTTTTTCTTTTCTGTTTCACTTAGCATCAATGGTATATGTTGCTTCATGAAGTAGTGAGTTGCATTTAAGTTTCCGCGAAGGGCTGTGTGGCCGCTGTGGACGGCTGAGAGGGCGGGGGATCTCAGGACAGCTGTCAATACAATGGGGCTCTTAGCTCATAAGGGTTTGAGTCACCAAGTGTCCCCACACAGAAGGATCTGCACTCAGCAGGGCCCACCGCCAGGCCCCTCAAGTGTCACCAGACTCTGTCCTGTTGTTCATCTCTCTGCTCTTTCCTTTCAACTGCCTGGGTGACAGGAAGCCTGCTGCCCCGGTTTCTATGGAAACGGAACCCCAGCTCCATTTGGTCTGAGGCCAGACTTGGAAACTGAATACCTCACAGGTTCTGGGAAGGTGTGAGCAGATGGTTTAACATGCGTAAGAGCACAGACGCATGTGTGACTTGTGCACATGTGCGTGTGCACGCAATCATGAGCCTAGCGACCAAGTTGCTCAGGTTGAGGTCCCCCAACCTCAGGGCCAACACCATTCTCAGCATGTGACAGGTAGTAACATGTTTTTATTTCATGATATGAAGGAGATAACATCCACCTCATTTTGTAGACGAGAAAGCAAAAGCACCCCAGGACCAATGGACTTGCCTCGCTTTCCCTCATTCCACAGTTGCTGTCTTCTCTCTGGTGTGAAGATGAGGCATCAAGGAAGGTTCTAGAAACCTAGGCCCTTTGTTTTGGACTTGGTGCCTAGGAAATTAGTTTCCCCGAAGCTGCTGGGCTTGGACCCTCTTTCCAGCTGAAAACTGAATGATCCCATACATGGTGGTTGGGTTCATGCCCAGCCTCTCCAGCCCTGGCTGCCCTCACACTGTGCTGTTCATGGCCTATGGGCTGGCTGGGGAGGGGCAGCTCTTCTGAAGCTCTCGGGGAGGAAGTAACCCTTGAGTGTGTTATTTCTCCTCCCTGGATGTCCTGGGAAGAGCAGGTGAGGGCTCAGCTGGCTCCGGTTGCTCTTGCTATGTCCCTTACCACAGGACAAACCATTGACGGATCATGTCTGCCACAGGAGAGGTCTAGTGTCTCCTTGATACACAATTGTCAGGGACATTGATCCCTGGCCTTCGTGCCAACCACTTACTCAGCCCAGGCTGGTACCTACTGGTGGCATCTCACTGAGATGCAGACAGAGGGTCTACAGGAAGTGGCATTTAAAGATGTGGAATTATATGTGGGCTCCATGAACTGACAGTGGCCAAGGTTCCTGTTCTAAACACCTCCAAATGCCGGGTCCTTACCACTGCACAGGGCCAGGGAAGGATCAAGATGGACTTTTGTGGTTTTAACGTAACTTAATTTTTTTTTTGAAACAAGGTCTCCGTAAGCACAGGCTGGATTAGAATTCTTAACGGTTACCCTGTCAAGTTCTGGGTTACAGAGATGGGACACCATGCTCATCTCAAAACCAACAAGCCTTATCTACTTATCTACCTCCCTTCCTTCCTCCCTTCCTCTCTCTCTCTCCCTCCCTCTTAGTCTCATATAGGTCAGGCTGGCCTTGAACTCCCATGTAGCTGAGGATGATATTGAACCTTTTGATCCTTCTGCCTCCTACTGGCTGCTGGGATTAGAGACATGGACCATCACACCCGGTTTATTCTGGGAATTGAATCCCAAGTTCCATGTGTGCTAGGCAAACCCTCACCCAACTGAGTTCTACCCACAGCCCTCAAGATGGTTTTTGAGCCGGTTATCTGCTTTGCTCATTGTATTTGCTCAAGAAAACACCTGTGCTTCCTAAGCCCCTGGTGGATTTGACTGATCTCCCTGACCATATCCTATGGTACAGTGTCTCCCTTTGTGTGTCTAACCGTGAAGACAGGGGCTCTTTGTCCCTCCCTGGATGCTGACTCCATGTGACATCAGGAGTGCAGCTGGAGATGGCCAACACCCTGCTGCTGGTGGGCTTGTGTGCCTGATTCCCTGGCATGCTGTGCTGCTGATTGCCAGCCACATATGCACAGAGCGCCACGTGCAGAGGATCTCTGCAGATGTCGCTCCCGGTGGGCGGGGCTGGGCGCCTCCTCCAGCACATTGCCAACACTTGCTGGCGCCTGACGGCCGCAGCATCCATCTATGCCACACAGCTGCACACAAGGACCCCGAGAAGGAATCCGAGTCTGTGTGCCCCGTGGACCTTTTGCCTGTGGGGGAGACCCTTGGCCTCATACTACACAGAAAGGCCTTCTGGACAAGGGACTGGGGTCAGGCTGAGCCAGCCCAGGAGGGCTGAGAAGTATCCTTGGCTCTGTCCTTGTGGTCCAGCCCTGAGTTGCCATCCTTGAGGAAAACTAACACGTGAAATATCTAGGGCCCAAACCAACCAACCGAACAACCCTAACAAAATACCTACACTCCACAGGGCTGTGGATATGACTTGTTGGTAGAGCTCTGCTTTGATCTCACTGATTTCTCTAATCCAAGACATCCCTTGTGTTTTGTGGGACTCTGATGTGCCTCCCTGCATGAGAGGGTCCCTCACTGTGAAGTCTCTTGTCCCACTGCCACCCCTAGAGACCCAGCAGGGGTGGCCATGAGAGCTGGGTGTGTGGATCCAGACCCAGAGCTGACTCCCACTGTTAGGGTGCTTGGGGACTCCTGCGTCCTTTGTCCGTACTGCACCCTGCGGAGGGGGGACCATGGGGCAACTTGTAGCCTGTAACAGGTTCATTACAACTTGCATCCATTAACCAGGTGACAGGTGGGGAGTCCTTGGGGACCAGGAGGCACAGTAAGCCCTTAGAAGGCACAGCCGACCCTCAGAAAGGGGGAGTCCTGCCCTCTCTCATTCATATTTCACCCCACTACCATTCCTTATGTTCCTCTGTCCCCCTGACACCCCTTTCTGCCCCTTGTCCCCCAAATACCTTTGCTACCATTCTGGCTCCAGGCCAGGATGGATCCTTGCCCTTGTGGCTTCTGGTCAGTGGCTTCCAGACAGGCCAGCCAGGTATCCAGGAAGCCAACTGGGTGCTCAGATGGGCTGGGGCCCTTCTCCGGCTGTCGAGGAGGGAGCTGCTGTTTCCTGATATGCGTGCAGGCCACGCTCTGAGCACAGGGAAGGACAGGGAGCTGACCTACACTGCCCAGAGAGTTGCTTGGGTCAGGCAGGGGGAAGGTGAACTCAGGGTGAGGAAGCCAAGGTCTCTGTCCTGAGTAGGTGTCCTTGGAGTTCTGGGAAGAAAGAAGAGGCGCCCTTGGAGGCTGGTCTTTCGTGCTGACACGGACTCTATTGTTGTGCCCATCCTTGTTCCACACCTGCAGTGGCTCCCGGATACCTTTCCCTGGCCTGCGCTGAGTGTGACGAAGCTGAAATCACTGTGACCCTTTGTCGCTCAGCACTAGCCCCATACTGTGTTCATTCACCCGGCGCACCTCTCTGTCCGTCCTCCACCTGTGGATCTCCTCGAGTTCAGTCAGGGTGTGTGAGGTGCTTTTCTGTGACAAACCGTCCTGGGAAAAGCAACTTATGGGAGAAAGAGTTTATTTTGGCTCACGGTTCCAGAGGGACACAGTTCGTCCCTGCTGGGAAGGTACGGTGACAGGAACATGAGTCCAGCTGGTCACACTGTACAGTCAGAAAGCAGGGAGAGAACAGGAAGTAGGTGCAGCTATGAACTTCAAGACCCACCCCCCAGTGGCATACTTCCTCCAACTAGGCTCCACTCCTAAAGATTCCACAGCCTTCCCAAACATTGCCACCATTCCGGACCAACTGTTTGAATGCATGAACCTATGGGAGACATTTCACGTCAGAACCACAACGTGGAGTCTCGCCCTGTAACCCAGGCTGCCCTGGAACTTATTATAAAGCCTCAGACTGGCAGCAATCCTCCTGCCTCAGCCTCCTGAGAGCTGGGATGACAGATGTGCACCGTCATGCATCCTGAACTAATTTGTACTCTTGTTCTCTTCTGGAGTCTCTGCCAAATTCTCAAGTCTCATTTTCAGAATTTCCCATTGCTGCCCACTCCATATGCCTGCCAAGGGCCACTTCTGCACAGCCAGAGGGTGCAGGAGGTGTTAGGACCCGGCCTCAATCCTTGCTCTGACATTTATCCACCAGCAACCCCACCCACCCAACCACCATCCTTGGCAAATCTCCTTACTCGGCTTAGACCAGGTCTCACACCAGTTAAACGAGGGGTCAACCATTTGCTTCAGATCTAAAAGCGACCACATCCCAAAGCATGCTATCGTGGACCCCTCCAAGCTAAGCATCGGTCAGTGGCAGTGCGGGAAGACCTCAGTGTCCCATGAATGGAGTCTGATGCCATGCTCGGGCCTTAGCACCCCCTTATGTTGGGGCATGCGTCCTCTCTGAAGCACCTGGCACCTTCCTGTTTGCCAAGGACCCACCTGACCTTGCCTTCCTCTCTCATGATTCCAGTGTCCCCTTGCTGCTTCTGGGGACACCTGTGCTCATCACCTGCCACCCTTTTAGGTTAGCTGTGTTCTCCGTTAGGCCAAGGCTGCTATTTCCAGTCTGAAAAGACAAATCATGCCTCGGATGCGCGTGGCTATTCCTTTTGCTGTTTCTTTTGCCAACGTTGCTCGATGCGCGAGACCCCACTTGTCCTCAAGCAGCTCCCAGCCTGGTGGGGTGGTGGCCCCATTCTGTATCGGCCAGAGGACCTTCTGACTGTGACTATTACTGCTACTACTGATGATGATGATGATGATGATCTAAAAGGACAGATACTTGAGCAAGACAAGTTGCTTTCTTCTCACGCCCTAGTCCAGGTTTGCGCCTTTGGTGACCCAGAGCATCCAGGACCCAATGTGACTGCATTCTGGCCAGGGAGAGAGGAAGACGGGACAGGGAATGGGACTGAGAAGCACTTTACATTTTTAAGAGCGTGGCTTGAGAATTCCATACTTTAAACTTTTATTGTCCTTCTCCACCGGCCTTGACCTAGCTGCATGGCCATCCCATACAGTCAGGGTGGCCAAGAAATGTCTTGCTTAGCTGGCCAGCTGTCTGCATGGTAGGTGCTTCTGTAACCACAGAAAAAGTTGGACAAACAAGGCCAATCAAGAGTCTGTCATATGCACCAAGGCTCCACGCGTGTGGGCAGAGAGGTGGCAGTCGCATGGTGGGAGGTCACTCTCAGCCTGAACAGTAGACTTGCAATGGGCAGGTGGCCAGGCCGCCTGTGGAAAGGCTATGGCAGCTGCCGTGTGCTGTCCAATAGCTGCAGCTCAGCTGGTAGGTGGATGCGGAGTGCGTGTCACAGATGTGACATGGTTCTGCAGAGGGGTGACATAGGATCTGACATTTTAGGTTTCAGTATGACAGCATTTGAGGTTTTCCTAGATGAATATTCTAGGTTGTTCATAAGCCAGTGGTCAAACCTCTGCCTCCATGGGCCCTGCTGATGACTAGGGAGATCCTGTGCCCCTCATGGGTTTCATCACTTGCTTCTGCCTCGTGTGTGTGTGTGTGTGTGTGTGTGTGTGTGTGCAAGCGCGCGTGTGTGCGCTCACCTGGTGGCTCCCAGCTGGAGCACCCGTTTTGATATCTTAGGAAATGATGCCTCCAGTGCCCGAGTTTCCCCTTGGGTCTGTGTGTATCCCTACGCTCCTGACCTTGAACGGCCATCAGCAAGTCAGATTGACTCCACCCTGCCCAGCTGTGTACTCACAGGGCTGAGATGGCAGCCTGGGGCCAGGCCAAGCCACTGGGGACTCAGGCTCTGTGGTCCCTCCATGGCCCTGTCTGGGAATGTCCCCGCCCTGCTCCTGAAGGTGAGGAATGTCTCGCTGGTGTAAGCAACAGAGCAGAGAGTGGCCCATCTGGCTGACAGGACCTACTGGAACCAAGACCAGCTTCACTCCTGGCTTCTCACTCCCCTGATCAGACCCTGCCTGGGGGTCCCGTGACTTGACACAATTAGGATCACCTAGAAAAGACAGTTTCCATGAGGGACTGTCTAGATCGGGTCAGCCATGGGTGTGTTTGTGGGGATGCTCACCTAGTGGCTCTCAACTGGAGTATCCATTTGATCTAGGAAATGATAGTTCAAGTGCCCATGGTTCCGCTTGGGTCTGTTTGCAACCCTGCACTCCTGACCTTGAAGGGCAGTCATCAAGCCCAACAGCCCTTACACCATAAGCTTGGAAGCCTGGAGCATCAGGTGAGGAGGGAGGACGGAATAGGGGTGAAGGACTTTGGGGAATGGACGGGGACAGTGACAGTGCTTCTTTTAAAAAAAGATTTAAGCCAGGCAGGGGTGGCACATACCTTTAATCCCAGCACTTGGGAGGCAGAGGCTCGGATATGTCAGAGTTTGAGGCTAGCCTGGTCTACAGAGCAAGTTCCAGGACAGCCTGGACTCCACAGAGGAATCCTGTCTCAAAAAAAAAAAAGAATTTATTTTTATTTTACATATGTGAAAGTTTTACCTATGTGTATGTATGTGCATCATCTATGTGCAGTGCCCATAGAGGCCAGAAGAGGGCGTCAGATCCTGAACTACCTTGTGGGTGCTGAGAACTGGATCTGGGTCCTCTATAAGAGCAGCCAGTGCTCTTAACCATTGGGCTATCTTTCTGGTCCCTTATTTTTATTATTTTTTAAAGATTTATTCATGTCTGTCTCTATGTGCGTGGGTGCCCACAGAAGTCAGAGGGGGTGTCAGTCCCTTGGAGATGGAATCACAGTGGGTTGTGACCCACCCAATGCCCTGACAGTACTTACTATTGATTAACCTGTCTGAGGTGGTATCTCCCAAGGCACTTGGACCCCAAAGTGTGACCATGGTAACTGACCCCCAGAGGCCATAGTTAGGTCTCTCATTCAGCTCTCTGCTGCACAGTTCTCCAGTAAGACTGTCCGTTCCCTGCTTAGTCCTGCGGAGCCAGGGGTTCCTTGGAGGAGCATTCCCCAAATGTGGAGGACCCCCAGGTATAGAGCAGCAACAGTGGTGTTTGGGTTCCCAGGCAATGAGTCTGGTTCTTTGCCGTTTATGTCGGCCTCTCTCTACTCAGACTGCTTGGCAGAGCTGGCAAGCCTCTGGCAAGGGCCCTCGGTCGCAGTCATCCGGCTGTGACTCACGCTGGGGAACAGGGACGGAGCAGCAGCTGGGTGTGTTAGCAGCAAACTCATTAGTCCCGGAGGTCGCTTCACATGAGGGACAAATGGCTCATTTAGTCTGCCTGGGGCTTCAGCCACACTCAGGGCAAGAAAGACACAGCCAACCGGAGAAAGCAGCCCCACATTATCCCCAGGGCCCCACCTACTGCTCCCCTTCCTCCCCATCCTGTTTCCCAGGCAGATCATGGACCTGGACTGAGGCTGCCTGTAAGAGGGAGGCTGGCCTGAACCTGCTGCCACTCTTACACAGAACCACTGTGGGAGCCTAGGGTGTGATTCATAGCAGGAAACAGTGTTTGGTGAACAGAGAACGTGGGAGACTCCAGCCACTCGGATCCCCCTCTGGAGTGAGTGGCCAGAGCTAAGCATCCCCCCCAATGTCCCCTCCCTTGGACCTGGTTCTACCCTCTGGAAAAAGCCCTAGACTATTCTGGTTCCCAGCTCACTGGTCCTCTGAGTGACTTTTGTAATTGTGATCAAACACCTAACGAAAGCAACTTAGGGAGAAAGTGTTTGGACTATCAAGGGGACAGTCCATCACGGTGAGAGCTCGCTGCAGGCAGCAGGGGCTCCGAGCAGCTGGCCACACTACACCAAATCCTGGCAAAGAGCATCAGATACTTGCGCTCAGCTCACTTTTCTTCTTTTTTTGGGGGGAGGGGGGTCTTTTTTAATTAATCAGTTTGGTGTGTGGATGGCGCGAACATGCCATTTCAGACATGTGGAGCCCAGGGGACAACTTGCTGAGTCCCTTTCTCCCCCTCCCACGTGGGTCCCAGGGGTCACACTCAGGTTGTTGGGCTTAGAGGCCAGCACCTCTGCCCACCAAGCCACCTCAGCAGCCCACCTCCTCCTTTTTATACAGTGCCGGGATCCCACCTTAGGGAATGGTGCCACCCACAGTGGGCAGTCTTCCCAACTCAACCAAATCAAGATAGTCATCCGAGGGACATTCCTGGAGGTTCTTCTAAATTATTCTAGGAGATTATTCTCATAAAGTAGACAGTTGAGATTAGCCATCACACTGGCCAAGGTAGAAACACAGTCCAGATGTATCTGAGAGTCACCATGTCCACCCCATGCTATAAGGAGGTCTCCAAGGCTGTGTGGTGCAGACTCCTGGACCCAGGCCATCTCCTCTGGACACCCGCAGACTGGATGCCAGTCCCTCAGCAGCTAAGACCTCTTCCTTTTGGCCTCCCAGGTTGACCTGGCACGCTCTTGGGAGTGGATGAGGAGGGGGAGAGTTGAAGTTCCTATAGGCCAGTTGTCACTGCAGACACTTGTGCCATCTGATCTACTCCTGACTGGGGCACGGACACGCCCATGTCCAGGACCCCAGGATGAGCTTCCAGTGACGCAAGCTCCTACTTCCTCCCTACTAACTATTCAGCAAAGAGCAAAGTTGATGTCCAGTTCTGTGGGTGACAGCACCAGTCAGTCTGGTGTGGGGAGTGGAGTGGACGGTGGTCGGGGTCAGGCAGGGGGTAGAGTGGACGGTGATCGGGGTCAGGCGGGGAGTGGAGTGGACTGCATTCGGGGTCAGGCGTGGGGAGTGGAGTGGGCGGTGGTCGGGGTCAGGCGTGGGGAGTGGAGTGGACGGCGGTCGGGGTCAGGTGCGGGGAGGCGGATTCCAGCAGAGTTGTGGAGGGCAGATAGGCCTTGCAGCCCCTCTGTGAAGTGCAGAATTGTGAGGGAGGGTTTCTTTTCTCTGCCCTTCCCAGGTTGGTCCCTGTTCCTGGCTGAGTCATCTCTCTGTCTGCCTGTGGGGGGTCCCACCTTGGGACTGGCAGGGGCATTGTTAGGGTCCCGGGCTACGGGCATGGGCAGGGAGGGGTGCTCCCTGGGGAGGTATCACTGGGGTAGCTGTGGCGATTTTAAAGACGAATGTTTTCTTCTCATCCTGAGCCACGCTGACGTGGAAGTAGGGCAGGCTGGTGACTCAGCCCTGGTCCCCACACTGCAGCGGTGGCAAGCTGCCTCCTGCCTCAGACCCCACAGAGCAAGGGTGCTTGCTTTAGAGAGGATGGTGGGGAGGCCAGAACACTGCAGGCCCCTGGGAACAGCCTGTTCTTCCCTGATGGAGATGAGGTCCAGCCAAGAGTCCTGGCAGTGCAGGGTGAGGTGTCTGCAGTTGGCATAGCCTGAGGGGCAAGCTGGGTAGCTTAATCGCTACTGCCCTGAGACTGAGGGCCAGCCTAAGCATGTTTGCTAGGCCCGTTGTGTGCCTTTGTGGATCTTAGGAGGGTTCAAGGCAGTGTGTCCATTCCTTGAGCCCCCTCCCCTATGTCTGCATCCCCAGCCTCAGATGGGGGATAGGATGCTGGGGACGTCTCTGTATTTCTAGAGTATGATGGGGAGCTAGAACACTGGGGACGTTAGTCCATGGCAAAGCTTGTGTAGGAACGTAGGCTTGTGAGGGCTGAACAGAGGTGATAATGGAGGAGGCCTGAGACTTGGAAAGAGGGGCATTATGTCTCCCCGACATGTGGGTTATCACTCACACTGATGGCCCTGGCATGGATGGCTGAATTCACCATCAGTGCTCACTGGACAAGCTATCAGACAAGCCGTGCTCAGAACTCAGGGGCCGGGGCTCCGCCTTGGAAGGCCCTTGCTCTCTTCCTCCCAGGTTCTGTGGGTCTTATGTCTTTTTAATTTGACATTTTGGGGGGGGGGTAAGCTAAGCATGGTAGCACACAGGCGGGTAATCCCAGCACAACAAGGCATAGTTAGAAAGAAGATCGAGATTTCAATGCTAGCCTGGGCTGCTCTGTCTAAAACAAAACAAAACAAAAATCCAAAACAAACAAACAAACCAAACTCCGTCAGAATTGCAAGGGAAGCGAAGCAAGCTGTCCAGGCAGCGCTGAAGCTTTCGGCCCTGTTAGAGTCGGGGACGTGAGGTTCTGTAAGCTGTGTGCTGGGGTGGTGATCGTGGGCTGCCTTCGGGGACGTGGGGTGGAGGTGCTTTGGAGCCCAGAGCAGAGCATTTGCTGAGCTCTGAGGCCAGGAACCTCTGGGATGACTCAGGAGCCTGCATTTAGAAGACTCACAAGAGGAATGAGTATTTTGTTTGAAAAGTCCCTGGCTGGGAGATAAGCGTCCAGGCGCTGTGGTCGGGCTTTTTTGTAAACGTTTAGCATGAGGCAGGCCCAGCTGGGGACTGGGAAATTAAGGAAGGTTGGTCATGTGGATCTGTGAAGGGAAGCCTTATGTCTTGGGCAGATGGTGGGTCGGGCTTTGTGGCCCGCACACACTTGGCTGTCAGCTGTGCCCACCGCGGGGCTGCCTCAGGGAAGGTTCAGCGTTGCAGCCCGTAGGACAGCTCGGTAGTCTGAGCTTGGAGACTGCCCTGACAGAAAGGGTACTCTGCCAGTCACCGTTTCTTCTAGACTGGGGTGGGTGGCTCAGTGTGGTGTGCAAAGTCCGTGCGAGTGTGTTCCTCGTCCTTCGTGCCTGTTTGGACCATTTCCTCCATCAGGAGTCCACAAGGATTCTGTCATCTAGCAAAGAAAGCTGGGCATTGCCTTCAGTGGACTGAACCCGAGCTGGGAGTCCCGCTGGCCTGTCTGGAGGTGAAGGAGCAACCATGTCAGAGGTCTTAGTGGGTGGGGACTGTGGATGGCCATTCTGTTGTCAGAGACTGAAATGACAGACGTTGGGGGGAGATGTCCGTGCAGAGGAAATGACCACCACAAACGTTCTGGGACAGGAGGCAGTGTGGGAACAGAGAGGGAACCAGTGGACTTAGTGAGTAGCTGAAGCCAGGGCAGCTGGCAGCTGGCGGGGCTCGGGGCTCGTACATTGTGAGTGAGGCAGAAGGGACATCCCATCTTAGCTCGGGAGCCTGGAGGCAGAAGGGAGAGTGAATGTGGGGGGTCAGTCAGGAGCATGGGGGAGCGTGGCAGGGAGCCAAGGCAGTCAGAGGGTGGGAGACTGTGAGGGACAGGGAGCAGCTTCAGTGTGACATAACGTAAAATTACACACGTAGTCATCTATGAACTAGAGGAGTTTGTCAAATTAGGAACAAATTACAGGAGCTGGAGAGATGGCCCTGTGTTTAAGAGCGCTTGCTGCTCTTACAGAGGACCTGGGTTTGGTTCCCGGGACCCACATAGCAGTTCAGAACTCCAGTTCCAGGGGATCTGGCGCTCTCTTCTGACCTCCACGTGCTCCTGCATGCATACAGTTCAGTCATGTTCCGGCAACACTCTTTCTCATAGAGTGAGTTTAAAGGAGAGTGAAATATATGAGTTATTGTTTAAAATTAAACTATGTAGAATTATCACACCATCTTTCCATTATACTTGAGTCTACCCCCAAAGAACCAGAGGCACGGGTGCGAAAATGCATCGATTGCCATGACAGCAGCCTAAAGGTAGAAGCAATGCCAGTGTCTCCTGAGTGATGAGGAAACCGTGGTGTGTCCATACATTGAGATGATTGTCATAGTCTGAGGACAGCCTGGGCTACAGGGTGAGTTCCAGGCCAACCTGTGCTGCACAGTGAGGCCCTGTCTATAAAACAAATAAACCAGAATAAGCAAGTAAAGAAAAAAATGCATTACTTAGTTAGTAAAACAAGTTATGTGGCTCCAGTGAGACAGTTCAGCCAGTAAAGACGCTTGCTGCCAAGCCTAACGTTCTGGGTTCAGTCCCCCAAACCTACTTGGTAGAAGGAGAGAACTGACTCCCGGAAGTTGCCCTCTGACTCTCCACACTCACGCTGGGGCACACGGGTATGCACAGCCACACAAAATTAACAGACATGATTTAAAATAAATAAACTACCCAAAGTCATTTAAGTAAGGCTCCAGCTCCACTCCTGAGCCACGGCCCAGTCTGTTGCTTGCATCTGTGTGGGAGAAGTTCCATGTTCCTGGCTTTGGCAAAGATGTCTCACTGACAGCTCGGAACTAGCCAAGATGGGAGCTCTTGTCTCGTAGGCAGATGCTTCAGGTCCTGCAAATGATATATTTTTTTTAAACCCTAGGCTGCCACTGTTAAATAGCATCTAGCTAGAAACTAGAGAACGGAGCTTATCTTGGTCCCCAGATGTTCTAGGGGTATCCTGGCCAGCCATTATGATGTTGAGGATGAAGGAAAGAGAATAGAGATTCTTGGCTTGAGCATCTGGGTAGGCCACAGTGGTTCCATTTTGCCAGGATGGTGATTTCCACAGCTTGGGGGCTGTGGACGGACCTAAGACCACTTGCATTATACCTGCAGTGTGACAGGCCCACACGGAGATGAGGCATATGGGTTCTGCCCTTGAGCAGTCTTGGGCTGTATGGAGGCCGGTCCTGTCACTCACTGACTGGAACATCCTGTCCAAAGGCGCAATAGGACTGGGCAGGGAGCCACGACCTCCCTGAGGAGGCCACCCCCACTGCTGAGTCGCTTCCGACTGAGGCTGTACCTGGGCTCAGGGGTCAGGGACCCTGGTGTGCATGCCAAGTGACAGTTTCCGCAAGCCTTTCCTGCACCCTTTTTCCCAGGCTTTTTGTGCCCCGTTCTCCAGGGCTGGACCTGTGGGCTTCTTCCCATACCCCCCCCCAATAAAAAAAGGAAAAAGAAAAAAGAAAAAAGGTCTGCCGGCGCTTTCCTCTCTGCAGACCAGCTAGACTCTCGTTCTTAGCCCCTCCCCCATGACAGTGAGCTGTCTGACTAGTCCTGGCCACCACCTGCACCAGGTGGCTTCTTTGTCATAGGACTCTCTGACCTGATGGGTCAGGTGTGAGCTCAGGGCTGGCTGTACTAACTGCCTCACACAGGATGGCTTCACACCACAACCAAGTTGTTCCCTCCAAGGTCAGAGTGCCACATACTCTCATGGTGTGTGCCATGTGGCTTCAGGCGAGTCTTGACCTGTGGCTGCCCCTCTCAGCTTCTGGCTTGAAAGGACTCTGTCTCTGTTTTCTTTTCTATCTTTGATCTGGTCTTTGAATCCCTGCTGATCCCAGGTAGCCTCTGGGATGTACCTTACCTGTAGCATATCCGCACGGGCCCTTAGGCTGTGTCTGGTCACATTCTGAGCGTCTGGTAATCACATGTTGTCTTTGGGATGGACAGGAGCTGGGGCACGTCCGTGAGCACGTGGTCCTGTTGGTGTGTTCACCTGGCGCACAGCACCCCTCTGGTTAGGTCTCCTGCCTCCTCTCGCAGCCTGGATTACAGAACTCTGGGCCCTACACTTCTTTCTTCAACCACGGTCAAGGCCAGAGCCCCTAGACCCTAGAGCAGCCCAGGACCCTAGAGAGGGGACTGAGTGGCCAGCCAGCTTTCTGAAAATCCCAGAATGCCACAGCCAAGCATGTTATCTGGGGGACAGTTGGGGTGATGAAAGGGATGGGGGGGTGGGGGAGGGTTCAAGCCGAGCAAAGCCAAGTGGAAGCTGGGTTGTCCTAGAGTTTGGAGAAGGTAATTATGGTGAGAAGGGAGGTGCCCTCTGTTTCCCATGTCCTCTGGGGACAGAAAGAAAAGAGACACAAGGGTGAACTTCCTATTGGGAGGGTGGCCAAACCTGCCTTGGCTTTCCTGATGGAGGAACTTGGGCATCTAGCAGGTTCCCAGGTCTGATACACGGGCTAAGCGGTTACAGCGAAGGGATAGGAAACAGAGGGCTGGGTTGCCAGAGTTCCGCAGCCACTCTGGCAAGGGTGTTCCGGAGTCCCTGAGGGGAGCGCTCCCTGAAGCCTGCACCCTGGCTGGGCTCTCTTGGAACCCCGTGGTGTGCTTGGCTTCCCTGCGTGGATACAGGCGAGCAACAATGAGCTGCGTGCACCTCTGCTAATCTGCACTTGCCCTGGGGAGAACAATCGCATGGGCGTGTCTCCACTTACCAGGTGCTTTTTATAAAAAACACAAGCGAACAACGCCCGCCCGCCCAGGTTGGATGCCGTCCCAGGGACCCGGCATCTTCCCAGGGTTCTGTGCTGTGGGCCTTAACTTCTTAGATTGGACCCACAGGTGACCGGCTGATGGTCAGGCTGACAGGCAGGTCCAGGTCCAGACAAGAGCAGTTGGGGGGTCCCCACTGCTCCTGGAAGTCAGGCTTCAGAAGGACGCCTGTGTGAGGGCCTCTAAAATGGCCGTGGTTTGCAGCTCCCTTGTCCACAAAGCTCACTTGGTTGAAAATAGTTTAAACCATCTGAGGCATGAGGGAGGGAGGGAGGGGTGGATTTTCTGAAAAAGGCCGGACTCTATTCCAGGAGCTTAAAAAAAAAAAAAGAAAAAAAAAAAAAAACAACAAACCTAGCCCAGGCTTCGCCTCTCCTACAGAGACCTCCACAGCCTTACCTGCCTCTGCAGGTCTCAGCACCCCCACCCCACCCCCATTACCACACTTTCATAGTGATGGAAAGAGCAGACCCAGACCCAGGACAGCTCAGGGACTCACATGTCACCACTGAGGACCAGTGGATAGGCTACCCACCCACTTGTCAGGGACGTATCTCCTGCTATGCATTCTTAGAGCCCTGTCTGCACAAAGGTCCTGAGTCCGAGGTAGCGCTCTGGGCAGTGGACAGACGGGAAACTTGTTGGCTCAGCCAGGAAGCGGAGAAACACCCCGGTCTCCCTGGGGGCCCTTCCTGGTAACTGGTGACTGGCTTCTGTGTCTAACCCATGGCTTTATCTGACTGCCCAGGGATGTCTGATGTGTGAAGGCTGCTTGGACAGAGAAAGGCCAAGCTGTGGGTACCCACTGATGAGGAAAGGGCCCAGGAGCAGCCCTCTTCCTTTCTTCTGATGTTAGGAACTATAGTTTCTCTCTTCTGGAGGGAAGGTCGCGGTCCACTCTCTGTACTCAGGAAGCCCTTACAGTGGAAGGGGGGAGGGGTGCGGGAACGACTCTTTGAAGGGCCGCCTCTCCCTGCCCTCTGCCTTCTGTAGCACCTACCCAAAGGGTGCAGCAGCGACCCCCGGGGACTCGAGGGGGGTAGCAGTCCTCGATGTACTGGATGTTGGGGGAACTCCCGGGACCCTCAGCCCTGTAGTCAATAGTATAGGGTCTTGCGGACACGCACTAGCCCAGCGCTGCCCCTTAACCCTTGCAGGCCCTGTGCTTTTACGCGAGGAGGCGTTCACGAACTTTAGCTGCGTAAATAAAGCCTCCGGCAGCAAGAACACTGCGCCCAGGGAAGGGGAGGAATCTCGTCCCCCTCGGCGCCCGCCCGCTGCTGTGGCCCGGCCTCCACATCCTCCACATCCGCCCACATCTGGCCGCGGAGGGGCGTGAGGGGGAGGGGCCGAGGCCGTGTCTGTCGCGGTCCCCTGGGCACCCGCCAGGAAGGGAGAAGGGGGGCCAGCTCAGGTCGTGTGCCTGGGACTCCGCAGTCCCTGTAGAAGCTGCTCTGGTTCCAATCCCCCCCCCCCCGCCCAGTTTTGACAGGCGGGCGCAACAACCAGTGCGGAGTCGCGGAGTCCGGCGGAGTGCGGGAACCTGATCCAGCCGGGAGGCGGGGGCGGGGCGGGGGCCCGGGTGCTTGGGGAGGGGCTGGCGCCCGCCTTCCTCCCCCATTCATTCAGCCGACCGTGGGGGCCGAGGGGCTCGGGCGGCCAGCTCGGCACTGGGAGCGGGAGCGCGCAGAGCCGGGGCTCCGCGGGACTCCCTGCGCACCAGCCACCATGTCCGACCCCGCGGTCAACGCACAGCTGGACGGGATCATTTCAGACTTTGAAGGTGGGTGCCCGACCCAGCGGCTGCTTGGCGAACTGGGCAGGAGCCTCCAGGCGGGCCTGGAACGGGACGGGGTGAGCACAGGAGAGGCAAGACCCCGGATTGCTCACCCTGGGGCTCTGTGCCCCAGACCCTCTGTTGCCTACATAGAAAGCCCTATTTAGGGATCCTGTAGTTGATAGACCCTGTAGTTGGGAACCGCGCACCCCCGGGAACCCGAGGTTCACATTGCCTCTGGGGTGTTCTTCCTTTTATTGTTGTTTGTGTTTGCCCAGAGACTGTCGCCTCCTCTGGGGCTGCCTTGACTTCTTCGGAACTATTCCGGGGAATGCAATTCCACCCTAGAAACCAGTGGGCTTTCTTCTTTGGGTGCTCGCCCTCAACCCTCTTCAGCGTGGGAGTTAGTTCCCCTCCTCGGATCCAGTAGGCGGCTGAATCCTCAGAGTGGACCGTCCTCCCCTCCCCCACGCCAGCTCCGGGGTTGGGGTTGAGCCCAGTCCCGAGGCTGGCAAGGGCTGCCAAAGTTGATCAGCCGTCAGGCCCCTTGCATCCAAGGGGATCCCAGACCGGCGAGTCTCAGGGTCCAGGGTGGGATATCCCATATCCCAGATCCAAGCCTGGGACATCTTTATCTATCTGTAAGGGAAGAGCCTTTGGGTACAGAAGGGCCTTGTGAGCGCGCAAGGACAACACTTTCGTCTCTGGTCCTGAGTTTACAAAGTGCAGAAATACTTGGGGGCTGTTTCCTTCAAGAGTGGGCCTGCCATCCCCGCCCTGGGCTTGCATGCGCGCGCTTTCCAGAGGCCTCGTGACTGCCACTGCCGGTGTGGTGGCCCTGAGTCCTGCGTTCTCCTCCGGAGTAAATAAAGCCAGTGGAAAGGGAGGCTTACACAATGGTGTCCCGCGCGCGTCTGGGGCTGGGTTTCCGAGGGGCGGGCCTGACTCTGCCGGGCCAGGAGCCCCCGCCCCTCTGAGGGGCTCTCAGGCAGCCTTGGGCAGAGCCCTCTGGTGGGCTGTGAGTGAGGGAGGAAGGGCTGCACAAAGTTAGCCAGGTTCCAGATCAGCAGCCCTAGCCCTACAAGTGACCAGTTGGGGGTGCTCCAAGGCCCCATGCTGGAACCAGGGGGCTTGTCGTAAGCCCACCGGAGGTCTGCCGTGTCTCTGAGTTGGGTGACTCCTTTGGGGAGCAGAGTCTTTGGCTCTGTATTTGGCTGTGTGTGCAAAGAGTCTGGGAAGTTGGTGGCTGCTGGTGTGTTGACAGGCGCTGGTCCATGAGGAACCTGGGATATCACATCCACTTGGTCACCTCAGTGTTGGGGGCAGTTTTTAGATTCTAGCACTTTCCATCTGTGTGCCGATACAAGGCAGAGCTGCTTCTAGGCAGAACTTGTAGCTCTGACCGCCTAGACCTCCTGGAGTCCATGTCTATTCTGGGGACTCCCACGCCTGTTTTGTTCTGTTCTGTCTTCTGCATGCCCTAGTGACTGTCCAGGCTCCTCTGTGCACCTCGCCTTTACCCTGGGGACTTTCTCCTGGGACTATGATCTAAAAATCAGCCAATCAGTTCCCTTCTCGCCAAAGTCTGGTGGGGGGGAGGGAGGCAGAGGGAGGTGAGAGGGGTAGGGGATGTCACCGCCTTTTACAAGTCCTGGTCTCTTCTGTGTTTGCTCTCTACTCCAGAATCCTGGGAGGCATTCCTTAGGATTTTCTGCAGGGGTTTCTGCAGAAGGTCTTGTTGAGGAGGGAGAAGTTTGGGGATGGTGCCGGTCTCAGCAGCTGGTACCCTTTGCATTGTGGAGGCTGGCTGCTCCTTCCTTCCTTCCTTACGATGTCATGCCCTGACTGGGCTGCCTCCCAAGCCAGCTTCTTGACCCTCAAATTTAATCCAAGACAATGGCCTCATTGAGAGCACCCTGGTATAGAGGTTGGCAGTCTTCAGTGAGTGGGGCCTCCCGTCTCTTCTTTCCTGTGTATGCCAGTTTTCCTACTGTGGACCCTGAAAGCTCAACGGAGGAACAGGGTCAGGCCTTGGAGTGGCCAGCAATTACTAGCCCCTGGCCATCAACAGTGGAAGTTGTTGTTGTTGGTGTGTGTGTGTGTGTGTGTGTGTGTGTGTGCGCACGTGCACACGTGTGTAAATATGCATGACACTTGTGCACTGACTGTCTAACTTTGTGCATTGAATGAAGGACCCCAAAAATGGCCCCTCAGTGTCCTAGGAATATGGAGTTGAGTTGGTATGTGGAGAGGGTGTGCACGTGGGGGTTGGACAGCCCAAGACAACTGGACACATGGAGGGACATGGGGAACATGTGACCCAGGCCAACACGGGTGATAGAAGCTGGCGACACAGGAGACCAACTAGCAGGGAGAAGTTGGGAGATGGGGAGGCAAGATCTTGAATGAAAGTAGGATGTGTGAAGGGGAGAGGAGCTCTCTGGCCAGCCTGCCCCCACAGGCAGTGAGCAGCGGAGACTCATGTGAAGAGGGGCCAGCTTGCTCAGAGGAGCCCAGCCACAGGTCAGGAGCTCCCTGATATTAACGTGACCAGAATCAGCTGGGGAAGCCAGCCGGAGAAGCGTCCCCGCCTTTGCTCAGGCTTCCACCCGCCAGGTATGTGGGCCTCTGCCAGGTAGTTGGGGAAAGGGGAGGGAGGAAAGAGCCAGGTTGACTGCAGCTGCTGGGGCCCACAGTCTCTTTGTGAGGCTGGATGGACAGGCTCACAGCATGGGGCACTGTGGCCTGCTGAGTGGGTGGGATCTAGGTGCTCCCCACAGGACAGGGTAGCTCTGAGCTATGTGTATCTCTGGAGGTGTTTTTTTTTTTTTTTTTTTTTTTTTAAATCGAGCAGAGAGCCTGCTGGTCCTCGGATCCAGGCAGTCTGGAGCTAGCAGCTCTACAGGCAGGAGCATCCTGTCCTACAGGACAGAGGGAAGTGGCCCATGGTGGGTTAGGGTCCCCAGGTCAGATCAGCGTGCCTCCCTGCGAGGGGCTGGTGGGTATAAGGTGAGGTTGTGTGGAACAGGAGCAGGTGGGGCTGTGTCTTTATCACACACCTGTCTTTTTGTTGGGCCCTCACGTCTCCTTCCAGTTTTTTCTGTTTAATTCCATCTGTCCCCGTATATCTCCATCCTGTCACTATCCCCCCAGGAACCGGGGGGGTCACCTGGTGATCATCAAGAGGTCTCGTGGGGATTTAAACTTTTGATTTTCTGTCCCTTGGGACTGAGAGAGTGGCAGCTTCCCGTGTCTGGGTACCTGGCCTTTGCATCCTTTCAAGGAAGGTGCTCCCCTCCCCCTCTATTCCATTCCCCGGGGGTGGAAAATATTTCTTATTTTGCTGATTCAGGTTTTAATCTTGCTAGTTTCTCTTCTGTCTGTGATTTCCTACTTTTGTACTTCTCAACATAAGGATCTTTTAGTTGGCTTTTTAGCCTCCCCTTCCCCATGAGATTACTCTGGCACCCACCTGTCTCCCATGAGATGACACCCACCATTCCCTGTGACTGGGTGACAAGTGGAGTTGTTACTCCTTCCCCTCTCCTTTTGCGCTGAAGCATGGGGCAGCTGGATGGTGTTCTTGAGTGAAGGCCAGAGTTGTTATCGCAAACACAGTTACAGGCCGAGCCCTTGTATAACAAAAGCCACTTCGAGTGCCAGCTGCCGGCCTGCTCTCCTCACCAGAGTTTGCTGTAACTAGTTTTGCACGCCCAGAACAATCTTGAGAGTCAGTCCTTGATGTTTGTTGAAACAGAGCTGGCCCAGAAGCCCAGACACTCTAATCCGAGTGGCCAGGCTTTTCTCCAGTGTCCCGGAGGAAGCTCTTCCGCACTGGGTCCTGGAGATCCTGTGGTCCTTCTTCCCCTCAATAGAGAGGTGGCCAAGAAAGCAGGGACCGTACAGCCACCTCTGGGACAAGGTGGTGGTGATGGCTGGACCCAGGTGCCACTTCATTCCCCGGATGAAGAGCCTGTTGCTTGCAGGTAGCTGTAGTCCTGTCCTTTTAATTAATACCCGTGGGCCTTCTGTGCCATGACTCCTGAGGTTTCCAGCCAACACTCTAGTTCCTGGGAACACTGCCTTCCTACCATTAGCGCCTCCGCAGCCACTGAAGGGACTGAGGGGAATCCCAGGGCTTCCTGCAATGAAGAGGGGCTGGCCTCTTCTGTGAATCCCAAAGCTTTTGACAGCCTCAACTTGGTACACAAGGTGCTTCCCATCAGTGGTTCCCATGTGAACCAGTTCACTAGACATTAGGGAGGGTAGGTGTGTAAGTACCCCACAAAGGGTTACCTGAGTCAGACATCTAGTGGAGGTGGGCACACACGCTCTGAGAGACATCAACCTGGAATCCTTTCTGGGGCATATGGCATTTCAGGAAGGGTTTGGAGGAAGCACTGTGGCAGGGGATAGGTTTGGAGGTGGGCAAGAGTTTATATTGAGAGAGAGGTCTTATGGAGGAGTGATGGTGGCAGCCTGGGCACTTGGTGGCTGAGCCTGCTCTATTGTTTGGTCGAAGCTGTGTGGCTCAGGGCCAGTCTCTCAGCTCACTCTGAACCTCCATTGTGATTGATGATCTGCTAGGTTTGGGGGGGGCGTTCTGTGAGATACAGAACTGGCTTCATGGGATGTGGGGGGTTGCAGCAGCTATTGGAACCAGGAGACGTTTGCACAAGACATATAGATCCTCAGTTCTAGAAGGTCTTACAGACAAGAACCTGTCTGAGCCCACTGTGGGGACAAGATTGGATAACATAGTCACCCTGATGGTGGCAAGTCTCAGGGGACTTGGTACCCAAAGAACTCTCCTGGAAATCTCTCTGACCTTAGTTGAAGCCGGGTGGGGGAGTCCCTCCTCCTCCCTGACTGATATTCTCCATGGAGGTCAGAGTCACATGGGGTGCAGGATCCTTCTTCCTGAGAGGTTGTCCCAATATCTCACACCAGAACATCACAGGCAAGGGAATGGCATGCCCATCTGCAGGGCCGAGTGCTGACAGTCGTAGGGCATGAACCTGGTGGTAAACTGTGAAGTGGGCCTCAAGGCTGAAAAGCTGGGGACCCTGTTAGTGGAGGTGCACAGTGGCCTTGAGGCCATAGTGCACACTCTGCTCTAAGGTATGACTGTCCCATCCGGTAGATACCGGAGGCCTCAGGAGCCAAATCTATACATCTTCAACTTAATTGGCTTGGGTACCAATGGCAGCCGTGTACCCCCTACATACCCCTAAGGTCTGGAGACCCTGCACCTGGAGTTAAGGGTTGTGGAATACTTGGTACCTGGAAAAAGGGATTGCCCTGGCTGGAGTCCTCTGTCTTGTTCTGGCTGTTCTTTAGAACCTGGTTGACCTGTTTGTGCATTGAAAGTACCTACCACCACGCAGGACTGGTGTTCCCAAAGAACACAAGTGTTCGATTATGTGCTTGCTCTAGGAGCCAGGGAGTTTCCCACCTGGTGAATGTGGCCTCTGCCTGCCCTTCTTGGGGGACAGGGTTTGGCCTGACATTTTGGTGACAGGAGGACAGAGCTGGGGTCCCTTTTTCTTTTTCCACCTCCCATTTCAGAAGAGGTCACACTAGGATTCTGACCTTGGTTGCTTGCGTGGCCACCCACTTTTGTAGTCTGTGCGTGGAGGATCTGTATTGACACCTAAACCCAGGACAGTTCCGCCTCTGTCAGGCTGGCCCAGACACTCTCTTCCGGGATCAGGGGTCCTATGGCAGTGCCGTGTGTGGACTGCTCACAGCAGTGGCTGGGGTAAGGGCCCTGGGCAGCCACAGGGCTCTTGGCGTGGTCCACCTTGAAGCCCTAGGCAGTTTCATTTTGAGGGAGTGTAGAAGAGTTGAGACAAGTCCTCTCCGTATGTGGCCCATCAAACTCACAGAAATCCCCCTGCCTCAGCCTCTTGAGGGTCACAGACATAAAATCCACCCCCAAAGACTCGTTCGTTGGGAAGGGAATCGTGTAGTGTAGTTTCTTTTGACCAAATCGGGGGAGGGAGGATTGCCCGAGCAGTGACTGCCTTTTTCTAAAGGCCTCAAGTTTTGTTTTTTTCCCCAAATTTGGAGGCTCATGGAATTCTCTGCAAACACAGTCTCTGAAGCCCAGGGGTTTGTCATCTCTTTGGCTAGAGAGCCCGCCAGTTGGCCTCTGGACACCCCCAGGCACCCGGAGGGCATTTCTGGGTTCTGACTGTTTAATTTTGTCTGGACAGAACTTGGAGGCTCCACGCTGTCGGGAACCAGCAGATGTTTTACAAATTTCAAGTTTGTTCCCATTTTTTTTAATACAATCTCAAGAACTTACAGAAAGAGACAGAATGACCTTGCTTTCTATGGGAAACATAAACATTTAGCCCCCCCCTCCAAACCTGTCCCCTTGGCTCCCTGAGGAACACCTGAGGGGGAGACAAAAAGTAGGTGAGGTTTCTATTGTACCCCTTCCTTCCTCTCTTCCCTCTCTCTCTCTCCTCTCCCCTCCCCTCCCTTCCATTCTCTCTCCTCTTCACAAAATGAGAAACTTTGTTACAGATTTGTTTTTATTTTCGGTGTGTGGGTGCTTTGCCTGCATGTTTGTATGTGCGTCAGTGAACTCATGATGCCTGAGGAGGTCGAAGAGGGCATCAGATCCCCTGGAACTGAAGTTCCAGACCGTTCTGAGCTACCTGGGTGCTGGGCACCAAGCATGGGTCTTCTGTAGGAGCAGCCAGTGCTGCTACCACTGAGCCATCTCTCCTGCCCCACTTATGCTTTTCTCCAGCACGGTTTGTTCCCAGAAATAGCTCCGTTTCCCTCCGCAGTCTTCCCTGGCCTCATTGGCCCACAGTCCAGGAACTGAAGGGCCGTGGTCCTGCGTGCATAGCCTTGTCCCTGCCCTGTACAGCTTACAGCTTCTTGTGTCTCCAAGACTAAGTGCTTGAGGTTACAGGGAGACGGTGCAGACTCTTGAACACTGACCATCTGCTCCTCTGACTGCAGATGGGGGCGTCTCTAGGGGCTCAGGCTGGACCTGCTTAAGGGGAGAATTGAGGACAGCTGCCCCTTGCTGCCTAGATGGGGCCTGGCATTGTTCCCTGTCCCCTTTTACAGCGTCTCACCTTTGAGAAGCTGGGACTCCAGAACCCTGTATAACCAATGTCACACAGTGTAGGAGTGAAGAGCTCACAGGCCCTTGCAGACGGGACTTGGACACCTCCTTATGGGAGACCACAATTGAGGGAGCCCCTGGGAACGAGGGAAATAGTCACTGGTGGACCCCTTCTGTACCTCTAGGATGTTGAAAGTGGTCATTGATGGTTCCTGTCTCATTTTCCGTTTAGGCTGAGAGAGTGGTCAGTCTCAGATATAGAGAATGTGGCCCCAGACTGCTGCAGCCAGCATCCTGGTGGACTCCACACTCTGGGCAGGGGCTCACCCTCCCAGGGTTCAGGAAACAGACTCTGATGGAGGACTCTGTCTTGCTTTCCATGTGGGTGGGCGGCTTCCCTGGGAAGGGAAGGTCAGGCCCCTGCCCTGTGTCCCCTAGGGACAGATAGCATCTGTGGTATAAATGGACGCCTTTTCCTGACTCCAGTGTCCTTTGCCTGCTCTTCCCCATCATGGCTCAGGCTCTGGACCGCTCTGAAAAGGAACTGGTTATAGGATTTTTTTCCTTAAGTGCAAAATGAAACTCCCAGGTTCTCCACTGTTTCTGCAGAAACCACCGGGTGCCTACACCTGGCATGGTCGGCAGGAGTGGGTGGGTGGGCCTCTTGTGCAGGCCAACCTGGTGGCGTGAAAATTTCTCATGCTTGTGCCTGTGAGATGTGGGCTCTGTGCCTTTGCTCCCAGCCAGAAGGCACACGGAGCTGAGGGCAAGTTGGGTGGGGGCGAGGTCCTCATTGTGGAACCCCAGCCAGGGTGTGAGCAGCTGTAGGTGTGCAAGAAACTGAAGATGTGCAAGCAGCTGTAGGTGTGCAGGCAGCTGTAGGTGTGCAAGGAACTGAAGATGTGCAAGCAGCTGTAGGTGTGCAGGCAGCTGTAGGTGTGCAAGGAATTGAAGGTATGCAAGCAACTGTTGGTGTGTGAGCAGCTATAGGTGTGCAAGCAACAGTGAGTTTCAAGCCGGGCCCTCCCTCCGGAAACCCCAGGAAAGGCAGCTGGTTTTTTTCTTTCTTTCTAAACTACAAAAGAAACCCTTGGCCACCAGGGGCCCCTGGGGGTGAAGTAGACCATAGACTGGGATCTCTCAGTCTCTTACCGCAGGCGGCCTGGTACAGCTGAGGGTGGAGGGAGGAGGCCAGGTCCTGGCTCAGAGAAGCTGGGCTCCAGACAGCAGGGTTTGAGGGATGAACGGGGTAGGAACACTTCTCCGATCCGAGGAACAGTCTTGAACATCCGGTTAGGCTGTGGCAGCTCTCCCAGTTACCTCTCTGCTGATATTTAAGTGAGGAAGCCAGGCTTCTGCAAACAGCTGCCCTGGAGCCAGCTGTCAGGGGCTGGTTGTGGTGAGGAAGGGGACCGTCTCTCTTCCCGTACTTGTGCGTTCTTTGTCTCTGATCCAAGTCTCGGTCCTGGCCCTCGCAGCTGTTTCCGGGTGGCTCCCAGGCACATCCCTCCCATCCAGCTTGTCCTTATTGTCATACCCATTTCCTCTAACCGTGCTGTAGCAAGGTGAACCCTGCTCCTGCTGCTGCGGTGCGGGCAGGCACTGCCTGGCGGACCCCGTGTGTCCTCGCCATTTAGCCTCTGGCTGACAGCTCCCGTGCTGAGAGCTGCTCCCTAGTCCCTGCCAGGTGCCACCATCATGTTGTGAATCTTTGCCTTTCTCATCTGCCTGACTCTTGGGTATGATGGAACTCTCAGTCCCTTTGGCAGGAGTGAGTGGGTATATGGGGTCCGGAGCCTAGGGGCTGATGGGGCAGCCTCCGCTTCGGCCCAGTCTTGCGCCTGTGAATAGGAGCTCTGCTCTCACCTGGCAGGCTGTGTAGTGGGGACAGTTGGAGCTTTCCCCCAGAGGCTTCAGGGGACATGAGGACAGAGTGTGTGACTCAACTCTGAGCTCAAAGAACTGCATAAGGCTTCCGCCTCTCTGTGCCTCAGTTTCCCGTCTGCTGTGAAAGTGGACATGTCCTGGTTCTACGTTAGGCCTCGAGACACCACGTACTCCACTATGCCCTGCCTGGTGTGTCTTATTGCAGGACAGAAAAATGAAGATCTGAGATGAATCAGGGGCTGTAATGTTTTTCCCCTCCTTTAGTATAAAAAGAATTGCCGGACGGTGGTGGCACGTGCTTTTAATCCCAGCACTTGGGAGGCAGAGGCAGGTGGATCTCTGTGATTATGAGTCCAACCTGGTCTACGAGCAAGTTCCAGGACAGCCAAGGCTACAGAGAGAAACCCTGTCTCAAAAAAATATAAAACAAAACAAGAAAAATGGCAGGCCTCTCTTATCTGTGCTGGAGTCCTGTGGGGACAAGAGTAACTTACTGGCCTGGGTGTCGCCTACATGCATGCATGCACGTGTGTGTGTGTGTGTGTGTATGTGTGTGTGTGTGTATGTATGTATGTGCATGTGCGCACATGTGTTGTCTGGGAGTGAGGGTGTGTGGGAAATATGCAGTCACCCCTGACTTGAGAGATTCCAGGCCCCTAGGCCTCCCCTTGCCAGGGCACGATTTGGAGAGGACAGCAATGAGGAAGCCAGGTTCCTGTTCGCTGGACGGTGACTGTCAGCTGGAGGAAGGTGACAGTGGCTTGGAGGATGGGTGTGTGCGCACGCTGCTGCGTTTGTGCTGTGTTTCCTGCAGGAGGGACGTGCAGCCAGTTCCCCATTCAGGCCCTGGCTGTGGGCCACAACCTTGTGATTCACATGCTCCCTTTGTCCCCGGCAGTGCCCCTTAGGTAATTTCGTTCTGGGTGCCCTTCAGTTTGTGACTGCCTAGGGAGTTGCTGGGATCCGTGGCGGCTGAAGCCGGACATTGTCCTCCAGTGACTGCCGGAAAGCAGTGAGGGGGGTAGTGTGTGCTGCTGAGCTGGTAGCTCTGGGGTGCCCACAGGCAGGGCCATTTCCAGGATGGTGTGGGCCACTGGGTTTGCATTTTGTAAGATGCCAGGAAGTGAATGAGGCTTGTGAACCCCTGGAAGGCAGAGGTCCCCAATTGCTATTCCTTGGAAAAAGCCTGGGGTGTCCAGGTCCTCCATCCTCTGACTAGGGACTGTGCTTTATGTTCTGAATGTTATTGTGATGCGGAATGACTTCATCTAGAGTCAGAAGATGAGAACTGCAGAGAATTTGAAAAACAGGACCCAGGAATGTGGGCGGCCTTGACCACCCTGCTACCTGGAGAAGCGCAAGGCAGCTCTGGATATGCACGTCATCATAGCAGAGTGAAGGACGCCTGTGAAGATACTGCGAGTTATCTGTATCGTGGGGTTATAGGTTTCTTTCTTTCTTTCTTTCTTTCTTTCTTTCTTTCTTTCTTTCTTTTTTGCACATTTTCTGCCTCATGCTTAGATTGTATTATAGTCAGGGAAAAAAGGTAGGTATCATTTTTAAAAGTTAATTTTCGAAAAGAAAAATAATTTTACTCAAACAACCTCTCGTCTGGTTTGAAGATTGAGGGAGCAGAGGCCAGGGAAGGGAGCCCAGCCACGAGGAGGACAGCCAGGGTGCTAATGTGTGGTCATCGCGGTTCAGGGTTAGGTGCTGGGTGGAGTGTTTCACCTTTGCCCAGCAGTGAGGGCTGCTGGGAGCCACCTCTGCAGGAGCAGTTTGGACCACCGTGTAGTCCAGAGTTGAAGTCTTCCATCTTGACCTGGGAGGGTGTGTGCAGGGCTGTCCCTCTGTGTCCATCCCTGCCAGGCTTGTGTCCAGTGTCTGGAGTGGCTGAACCAGGTTGGTTCAGGAAAGAGAAGTTGCTAGGGCTGGATCCGTTTGTGTTCTCTTGTGTCTGGGATGGAAGGGAGCTTCCTTTTCAGGAACCGGGCGAGAGGGGCCGTGCACCTGGACCACGGTGGGATGTTGATGATCTTGGTCCTTTCTTTATTTCCCATCCAATAGATCACTCTGGGCAGTCCACAGAGCTTCTCGATGACAAAGGACGACTTGGCTAAAAATTCCGTTTTGTTTTAGCTGAGAAAAGAATGGTCCCAGCAGCCCTGTGATCACGGCAGGCTCTTCCTTCCTGTATTGACACTTCCCCAACACCTCCCTCAGCGGAGCTTCAGTCTGGTGGGCCTGGTCCCTGCTGAGGTAGACTCTCAGGCAGTGTCTTGGGAGGACAGGAGGAGGCTTCTTCCTGCCTGACATCCCCTGGTCCCCAGCTGCCAGGTGCCTGAAGACAGGTCAGAGGTCAGGGGCTGCATTGCTGGGCTCTGGGCTGTGGATTGGAGGTCCTGGGATCAGCCAGATTGCTCTCTGGCACCTCGGATTTCCATGTACTGTAAACAGGTCCTTCCAGGGTTTCTGGTACTGGGGTAAACAGTCCAGGGGTCATCTGCTTCTGTGAATGTGGCCTGGGGAGGTGGTCTGTCCACTTGAGAGGAGCAGGCAGGTGAGGGAAGGACTTTGCTGCCTGCGTGGAAGAGGGGCGCTCCTGTTAGGGAGACAAGCAGGTCCCTCTCCCACTGGTATTAGGAGCCCAGTGCCTGCCTGTGAGGGAGAGGAGAGGTCTTATCTCCACTGAGGGATGCTCAGAAGCTCCCCGAACAGTGGCAGAAGAAGATAGTGCTGGGAGCCGTGGAGCTGGGACTGAGTGGGTGTTGAGAGCGAACAGCTGACGAGGACAGATGTGTGAGATACAGAACGATCAGGGACGGCAGTGGGGACAGCGTGATCGTCATCGGTCCCAGGAGGCCCAGGGGAAGCTCAGCAGCTGAGAATGCAGCCGCTGGGGTCTGAAGGGCCGGAAACAGCACTGGAGGCCAGAAATGCAACCCTAGGGATCTGTGGGGCAGGGCTCCTCTGCCGCTCACTCGGAGGGGTAGCCTGTGCCAGGCGTCTGCCCTCTCTAGGTCATGGTGACTTCCAGATGACTGGGTCACCCTTGGTGTGCAGGCATGTCCCTCTGCCTTTGCTTCAGCCTTATGGGATCTTAGTTTGTGCCTCTGACTTGTTTGTCTTTAATTTTTAGAAAAGACTCCCTCCCTCCCTCCTTTCCTTTTTTCCTTTGTGTACATACATTCATGTGCACATACGTGTGTGCCGTGGCTTGCATATTGTGAAATTCTCCTTTCCACAGAAGGAAACCTGTGGAAGTTGGTTCTCTCTCTGTGTCTCTCTCTTCCTTGTAGGTCCAGGGGATCAAACTCAGGTCAACAAGCTTGGCAGCAAGGACTTTACACACTGACCCATCTCACTAGCCCCTGGTTTCTTTTTTTCTGTTCCCCCACTTTAAACCCAGGCTGATGTCACCTTGAGCTCCCTAAGGACATTTGCAAAGGCCTTCATGGGTACCCAGTGTTACTCTGACCTCTCCTTTGGGGATATATTGAGCCTGTAACATAGCTGATCTAAGGGGAAGTGGAGTTCAGGCCCAGGTTGAGCAGTGGGATATCCAGAAAACAGGCCTGATGTCCTGATGTTATGCCGTGAGTGACTGCGGGCCTCCTGGTCCGTCTGATTACTATGACATAGCGTTCCTGCCTCTTGGCTGCTTGAGAGGCTGCGCTAGGGAGGGACAAAGGAAATCAAGGCTCTGTCCCCTATGCCTCTGTCGCTGCAGCGCACCGCTGTGGTCCAAGTTCCGCGTAGGTGACAGAGTGGTGGGCGAGTTGTGGTGGAGATGGACATTTTTGTGACAGACTTTAGCGGCCTCCTTCCTACACCTGTTGTGTGAAAGCAAAGCCTCCAGACAAACCCACCGGCCCTTTTCCTCCCCAGACCCGCTGGCCCCCCTCCCAGGACTGTGCCTTGGTAGGTCCCTCTGGTCCTAGGTTCTCCTCTCTGAGCCCTGGCACCTGAGAGCTGGTCAGTATGGAGACCCTGAACTATGGTCAGCTCTCACAAGGTTCAGTTCAAGAGGATTTCATGGAGTCTCCAGTGCTTTGCTGACAGAGGGAAACCCCAGGGAGGTTCAGAAGGAGGGTCTCCCATTTCCCCAGCCTCGCCCAGTTTCCACCCCTGACTGCTTCATGCCAGCTCCTTCTGGAATCTTCTCAGTGTCCAGCTGGGGCCTCTCCTACACAGCAAACCCATTGGCACTCTCAGTTTCCCGTGATCCTCATTTGCTCTATGTCTTTGAGGCCTGACAGAGAATAAACCTACCCCATCCTCCTGTTCAGTGGAACCCAGCCAAGCAAGGCTGACCGGGGCTAGGCAGGGCTGTGTGGTGCCTGTGGCTGTCCCCACCTCCAGGCGGCTGGGTGAACATTGGGTGTGATTGTCAAGAGCTGGCCTCTGACCCCTCCTCTGGCTCCTGGGTGCTGCTCTGACCGGAGCCTGAACTCTGCCCCCTGGGGTCACTGTGCCCTGTAATTAGGCCACAGCTCATATCTGCCTGGGCCTCGGGCCACCGAGTTGGGGGCTCCATCTGGCACTCTGAACATGAGGGCTGGTTTGATTGATGGAGGGTCCCACCTGGCCCAAGTGGCCCCTGGTGGTAAGTGCGGCTTCTGCCTTTGCTCTCCATTTTTAAAGTGTTTTTGAGATTTTCCCCATGGTGGGTGAGGTAAGGAGGGAAGGAATTGCTCTACTCAGGCAGGTCAGGGCTGGTCTCTCTACCCATGTGTCCAGTGACTGGGCCTAGTGGCAGGACGGAGAAGGAATGGCTGTACCAGAAAACTGGACCCTGAGAACCGGTTCCTGCCTAGCAGCTCTTTTCTATGCTTCAGAGTGGAAACAGATCAAAGTCTCCCTCAGGATTTCTGGGTCCTCCTGGTCCCCCAGGTAAGCATGGGAAAGGCCCAGGTGGGACCCAGCCAGACCTATATCAGGCAAGCTGACTGGTCTTCATTTCATGGAGGGTTCTTGGAGTACCCCCCCCCGGAGGATCATGGGAAATGAGACTTTGTGAAGAGCCTCAGAGTATGGGGGGGGCAGTTTGGGAGTCAGGGACCTTCTGATGGTGTTGGATGGTGGGGAGCAGATAGAGGTGAGTGGGCTGCACTGTGCTTTGGTCTGGAGTTGGAGTCTCAGCTTTCTGTCCCCAGACAGGACCACAGTGTCTAAGTGCATGAAGGATGTGGGCCCTTTAAAGCTTAGGACAGTTTGCCTCCTCCCCTGGGGCTTCTAACCTATACCCTAAGAGCTTCAGGTTATGCTTTTGTTTAGGTCAGGAGGCCTCCGGTGGCCTCCCTCCTGCCTTCGCCACCTGCCATTTAGTTGGGAACCTTTGACCTGAGTGGGCTCAGAGCTCACATGATCTCCTCCCCTCCCCAAAGGAGGGAACGTCCAGACCCTCCTCCAGGGACCTGTCCACGTCTGTGTCTATTATGTGTCCACTTCTGGATCTGCACAGTGGCACTTGCCCAAAATCTCAGCACTTGGGAGGTAGAGGCAGGAGCAAGGGGTTCAAATGCCTGCATTGTGAGTTCAAGACCAGCCTGGCAATATAAGGCTCTTTCTGACAAACAAAAAACAAAACCCAAACACTCAGTGCCATGTCTACCTCTGCACAGCTTTTGGGAGAGTGACTTCCTCTCCCCCGTGGCCTCATCCTGAACCAGGAAGTTCTTCCTCATATCTTCCCCGCATTTTCTTAGTTTTGGCTCATTTTTCTTTCAGCAGCTGATGATTCCAGGTGTGTTCGGGTCCCATAGCTGTAATTTAGCAAAGAAGAAAGGGAGTCTGCATCCTGTAGCCATGTTTATGGTGAGCCTGGAATTGACCCTGGGGCTCTAGGCAGGAGGAGCCAAGGTGGGAGGTTGGAGGCAGGAGTCTAAAGCCTACACAAAGAGTGCCCTTCACTAAAGCGACCCCCTTGAGGGGCTGGACCAGCTTTGGAAGAAGAAAGTTGGAAGCTCCCAGGAGAAGGGCATCTGCTCAGGTCCCCCTTGAGCTCTGGGCATAGGTTTCTTGCTCTGTGGATATGGCTTTGTGGGATTATGAGGAGGCTTCCTGACCCTGATTGTGGCCACCTGAAGTCCTTCTGTGTGTGTGTGGCGGGGAGTGACATCTTCTGCAGGTAGAGTGACCCTGTAATTCACTGCCCCACTAGGAACTCTGGGTTCTAATGGGGAGCTGTAAGTCTGTCCACAGTGTGCAAGCTGGGGCTTCCAGACTACACATGTGAACGGATTGATAAGGAGGGGAACTCCCACCTCCAGTGATGATCCTGGCAGCAAAGGGCTCGTTGTTAATGGTGCTCATTAATGTGAAGCTGGGCAGGGAGCATGGTGGGCTGAGAGAAGCAGGAGGCCCACTCAGGGCATAGTGTTCCTTCTCTGGGCTTATAAGCCAGAACTGAGAGGTGGCTTTAGAATAGACAGAAAGCCAGTCGGTGGCTGCAGCAGGCTCAAGACCCTTTCTCCCTCTTCAGCTCTTTCCCTCTCCTTTTCCTAACCCCTTCCCTTCTCTTTCTCCTCGAATTTTGCCATGTAGGGTCTCACACAGGGTCCACCGCGGGGCTGCACACAAACCTCCTCTTCCCTTTTCTGAGTTCTGAGGGGCACCTTCATTTCTGGGGCTGCTGTATCAAAGTACCACAGATTCCGTGGGGCTTACCTTTGTCACGCTGTATTCTCTGAGAGCCATGTAGGCCAGCAGTCCCACCTCAAGGTGTCTGTGGCCCAGTTCTCCAGGCCCAGAGGGAGGGATGGATGGTCTGCCCGGTGCTCCTTCCAGCTTTGGAAGCTGCTCGCGGTCTTCGGCTGGCAGACACATCGCTGGCATCCTGGTTTCCACCCTCACGTGGCTGTCTGTATATGTGTGTGGTTTTTCAGCTTTATTTTCTCCCATCTTCTATGGTGATGCTTGACACTGGTTCAGGGTCCACTCTAATCCAGGGCAATCCTTCAGACCCTGACTTGAATCATAATTAGAGAAATTCTCCCCAAATAGGACCATAGTTGTAGGTTGTAGAAGATAGCACATAAATGCATCATTTGGGTGAACCCTGTCTATCTCAGTGCCCTGGCCCACCTTAAAGAAGGTAGGTGGAGGGGCTGGCGAGATGGCTCAGAGAATAAGACCACTGACTGCTCTTCCAGAGGTCCTGAGTTCAATTCCCAGCAACCACATGGTGGCTCATAACCATCTGTAATGAGATCTGGTGCCCTCTTCTGGCCCACAGGGATACATGCAGGCAGAATATTGTGTATATAATAAATAAATCTTAAAAAAAAAAAAAGGTAGGTGGATCTGGGGAAGGCCACTGTGATTCCAGGATTCCAGGATTCCAGGCACATGAGCCTGTTGCTGGTTGGACCGGGTAGCCTCTTCATCCTACACCTTTGCTTGACAGGTTTTTCCAAGGAGAAATTAACAGAGTGAAGTTGGGGCAGGATGCCTAGGAAGGACCCAGGAGTAGAGTACTTGTCTAGCCTGCCAAAGAAAAGTCAGAGGCCCCTGAAAGCTAGGTCTCCACCACCTACAGCTGCCCATGGACTGCCTGTGTTCTGTGTCCTGATTTAAGGAGCCAAGGATTTCCACACTTGACTTCTGGGAGAAGCAATGTGGGTCACTTGCCTTGTGGACTGGACTGAGGAGGGGACCCCACCCCCACTGTGCCCAGCTGCTTCTCTATGTGTTTCTTCTTTGTTTCTCTTGGCCTTATCTGCAGAGATATGATGTCTCTGACCTGCTTGTTCTCGTGATCATCTCAGAGTGTGCCCAGCCTGCCTTTGGCATGATAGTGAAGGGGACCTTGAGTGCCCAGAGTGACCTTGGCAGAGAAAAAAGTCTATTTCTGAAGTCATTGGAAAGCAGTATATGGAGCTGGGCTCGGTGCTACATACTCTTGAGGCTGAAGCAGCCACTGAGACTTTGAAGTCAGCATGGGCTACATACAGTGTGAGCCTCTGTCTCAAAAAACCAAGAGAGAAGAGGTGGAGGAGGAGGGGGAGAGAAGAGGCGGAGGGAGAGGAAGGAGAGGAGGAGAGGTCACAGAATTGGCCCTCAGCTTCAGTGGAAAGGCTTTGTCCTTGGAGCCCCAAACCCCTTGGCAGAATCATTTCTCAGGGGTACCCGCTGTCATCTTCCTCGGGGTGGGTGGGTGGAAGCGTCCAACCTTTTCCTCACCCAGAGATTCGAGTTAGAACTTTGTGAGTTTACGCCGGGTCTCCAAAGGCAGGCAGCGGGGGTCATGGAACAGGACCCTCGGGGCCATGACCTCAGTGTCATGAGCCTCAGCAAGCTCCATCTGTGGGCCACATGTACAGATAAGCCAGGGTAGTCAGAGCCCTTGGCTGCCATGCTGGAGCCCTGGGCAGAGGTGGCTTCTCCAGGGTCTGTCCGCTGGACACAGCAGGACCTGGCCTTGAGGAAGGTGCACCGCAAGCCGGAGGGGAGGCTCTCCTGGTGTCAGCCCCTGAGTTCTCCCTTTCCTTCCGGGACCCTGGACTTTGAGGTGTTCGACTGGGGCTCGCGCTCTCAGGAGGAAGAACTTCCTCTGTCTTTATCTTGACTTGGCCTAGCCTTGTTAAATAACCATGTGGTTGTTGGTAGGGATTCAGGGCTGGGAACAATAGCTGTTTACAGACTTCCGGTACAGGCTCTGCTCACCCGGGCTATTTTTAAGTTCTTCCTTTGGGCCTGGCTCTGCTTCCTGAAGGGACATCCCCCCCCCCCCCCCGTCACTCATCTGTGTCCTTCTCCGTGTCCTAAGCCTGTCCCCTACCCCCACCTGCCCCCACTTACCCAGCCTGACTTTACCTATACCACCAGCAGCCCAGGCCTCCAAAAGTAGCTCCTGAGACAGGGACCCAAGGGGGAGGTGGTCACGGGGGTCCCCATGTTGGGATAGGACAGAGAGGACAAGACCAAGAAAGGGAATAGTGTCCAGCCTGTCCTGGGGAGCCCTGAGGACTGCATTGGAGTGCTGATATTCCAGTTCGGGGAAGACTAGGGCGTGGTCTCCTCCAGGCCCCAGGCGGAGGCAGAGCAGAGGCAGGCTACCTGAGGTGAAGTAAAGGCCTGCAGTGTGCCTGAGCAGCAAGTGCAGTCTCAGCCAGGAGAGGAGGCCACCTGCAGAGCCACGCCCAACAACAGTGTTGAAGCTGTCTGTGTGTACCTGTGTTGCTACCTCTGGTCACTGTCATCCCATCACCCAGGTTACTTTCACAGCTTGGCGAGGCCCGGGCAGTGTTCTAGCGCACAGACATTCACTGTGTCTCCAACACTGTTCCAAGTCTTCAGTTGTCAGCCTTGAACAAGGCTCAAAGATAGGCTTCAGGCCACAAGGTCAGCAAGGGAGGCCTGCTGGGGCCCTTGCTCTGGGCTTCCAGTCCCATTGCAGGGTGGGAGTTGCTGCTCCCAGTTCAGGAGGAGTAGGAGGGTAAGGCCTCCCAGCCAGCCCCAGCTCTGCCAAGGCCAAGGCCTTGCCTGCTGCCCCGCCCCACCCCATACTTTTTCAGAGTGAGGATCTGGGCCTGAGACTGGGTTCTCAAAGGAGTCTGAGAAGAGGACAGGGCAGTCGCAGCCGGGGGAGCTTGCTGGTCCAAAGCCCATCTCTGGATACAGGTGCGTCCACAAACTCCTCCGGATACAGGCGCTTTGTTACCTGTGAGTGAACTGCTCTACTCTGTGGTGCCTGCTGTCCTGTGCCCCGGTGATGACTCTGCCTTCCGAGTGGCTCCTGTACGTTGCAGCTCCCGGGAAGAAAAGGCTTTGTTTGACCTGACACAGAATCTTAGAGCCTGAGCTGTGGTCCTCTGCTGTTCCCTTGTGAGACAGTGGTCTCATGCTAGAGCGGGTCTTTGCTGCTTTCCCCGGCCTACCCTCTGGCCTACCCTCTCAGAGCAGGCCCAAGCAGTCCGTGCACCAGGAAGTGTTCGATCCGGTTTCAGGAGCCGGCAGAGGTTGAGAGGTTCCTGCAGCCTGTGGTCAGAGCAGGGGCCTTAACAATGGTCCCTTGTGCTTGCCACATTCCTCCTTAAGCAGGCCCAGACCCAGGCTGCTCCAGCTTAGGCCCCCCACGGGTTCTGGGGAAGAAGGGTTTTACAGCTGGAAGGAGACTGCTGGCCTCTTTTTGTGCACAGCAGCTGAGACAAGGTGCTTGCAGGACAAGCAAGGGGAGGGGCTTGTGCTCAGCCCCTGCTTTGGGAAAGAGCTGGGAGGTGTGTGTCGGCTTGGGGCCCCTGGGGCCCTGTGCAAAGTTGTCAGGAACTGCAAGAGTTTTTCATAGCAAGGTGTGTCTTTACGAAATGTCTTTTGTTTTGGGCCTTGGATATTGTGTGTGGGGGCGTGGGGTGGGTGGGTGGCGGATGCCGTCACCCCTGTGCACACCTGTGGAGGCCTGAGTTCCTCTCAGTTGTCTCTCACTGAACCCGGAGTTTGTCATTTCAGCTAGACGGGCTGGCCCATGGCCTCATCCTCCCATCTCTGCGCCACTACGAGGGTTACAGATGCACATCACCACACCTGGCCTTCACATGGCTTCTGGGATCTGACTGCGATCCTGTTGCTTACAAAGCAAGTTCTTTACCACCTCCCCAGCTGGGACTGGCTGGGAAGCTTCATCCCGAACCTGAGGTCTCCTCAGTCTTGGGTCCTGGAAATCTTAGTGACCCACGTTTACCACTGGAGTGTTAGGCCCGGACAGGAGGACTTGAAGAACACCCACTGCCGTTCCGTCTAGAGGAAGTCATTCCTGAGTGGGTGCTAGCGCCTGTGTGCGTGCAAACACACATGTGCATGCAAACTGCATATGTGCCTGGGACGGGAGTTAGGGTCTGTGCATGCGGCTTATAGCCTGCTATTTTTACTTAATATTCTCAGCATTTCTCATCTTCCGTGATGTGATTTTGATGACTCTGTGGGATTTTGGCGTGTAAATCTGAATTGTTTCCAGTGTGTGCCATGTTCATGCGGATGTAGATGTCCTTGTCTATAAATCTTGGGATTATTTCCATGGGATACAAACCCAGAAGTGGGCCAGGAGCACAGGATTTCTCAACAGGCTTTGATTTAAGTTAGTAGGGTGGAGGCTGAGGAGGCTCAGAGAAGAGGTGAGACTTGAGCCTGGCTTGTGGAGGAGGGGTGAGTTAGTCCTCCATAGCGTTATTGGGGGGCTAGGAGGGCCTCTTCCTGCTGTAAGGAATGTTGGCACTGTTTTAGCTCCCAAGGGCAGTGTGGGGGCCTTTCCCATATGCCTGGACCCTACATGTGTCTGTGTGCAGGAGCCCACAGTTTGTGGTGCCCCCGACCCCGACCAGCCCCTAGGATACACTAGCTTGTTAGGTCTGTTCAAGGCCACCCTGCTACCAAGCCAGTCCTTGGGATCCGATATGTAGTCACGTCAGGGTCTCAGAGGGGACCATGGTCACAGATGGATGCTCCGTGGTTGAGCTGCAGTGTGGGGCACTGTGCCATTTTGGGGGACTTCACAGAGGGTTCTCCAGGAGACAGAGGAAGGGCCTGATGGCCTCACACCACTCCAAGTTCATTTCTCCTGTGACTGGTGGTGTCCCGGCTGCTGTAATGCAGTACCCGCTTCACGGGCTGCTGTAATGTAGCACCCGCATCCCACCTGCTGTAATGCAGTGCCCGCGTCCTGGGCTGCTGTAATGCAGTGCCGGCACCAGGGTGGCCTGACAGCATATTCATTCTCTCTTAGTTCCAGCATTTACATTCAAGGCTGCACTCTATCCATGGCCCCCGGGAGGTACCTCCTGCTTCTCCTCGCGGTGTGGCCCTTGGCCTTTCTTGGCTAGGGCTGCGTCCCTCAGATCTCTGACTGTCCCATGGCGTCTCTAGCTCTCAGATGATCCTAAACACTTCCCTTTCTAGGACTCTACTTGCTCAAGTTCAAAATGTTCTTCTTTTTTAATATATAATTTATTTTTTTTATTTTATGTGCATTGGTATTTTGTTTTTTGTTTTTTAATTTATTTATTATGTATGCACCCCAGAAGAGGGCACTAAATCTCATTATAGATGGTTGTGAGCCACCATGCGGTTGCTGGGAATTGAACTCAGGACCTGTGGAAGAACAGTCATTGCTCTTAACCACTGAGCCATCTCTCCAGCCCTGCATTGGTGTCTTGCCTGCATGTATGTCTGTGTGAGGGTGTCAGATATTGGAGTTACAGACAGTTTTGCGCTGCCATGTGGATGCTGGGAATTGAACCTGGGTCAGTACTCTTAACCACTGAGCCATCTCTCCAGTCCCCGTCCCCCGCAATGGTCCCCCTTTTCCAACAAGGTCACTTCCATGGGCTCTGTGGGGTATCACTTAATGGGGTCTTCGGGAGTGCTGCTTTTTAAGCCTCTTCGCAACCTTTGAAGAAGTTGGGGCTTATTGGGCTGGATGGGGTGAAGGCACTGCCTCCCTGCTCCCAAGGCCCATCCTCTTGGCTCCATGCCCGCAGTTAGAAGCCCATGACCACATTGTTATAAGTTGGTGAGGTTATTGTGTTGCTGTGAGTAGGCCATGTCTGGTTCTGAGTGTACTCGCTGAAACCAGTGGTGCGGGGAAGGCAAGCTGTGGACAGCGTGAGATCCAGGAAGCCTGGGAAGAGCTGGCTTGGGGACCTGATTCTTCTTCTTCTGTGGAGGAGGGCAGGTGCTTATCTGGGATGGTCTTGAGCCAAGGCAGGAAACTCCTGTCTGTGTGCACGTTGTATAGATGGCCAAGGGGCCTAGAAACGTTGAGATCATGGCTGACTGAGGCCCATGGATGCCATTTCGGTCAACTCTGCTGCATTTTGCTTTGTGCCAACCTTCAAATGAAAATATAGCCCACTGGCGGAGTGCACACGCGGAGTCCAAGGCTCATCCCATTGCTGAGGATGTGGGGAAGGGGGCAGTGAGGAGTGGGGATGGGGGTTGTTGCACTTTATGACTGGAGATGTGGCTCAGTGGTAGAGCACATTTATCTGGCATACACGAAGTTACTTAAAAAACAACAACAAGAAGAAGAAAGAATTCTATGGGCTTCCAAATTTATTTCCTGGGCATGGTGGTGCACCCGGGTAATCTGAGCATTTGGGAGGTGGAGATGGGATATCAAAAGTTCAAGGTCAGCCTAACTACGGATTGAGTCTGAGGTCAACCTACACAAGACTGGAAAAAACAAATCAGTTAATAGCAGAAGGAACCATAAAACCCCAGTGTTCTAGACTCTGTTGGAAGGTGAGAAGCTCGGATTGCAGGTTCGCCAGAGACAGGTACCCTGGAGTCCACGCCCCACCCCTCAACCAATCAATCAGCTGGTATCTGCCAACTGGCATCCATCAGATGGTAACTGCCCCTTCCTGCTTCCTGGGCATCTGGGATGGTTGAACAGAGCAGCCCAGGGCCTTGTTCCCTTCTGTGTCCCTCAGAAGCAAAGGGCAACCAGCGCTATAAAGGGGACCTCACAGGAGTGCTCCAGTCTGGGGAGCCAGGTACCAGGAGCTTGTACTTCCTCTGCTTCTCCCCCTGCAATGTGGCATCACATGGCACAGTCCTGCCTTGGCCACAGCAGTGCCTGCTTGCTAGGCCCATCAGGAGTGTACTGTTGACATTCCCTAGAGAAGGAGGAAGGTGGGAAGGCCTTGGCTCACCTGAGATTATAGGCTCTCCTCCTAGCTACTTGTAAGCAATTCTGCCCTAGTTGCTCTTGTGGGTATCCAGAAGGGCTTAGTGTGTATAGGCTGGAGAAAGTTAGCTGAGGGGGCTCCGTTTATGTGGCTGCGGGGAGGCCATCATTCATTCTAGGTAAAGACTTTCTCATGTGGCTGTTTTGGGGTCACCCTTGCTTTTGCAGGTAACCCCTTACCTCACCAGTTCCCCAGGGGCAGCTGGGATCATATTTTATTTTGTTATTGGGTCCTTATGAGACATTGTTCATGTTTCCCAGGGAAGAAATTCTGACACCAGCAGTATGGGTATGTGAATGCATGTGTGTGTGTGTGTGTGTGTGTGTGTGTGTGTGTGTATCTGTGTCTGTGTAACATACTCTTCCAGAGTCGACCTCTGAGTCGGTTTTGAGTCAGGGTCTAGCTGGCCTGGAACTCAGATGCTAAATTCTGGGACCCACTGAGCTCCACTTCCCAGCATTGGAATTCCAAGGGTGTGTCCCGATACCTGTCTTTTTGAAATGTGGATTCTGGGGGCATTTTATTGACTAGTTCTTCAGTGAGTGCCTCTGTCCCAGCCTGGAGTCTTCTTGTAAAGGAAGTCCAGTACTGTAGCTCTGGGAGCGGGGGTGGGGACAGGGGTGGGGACAGGGATGGGAGAAGGCTGGAACTGGGGCCCTTGCGTATGACCCTGGAGCTGTGGCTAGGGGCTGGACCAGCTCTTGGTCCTTTTGCCGTGGGCAAGAAGAGGGCACCGTGGGGTTCCATGAAACCTGAGTTCTGGGCTTGGTGAAGAAGACTCTGCTTTGTCTGGAGCCAGAGCTGTTGAGTGTTCTGCCACGTGGGCCCTTCCCGCTCTGTGCCTGGCTAACCTAAACAGCTGGTTCTCATTTCGCTGGTGGCTGCGTAGACAAGAGTATGGAGGCTTCCTAGCCGCCACACTGCCGCTACCCCGGGAGTAGACTCCGGTGGTGGTGTCAACGCAGCAGAGTGGAAACACTGGGCCTCAGCATGGGAACTGGGTGGTCAGCACCCTGCATGGCCAGGAGTACCAGATGGACAGGGCCAGGAGCGAGAAGGTTGTTGAGTGTGCACTGCTGAGTGTGCACCACTGAGTGTGCACCACTGAATGTGCACTGAGCCTAGGGAGCAGGTGTGGAGGGCTTACTCACAGCCATGATATTTAAGAGACAGGTGCTGTGGTTCCATCCTGTTGGGCACATCACAGCGTGTTCTCTGCCAGGGAAATAGTATTCTTTTTAAAATTACATTTATTTAGTTAGCTATGTGTACATGTGGGTCAGAGGACAGCTTGTGGGGCTCACTTCTTTCTAGCGTGTGGATATTGGGGAGGAACTCAGGCCATCAGTCTTGGTCAGGAGAGCCTTTATATGCCAAACTGTCTCACTGGCCAGGCAGGGAATACTCCTTCTTTTTTTCCTAAATACTTACTGTATGTGTATGTGAGTGTGCCTGTGCAAATATGTGTGCACCGCATGCATGCAGGAGCTTGCAGAGGTCAGAAAGGACACGGGATGCCCTGAAATTGGAGCCATGGGTTGTGAGCTACCGTGTGAGTGCTGGGAATCGAACCTCTGCCAGAGCAGTACCTGCCCTGCACTTCTCTGTTCAGCCCCAGGAATAGTATTCTTTGCTTTTACTTTTCTTTTCTTTTCTTTTTTTGGATTTTTGCATTTTCGAGACAGGGTTTCTCTGTGTAGCCCTGCCTGTCCTGGAACGCATTCTGAAGACCAGGCTGGCCTCGAACTCAGAGATCTTCCTGTCTCTGACTCCCAAGTACTGGGGTTAAAAACATGTGCCACCATCACCTTGGCAACCAAGGAATAGTATTCTTTATAACACACCTATCGGGGTATTGCCATGGGGTATCGCGGAGTGTCCCTGCTCGTGGCTGGCAGTGCCCTGATGACTGATGGGGTCTGTGTGTGTTCAGGAGAGGAGAGGAAGAAGGAAGAAAAGCCATGGGAGAGAAACTCCAGAGTCCTAAGTCAGAGCATCCTATGGCTCTAGAGAGGGTGGCTGTGTGGTCTGGGCTGTGGCCATAGCAGAACTGGCGGCCCCAGCAGAATGGACGGCAGTGAGGCTATCTTCCTCTCAGTCCAGCCTCCTGATAGTTAGCTCTCTGTGGGAGGTTCTCCAGTGGACTTGTCTGTTTCTCTTATGGGTAGGCAGAAAAGGGAGGTGGCTTTCTGACCCCTGTAGCATCCTAGCAAGTATATTTCTCTCTGTCCTTTTGTTTTTCCCTTTTGATACTGTGTTGGGTATCGATCCCAGGGCTTTGTACGTGGTGGGGAAGTACTCTTCCATGGAGCTGTGTCTGCCCCTCGCTCTTTAGGGGACCGGTTCTCTCTCACAAAGCTGCCTATGTTGACTTTGATCTTGGTCTGTAGCACAAACAGGCCTTGGACTTGAGATCTTTCCTCGGCCTCCCAAGTAGCTGGGATTCCCTGCCTCCCCTGGCCTGGCACCTTTGCCCTTTTTATTGAAACACAGAATGCACCATGTACTGCCAGGGCCCCGTCTGCAAGTGTGCACACTGCATCCACTCTTCCTCTCTCTCTTTCAGCCTTAAAGAGATCGTTCGAAGTCGAGGAGATTGAGCCACCCAACTCCACGCCACCCCGGAGGGTCCAGACCCCTCTGCTTCGAACCACAGTGGCTAGCTCCAGCCAGAAATTCCAGGACCTGGGCGTGAAGAACTCAGAGCCCGCTGCTCGCCTCGTAGACTCCCTGAGCCAGCGCTCCCCCAAGCCATCCCTACGGAGGGTGGAGCTGGCAGGGTCCAAGGCACCTGAGCCTATGTCTCGCCGCACTGAGCTGTCTATCGACATCTCCTCCAAGCAGGTGGAGAGCACGGGCTCAGCTGCTGGGCCCTCGCGGTTCGGCCTTAAGAGGGCCGAAGTCCTGGGCCACAAGACACCAGAGCCCATCCCGCGGAGGACGGAGATCACCATTGTCAAGCCCCAGGAGTCAGTGCACCGCAGGGTGGAGACCCCTGTCTCCAAGGTCCCTGAGGTCCCTGCCATTCCTGTCACTGAAGCAGCCCCCAAGAGGGTAGAGATCCAGGTGCCCAAGCCAGCTGAGGCGCCCAACTGCCCACTCCCGCCCCAGACCCTGGAGAACTCCGAGGCCCCGATGTCTCAGCTGCAGAGCAGGTTGGAGCCCAGGCCCCCTGTGCCTGAGGTCCCATACCGGAACCAGGAGGGTGAGTAACCCAGGGCTGGGTCTTCAGGCTGCGTACTTGGGATGGGATCTTTCTGGGAGATTCCTGAAAAAGATCCAGTGTGTGTGTGTGTGTGTGTGTGTGTGTGTGTGTGTGTGGCGTGACTGTGTGTGTGCATGCATGAGTGTGCTTGGATGTGTAGAGTTGTGTCCCGAGGCTCAGGGGTCACAGCAGGCATCTGCAGTTGGGAAATACTTCTGAGGCACCAAGCTCCTGGTGGCCAACAGTTGGGCCATGCCGGATCTCTGCTGTGTGATCCTGGGAGGCCTGGGAGGTGGGAGAGCAGTAGCTGGTGCTGAAGCCACTGTGCTCTCCCGTGGGACGGGACAAGCCGTGTGCTGGTGATGGCTAGGTTGCCGGCGGGCTTCTGGGAGGCAGATCTCTGCCCATGAGGAACTGCAGCCTGAATGCCTGGTGGGGGCCCAGAGCTGAGACAGAGGAGGAGGAATGTGGGTCCTGAGGTTTGCACTGCAGTCTCCTGTCCTCCTGCCTCCCTACACGAGCGGCTCTTCTTACTGCAGCGAAAACACCCGACAAACACTTTAGGAGGGGAAGGAGGGGTTATTTTGGCTCATGGTTCCAGAGGATATCATCATCATGGTGGAGAAAGCACGCCGGCAACTGCACAGCCGCAGCTGGGAAGCAGAGAGCGCCCATCTCTGCTCTCTCTGCCTTAGTTCCTGTAGTGGGACACACACAGCAGACGTTGGCTGTTGTGCCGTGTGTAGTGAACACACACAGCAAACGTTGGCTGTTGTGCCGTGTGTAGTGAACACACACAGCAGACGTTGGCTGTTGTGTCGTGTGTAGTGAACACACACAGCAGACGTTGGCTGTTGTACTGTGTGTAGTGAACACACACAGCAGATGTTGGCTGTTGTACTGTGTGTGTAGTGAATCACACACAGCAGACACTGACTGTTGTACTGTGTGTAGTGAATAACACACAGCAGACGTTGGCTGTTGTGCCACGTGAGAGTGTGCAGTTCAGTGCATAGTGAAACACACACAGCAGACGTTGGCTGTTGTACCGTGTGTAGTGAATCACACACAGCTGTTGTTGTGTTGTTGTTGGCTGTTGTACCGTGTAAAAATATGCAGTTCAGTGCTGTTACGTACCTTCAGATTGTACCACCAGTACCACCTCCAGGGTTTTCCAGAACTTTCTCATATCCCAAACAGAAACTCTGCTCCCTGCGAACTGACTCCTTATACCTCCTGCCTTGGGTCCTGACAGCCCTATGCTTCATTCTGTCTGAGGTTGGATGGCACTACTCATCCTGTCTGGCACAGTGGCCTCAACACTCCTCCATGTTATAGCCGATGCCAGCACTCGGTTCCTATTGAAAACTGACGAGTGTTACATGTGTAGTCAGAACACCTTTTTCCCTGTAGTGGGATTTGGACCCCGGGACTTGTGCATGCCCGGTGAGTGCTCTACCGCTGAGCCTTGTGCCCAGGCTCGGATAGAATCAGTTTGTCCGTCTGTAAACAATGCCTGCAGCGTGGTGATGCACACAGCTTTTTAAAGCCCCCATTCTTTGCTTCTCTAGCTGGGGCCAGGCTTCTCTAGCCTGGACTTGGGGCCAGGCTGGGGTGAGGGTGTGAAGATTCCTCCTGGGAGCCTCTGGGTCTGGCTATGGTCCTGGGTCTTAGCCATCTTTGAGTGCCAGCTGTCAGATCACAGTAAATACTCAGGGTCTCATGGACCTTTGAAGGACCCTTTCAGGCCTGAGTGTGGCTGTGCCTTTCTCCCTAAGTCTTAAACTTGACCCTGCTGAGAGTTGCCCAGACTCATTGTCCAGGCTCAGGTCAGGGAAACAAAGTCCCGGGACATCGTTGAGTAGAGGGGCCAGTGCCCTGTCTTTCCTCACAGTCCCTAATTGGTTTGAGACTTCCAAAGACACCAGTTACATCTCTCTCCTGAGATGAGATGTTCACACTGCTGACTCAGACAGGATGTGGTGGGAGAGGGAGACAGCTGCACCAAGCTGCCCAGCTGTTGATCACAGCTGGTGCTGGATGCATGGGAGGTGGTCCTGGTTCTGGGGTGGAGTGTGGAAGGTCTGTTTAAGGATGCTTTTTGTCCTCTGGTGAGATGCAGCTCAGACACTGCATTCAGGCCTGTGTCAGGCCCTGAGACACAAGAAGGAGTTCACAACATCTGCCCTCAGTAGCTTGTGGGCAGGTGGTGGGTGGACAGTGAAAAGGGCCCCGTGGAAACTGTTGGGGAGGGCGGGATTTCAGTAGGCTAGGATAAAGAAAGATGTGTGTGTGTGTCGTGTGTGTGTGTATGTGCATGTGTGCATGTGTGAGCGTGTGTATGCATGTGCGTGCATGTGTACATGTGTGAGTGTGTGTATGCATGTGCGTGCATGTGTGCATGTGGGAGTGTGTGTATGCATGTGCATGCATGTGTACATGTGTGAGTGTGTATGTATGTGTGTGTGCATGTATAAGTGTATATACATGTGTGAGTGTGTGTATGCATGTGCGTGCATGTGTGCATGTGGGAGTGTGTGTATGCATGTGCATGCATGTGTACATGTGTGAGTGTGTATGTATGTGTGTGTGCATGTATAAGTGTATATGCATGTGTGACTATGTATGTGCATGTATGAGTGTGTATGTGCATGCATGCACGTGTGTATGTGTGTGTACACACACGTATGTGAACATGTGCATATGTGTGTGAGGGTGGAGGCCACATATCATTCATTCCTCAGGAGGCATCCACCTTCTTTTGTTTTTGTTTTTTTAGATCTATTTATTTTGTTTTGCATGTATGATTGCTTTGCTTTCATGTATGTCTATGTCCAGCGTACATGCCTGATACCTGCAGAGGTCAGAGGAGGGCATCAGACCCTTTGGATTTAGAGTTGGGGGTTGGTTGTGAGCCACCATGTGGGTGCTGGGGTCAAGCAGGTGCTCTTAACTTCTGTGCCAGCTCTCTCTCCAGCCCCCACATTTTTGGGGGGACAGGGTCTCTCACTGGGGTCTATTAGGCTGGCTGACTGGCAACCTCCCGGCACCCTTCTGCTTCTACCTTTCCAGGGCGAAGGTTGTAAGCACTGGGTGTGGGTGCCGAGGCTGTGGTGTTGGGAATAAGCCAGGTCCTTGGGCTCATGCCACAGCGTTTACCAATGGCTGGGAACCCCCTGCCCCAAGGGAGGCGGTTCATAGTTGTTCAAGTTCAAGTTCAAGGGGGCTTGTCTGGAGCCCCAAGATGGTGCTGTTCCTCTGGGCAAAGGGCAAGGCCGGGAGGGACAAAGCAGGTAGAACCCTCCTCAGGGAGCCTATTGGAAATCTTATGCATGCCCCTGAGGGGCCCTGCCTCATCTCTGACCCCCACCTTGTCCGAGTCTACATCTCATTCTCCATATTTCTCTGGTCAGCCATCCATGGGTGTTGGAGAAGGAGGCTGCTTATTCGTTCCCGACTGCTCAGCCCTGAAGTAATCACACAGAAACTATATTATTTAAAACACTGCTTGGCCTATTAGCTCTAGCTTCTTATTGGCTAACTCTTACATCTTAATTTAGCCCATTTCTAGTAATCTGTGTATCGCCACATGGCAGTGGCTTACCAGGTAAAGTTCCAGCATCTGTCTCCGGCGGAGCTACATGGCTTCTCTCTGACTCCACCCTTCTTTCTCCCAGCATTCAGTTTAGTTTTCCCTGCCTAGCTCTATCAGGCCAAGACAGTTTTCTTTATTAATTAACCAGTCGTTCTCACAGCATACAAAGGGGAGTCCCATATCACATGGGATCTCTTGGTACCCCTGGCCTGAGACCCTACAGCAGGTTCCTTCCTGCTCTTTAGCTGTACCTGCTCAGTTCTTTTCTGGGTCTCCCACACCTTCCTTGCAAGCCCTCAACTCTGACCTCCCGACCTTTGTTTTTGTTTTGTCGAACTCCTACACACTCCGCAAACCCCTACCCGTCCTTCCCTGTAGCTGGACTTCCCTTCCTATGACTCTGAGGTGTCTTTGTGTTTGCCTAGGATGTAAATTACTTGTGTACGAACCATCTTTCTTCTGCTAGCTTCTTTTTCCATGCAGAAACAGATTTCCATAGGACAATAAGTAATTTAGTATGGTCTTCAGAATTCTGACTGGAGACTGGTGTCCGAGGGGCAGCACTCGGACTGCTGTGTGTCTTATAGAGTGCCATAAGGAGACTAGTCAGTGACCTGGGCATTGTAGATGCCCAATAAAATAATGGTGACGACTGGCAGGTGGTGACACTGGGGACAGCATTTTGGTGGCTACTGCAGGCCCACGCGGGGATCCCACAGGATCCCCAAGGGACCAAGAAGGTGCTTCTTGCAACCTCTTCCCGGGGGTCTTTGCTTCCTGCCCCACAGACTTGCCTGTCCCTGCAGTGCTGTGGAGTTCTCCTCAGGGTGCACTGGGGAGGGTGTTCCCCGGCACAGTCCTGGAAGGAGTATGAGGACCTAGAGAGCTAAAGGGAAGGGTCAGCTGAGGGTCCCGGGCCTCCTTCTCCTATTCCGGGGCTTGAAGGGATCTAAGCTCCCCCTCTATACGGTGGGTTCCTGGTGTCATAGATCCCTGGGTGGTGATGGGTTTTACTGTCAAGGCAGGGTGCTGGCTCAGCCGCTACAGCCTCCCTCTGGCACACAGCCACACTGGCGGCTCCCCAGGCTGCCTTATAAGGCAGGCACAGCACTTGCTCGCCACCCTCTCGTGGTCTGGTACCTTGCCTTCTCTGGTGCTCATGAGGCCCTGCTGAGTTCCTGGGTGTGTCCTGGCTGCACCCATGAGCCCACTGGTTCCCAACCCTCACCTCCACTTCCCATGTTGCCTCAGTTTCTGAAGCTCAGGGTGTGGTCTCTGGTTCCTTGCCTGGGAGGAGTGGCTGACTTCCTCCCATGTGTCCCTGGGTGTTGTGTCTACATCAGTCCTGGGGTCAGAGAGGGGAGAGGCCCCATGCAGACAGTGGGGCTCCAAGTCCTTTGTGTCCTGGAGGGAGTTAATCATCGCACAGGTTCTCTGAGGCCACCCACTGGGTCACAAAATAAGGGACTCAAGGACAGGAAAGTTCGACCAAGGATGGGGAAGGGTATACCAAGTCCAGCCTGGGGACTTGATACATCCACAAGTTGGGGAGTGGGCAGGACACCCTACAGGCTATGGGGACCCCCTTACTGACCACAGACTATGGCTTTCCTCAGGATGGGTTTGCTCATCTGCAGCTCAAGGCTTAGGGTAAAAGCCTGCTTGCGCTTCATGAGGTCAGCAGAGAAGTTGCTCACAGGAGCCTGAGGAGCCTCCTGTGTTTCTTCTGGAAGGACCCAGCCACATCTGCAGGAAGGTTGTTCCCACCAGGCCACCGTCACACCTGAGTGACCCTCTGCTCCCTGCCACAGTGGTTGTCCTGTCCTGGGACTGGATGGATGTCTTTCCCTCCTAAGAATGGCCGTGCTCAGTCTGAGCCGTTCCAGACTGTTCCCACCTAGGCCGAGTTAGGAAACTGGAGGGCTGGGGCAAGAGCGGTCAGGCTGGTGGGGTCTCCTTCAAGGTAGACTAGGCAGACAGACCCTGGCTCCAGGGTCCAGGCCGAGTCCCTCCTTGGCTGCCTACCCAGCTGTCTGCCGCCCAGCTGTCTGCAGAACCAAGGGTGCAGTGATGAGGGAGAGGCAGGCCTCTCCACGGATCACAGCCCAGCAGCTGTGTAATACCTTAAATAGAGAGACAGCTGCGGTGTGCCTGCCTGGGGGACGGGTCCTGCTCCACCCCTCCAATTCTGTGGCTGAGGCTCTGACCACCCAGTGTTCCTGGGGATTGATTGAGCTTGGCTCCCGCACATGGCACTTTATAATCCCCCTCCCCCGCACACCTACATGAAGCGGTTGCCCAAGGAGGAACCATGTCCGCATCCTCAGCCTCCAGGCCCTGAATGGCTACTAGGATCCAGGGTCTGAATGGCTGTGTGACTGTCAAGCGTGTCTGTGTGGCTGGCTCGAGGGAGGGCACGGCACGTTCAGCCGTGGAGGAGTACACTGATGTTCTTAGCTGGGTGTGGGCAGCCCCTGACCAGACTCTGGATTCCTCTGGTGGCCAAGGAGAATGTCACATGGCATATGCTGGCCCTGGCCCTAGAGCCTCAAGTCTGGGGGTTGCAAAGGAAGGTATACTAAGGGCTCCACACCACTTCCTCTAGGGCTTGCAGTGGACCGGGTCGGTGCTGCCCCCACCCACTCCCACCGCCCATTACGGGGACTCATTTACCCTCCTGTGGTCAACAGACCGTGAACTTCGGGACCCAAGACCTGGCTTCTTTCCAGTTCTCTGCAAACACTGGGCATAGGAGAGGGTAAAAAGGAGGTTGGGAGTGTTTGGGGGGGTAGAAGCGAGAAGACCAAGAGTGCTGCTCAGCCTGAGGCACACGAACCATCTCAGCAATAAAACCAGTGGAGGGGGAGCCTTGGAGAGATGACTCAGTGGTGAACAGCGCTTGTTGCACTGGGCAGTGATGGCGCACCCCTTTAATCCCAGCACCTGAGAGGCAGAGGCAGGTGATTCTCTGTGAGTTCAAGGCCAGCCTGGTCTACCGAGAGACTTCCAGGAAAGCCAGGGCTACATAGTAAGACCCTGTCTCAAAAAAAAAAAAAAAAAAAAAAAAAAAAAAAAAAAAAAAAAAAAAAAAAAAAAAAAAAAAAAGAAAGAAAGAAAAAGAAAGAAAAGAAAAAAGAAAGAATGAATAAATAAGTTAGAAGAAAAGGGGGGAGTGTTTGTTGTTTTTTGCAGAGGGAGGGCCTGTTTTCAGTTCCCAGCTCCCATAGGTGGCTCACAACCACCTGTAACCCCAGTTCTGATGCATCTGATGCCCCCTTCTGGACTTCACAAGCATTCTCTCTCTCTCTCTCTCTCTCTCTCTCTCTCTCTCTCTCTGGACTGGAGAGGTGGCTCAGCAGTTAAGAGCACTTCCTGCTTTTGCAGAGGACCTGCGTTTGGTTCCCAGCGCCCACATCAGGTGACTTTCAGCCACGTGTAATGCTAGCAACAAGGGAATCCTGTTATCTCCAGCTTCCACACAGAAAAGACACATAACGGAGAATTAAAAATGTAAAAATCCTAAAAAACAAACAAAACCCCAAACTACTAACCAGTGAGCTTGGGAGGTGTTGGGGTGATGGGAACCTATGCCCTTTGCTTCTGACTACTTCACTTTCCCCAAGACCGACAACGTACTAGGGAAGTCCTTGGGTGGGTGGGGGGGCGGGCAGGTGGGTTCCTGCTGTCTCTCTGTCTCCCAGAGAGGGAAAAGGAGCCACAACCATGGGGCCATACCTGGCCCATGCTGAGTTCTACCCACTGACTCTTGGTAGAGAATCATCTTCCGTTTCCCTTCAGAGAGTTCACAGTCGCTCTGGTGGAAGCAGAATCAGCATCAGGCCCTCTGGCAGACATTGCTTGTTCTCTGGGGCCTGGGATCCTGTTCCTGCTTTGCCCTGTGCCTGATGACTAACCCCTCTGGCCCTTTTTTTTCTTGTGGTCAGAGTGGGTGTGACCCCTCATTATTACAGAGAGTGACACTGGGAGCCAGCACCCAGGAGGCTTATGCTAAGTACAGATATGAAAACTGAGCCCAGCCATTATTTAAAGAAGCTGTGCCTTGCACGCAGACCCGAGGAAACAGAATTTTCAGGTCTCCCGGTCTAGAGGTCTAATCGATGTGCCTTGCTCCCACCTACTGGTGGGTGTGCACGGGCGCTGTCTTGCTCCCTGGCTCCTGTCTTCTCCCTTCCCCTTTTCTGCCAAGTATTCCAAAAGGCCTTTCTACTCACTGCTAGATCATAAATCTTAAAGATCCCCAAAAGCCTGAAAAGGAAGCCACCTCCCTCCCCCGCTATCCTCAGGAGGGTACGCCAAGCCGACAGCTGGGCATGCTGCCGACATTTGGAATTGTGTGCATGTAGATTTTGTCAAAAAGTCTGTATAGTGAACTGGGGTGTTGGCTCAGCGGTAGAGCACTGGATTGGTATTTGAGGCCCTGGGTTGGATCCCTAACATGGCCAAGAAAAAAATAAAAGGAAGAAAATCTCTTACTTTACAATCGTCTTGAGAATACAGAGGAAACGGAGATCGCTTCTGTTTCTGTTTAGAACAGCACGGGCTGTTGTGTTCGGCTTCAAAGATTTAGCATAGTCTTTGCAGTGGTGGGACTAGAACCCAGGACCTCATGTGTGCCAGGCACACGATCCCAGCGTCACAGGCTGTCTGCACTCGTTTTATAGTGGAGGGTGGCACTGACCCGCTCCTCCTGCTGAGGGTAACCAGCAGTCTCCGGAGGTGAGCACACTCACCCAGTTTTTAAATTTTTATTTTATTTTGAGACAGGGTTTCTCTGTATAGGTCTGGCTGTCCTGGAACTCAGTCTGTAGACCAGGCTGGCCTTGAACTCACAGAGATCCACCTGCTTCTGCCTCCCAAGAGATAGAATTAAAGGCACACGCCACCACACACAGCTAAATTTTACTTTTGTTAATGGGCATGTGTGTGTGTGGGGGGGGTATGGGGATGTTTGTGCAGGGCTCTTTGGAGCTGGAGTTATGCAGGTTGTCCCACGAGGGACCAGAGTCTCTTCCACTCAGTAGTGGGGCTCAACTGTCCCTAATGATATCCCCATGGAGAGCAGACATTTAACACATGGATCTCTGGGGGACGCTTCACCTCAAACTATGTGAGTCTTAGTTATATGTTCTCGCTATGTCGACTAGGCTGGCCTCAAACTCATAAAGATCCACCTGCCTCCACTTCTGCCTCTGCTGAACTAAAAGGCATATGTCACCTGCATCTTTTATATGAGCTGGATTATCAATTCTTTTCTTGCTGATTAAAAAATAATAATTTTTTAATTAAAAAATTATTTTATACATATAACTATTTTGCCCAGACGCATGTCTGTGCACCACGGGCGTGCTTGGCACTTGTGGGAACCAGAAGAGGGCTTCGATTTCCCTGGAATCAGATCAGCGTGAGCTGCCATGCGGTGCAGGGAACCGAACCCTGGTTCTCTGCAAAAGCAGCCCGAGCTCTTACCGCTGATACCGCGCCAGCCCCGTGATTTTTTTTTTTAAGAGTTTTTTGAGCTGTTGTTGGTGATCAGACCTATGGTTCCAGCACTTGAGAGGTTCAGCCAGAGAGCTGGCCGGTAGTTATAGTTTTCGCTATGCAGACCAGGCTGTTTGCAGTGGTATGGGTTTTAAGGGGGCCCCCGTAACCCCCACATAGTTTTAGCTCTTCCAGACAGAAAATTCGAAGGCTTGTCCTGTCAGGCTTCTGCTTTGACTCTGGGCTTTGGGTTTCATGTCCTGCTGCTGCATTCCAGGATTACAGACAAGAATTCCACCCGTGTTTTCTTCTAATGTTTCTGTGGTTTTATTTTTATGTACCGATGTCGTTAATCTGCTGGAATTTATTTCAGTTTGAGCATCGTGGTGGGGTCTGGGGTTTTGGTGTTTTTTTTTTTTTTTTTCTCTTTTTCTTTTTTGCACGGATGCTCGCGGTGAGCTGGCTCGGCAGTGGCAGTGTGGGGTGTGTGCGGAGCTATTTTTGTTTTCCTGGTGACAGCACTGTGCTGGCTTAGCAGAAACACCCTGGATGCATTTCTCTCTTCCTCTCCCTCTGGAAGGCTTTCGCAGCAGCACAGGCCTGTCTTTGTTAAAACTTTTAAGGCACTCACTAGTGGAACCATCTGGGCCTGATACTTTTGTGGGCGTCTAGCACTTAAGAAAAAGAAAAACCACTTAAAGTTATTTTCCATGGGGCTCTGAGTTTCGAGAGACTCTTCCAAACTTATTTTTTTTTAGGGTTGAGGGTGTAGCTGAGGATGTAGCTTGGTGGTGTGGTGCTGGCCTAGCAGGCACAGCCCAACATCCTAAGCACCGAAAGAAACCTGTTACAGCTTAGCTGGCTGTGTAGTGAATGCCTGTAATTCCGGCACTTGGGAGGCTGAGGCAGGAGGATCATGGATCTGAGACTAACTTGAGCTACATAGTGAATTCCAGGCCAGCGCAGGCCATATAAGAAGACTTTGTCTTAATATGTTGTGTGTACATTTATACATATATGTATTATTTTTTAAAATGTGTCTGTGAGATGGCTAAGTGGGTAAAGATGTCCGCCATGCAAGTCTGATGATTCATTCAACTCCTGGAACCTATGTAAAGATGAACACAGAGAACTGATTCCACAGAGTTGTCCTCTGACCTTACATACATACACACACGTACATGCACATATGAATATACACACGTGCACGCACACACACGCAGACACATGGACACACACGCACACACACACACACACAAAGAGCAACAATAATTTTAAAAACATATGTTCATATGTGGTGTATGCCTGTATGTGTGTTCAGAGCCCAGAGGAGGATACCCAGTGTTTTTCTCTCTTAGTTCCCTTATTCGCTTGAGATGGTCCCTCGCAGGGACCATTGTGTGGCCAGGTTAGGTGGCCAGCAAGCCCAACCCTCCTTGTCTGCACCTTACTCTCAGAGTTGGGGTTACACACATGCATGACCATGCTGTTTTTCAATGCCAAGTCTGAGGATTCTGAATCAGGTCTTCATGCCCGTGCAGCAGTCATTCCCCCAGAGCCCATGACCCCCGTTTCTTTCCTGCAGAAGACTCATCTGTTTACATCTCCCAGGCCATTCAGAGTTAGTTGCTTCAGCACCTTCTGGAGGAAGGGTATGTAGAGGGGACCATTTGCGCCATGACTGCCCTCAGCATCTGTCCTGGATGTGGTCCTGGAGCTTTCTTATTCACAGGGTCACATGCTATGTATGCCCTTTTGTGTCTATTGTCTTCCATTCTTGTAGCCCAGGCTAGCCTCAGAATCACTATGAGCTCTTGATCCTTCTGCCTACACTCTTCAAATGCTGGAATTACAGGGGTGATCCCACACTTAACATAAAATACATTTTTATACATCATATGAAGGCAAAATATGTTAATGTTCCTTTGCCATGACAAAATAAATAGTTTGTAAGAAAGAAAAGTTTATCTCAACTCAGTTCAAGAGGTTTTGTCCGTGGCTGGTTGGCCCCTTGTGGCCACAGAGGCCATCATGGTGGGAGCACAAAGCATGATGGAAGCGCATGGCCAAGGACTCTGCTCACTCTGCAGTGACTGGAAGCAGAGAGTCAGAAGGTACTGAGTTCTCAATGTCCCCTTCAGAGATCACCATCTCTACATGGCCCCACCAACCCGCGTGACCTAACCACACACATCTACATATGGTCAAGATCCAGACACAGTACAGTGTTCACTGCGAGCTTTTGAAGGTGACCTTGATCTTACTCCTTTCTAATTCTTTGCATTTCTGTCCAGACTTCCAAGTGCTCACCCTGCGATGAATGATAGCCGTATCCTACCAATGCTTTTCAGGGAGGGCCACATTCTCTTTATATTTGTGTATGTGTGTGAAAGACAAGTGTTTGGGGAAGTCTGTGTCAGAATAGAGCTACGTCCTTAGAAGCTATGACTATGAGATTAAAATGTTAAAAAGGCTAATAAAGTTTTTACAAAGGAAGGGATAAAAGGCCGAGGGCTGCCACTGGCTAGCCGTGCAGGGCGCCAAGGAATACAACGGTGATTGTTGTACACAAATTTGTGTCCCCAGAAGTGGCATGCTTGCCTGGGAGGAGGTGAGTGACAGCCAGTGAGACCGAGGCATGGCTGGGCTCGAGGTGCCTGGTGGGGTGGTGGGCAGGATCAGCAGAAGCCTTAGGGTGGGCTCCAGATGTACAGGCTGGAGGGTGCCAAGGACATCTGGAGGTTGATGTGAAATGAATGAGGCACAGGCGCTGGGCGGAATGTACGGGGGTGTGCAGAATTTGGGAATCCAGACAAATGGTGTTTTAATACTGTTGGGTTTTTTGGTTATTGTTTTTTTTTTTTTCCTAGTGCTGGGATGAAACTCTGGGCTTTGTATATATGGGACAAGTGTTCTACCATTGAGTTACATTCTCAGCCCATTAATACAATAGTGTGTATGTGCACATATGTGCATGTGTGTGCATGCATGTGTTCACGTATGCGTGTGTGTGAGTTCATGCATGTCTTCACGTGTGTGTGTGTGTGTGTGTGTGTGTGTGTGTGTGTGTGTGCGTGTGCATGTATGTAGGCCAGAAGCTGATACTGAGTGCTTCCTCAATCACTCTCTGCTTTACTTTTTGAGACAGGGTCCGCCACTGAACCTGGTGCACGCTGTAGGCTGACTGGCCAGCAAGTCTCAGGAACCCCCCCCCTATTTCTGTCTCCTCAGTGCTGCAATGCAATAGCTGGCTTTTAACGTGTGTGCTGCTAACAAGTCCGCGTGCTTGGTTGATTTACCCACTGAGCCATGTCTCTAACCTCACAGGACAGTATTTTCAAAGACTGAAATTGTACAGCAAGCTTCTATGGTGAACAAATTTCAGAATTTCCTCTAGGCACAGAGTCCAGCCCTGCATGCACTTAGTCCCACTGTGCTTTCTGAACCCTGGCCCTAACCTGGCAGACTTGTGGTTTAGGGCCTAGTTTGCCTTTGAAGCTGAGTGACTCCCAGGGTGAGAACAGGTCAGCTTAGCTCAGAGACCTCAACAGCCTTGTGATTTGGCTGTGGCCATATGGCATTGCTTGAGTATGGGAGGGTGCGCCATTCTGGCCCAAAGCAGCCCCTCTGAACCTCAAGCTCCGAGACCAGAAGCACATCCCTGAGGATGCCACCTGCCCCCCACCAGTGTCCAGGCTCCCACAGGTACCACTCTCCATGTTGTACAGTCCTCGGATTTTTGAGTCCCAGAACCCCTTCATTTCTGAATCTCTATTTGCCTGATCCAGAGATGAAAAGGGAGAGGAGACCTCAGTCTTTAATTCTCTTATGTTATATCCATGAGCCCAAAGAAGCTACTGACTCAAACTTTTGACTCTGGTTCAGCTGGGCATTCTATTTATTTATTTATTTATTTATTTATTTATTTATTTATTTATTTTGCCTGTGAAAATCCTGCTGTCTCTACCTTCCCAGGGCACTGTGAGGTGACCTGCATTAGAGCTGAAGGTCAGAGCCCCGCGGAAGGCTGGGGATGAGGTTCAGTCAGTAGAGTGCTTGCTTGAGTGAACGTGAAGTACCACATGAACCTGATGTGGTGGTGCATGCCTGTAATCCCAGCATCCGAGAGGCGGAGGCAAAGCATCAAGATTTGAAAGCCATACTTGGCTATATATCAAGACCAACCTGGGCTACATGAGATGCTGTCTCAAAACAAAACAAAGAATCAGTCAGCCTTTTAGGTGGGGTTTTCCGTCCTGCCAGTCCACTCCCAAATAACCACACAGAGACTAATTATATAAATGCTTGGCTGCTAGCTTAGGCTTATTGCAAACTAGCTCTTATAACTTAAATTACCCCAAATTTCTTATCTACGCTCTGCCATGTGGCTCCGTACCTTTTATTCAGCACGGCAACTTGAGCTCCTATTTCCTTTGCGTCTCCCGGCGACTTCTCTCATTCCTTCTTCTTCCCAGCATCCTCTTAGTCTGGGTTCTCCACCTAACCTTATCCTGCCTAACTATAGGCTAGTTAGCTTCTTTATTGAACCAATCACAGTGACATATATTCACACAGTACAAAGGAATATTCCTAGGTAAACATATCGCAACCTGCACTTGAATTCTGCCTCTGACACTCTTGGTTTGAAGGATGGGCCCGTCTCACGTCCAGTGCCTCAGTTTCCCCACTTACCAGGTTGTTGGGAGGATGAGCGGAAGGAAGTGTAGAGAGGAGCCTGGGTATTGTGACGGTATTCCGAGCTGCACATAGTAGGCACTTAGTAGACATGAGGTGGCGTCAGTACTGTGCCGCCGGTGCGGTGAGGGGCAGCTTTGACGAGGATTAGGCATGGATGCCAGAACAGACGTGTTTCAGTCTGTACAGGACGTGAGCATGCTTCTGATGGCCCGTCAGCATGAGCCCTGGCTTCCGGTGAGGCCCGAGGCAGCACTGTCTGGCCCAGCACCGCTGTTTGTGTTTACAAGTGTTTCCTGGTACACGTATGTCCGTTCATGCCTGAGTTCCCGTGAGGGTTTGTTTGTACCTGCTCACTCCCTGTTGTCTGCTACTAGAAAGCATCTTCAATGACCAAGATCTAAATCCTTTTCTCCTGGGGCACACCAAGAGGCCAAGGGACTCCTGCCGCCCAGGTTGTTGGTTGGTGAGGTTGGAGATGGTCGTAGTTCCCTCGATGAGCACCTGTGCCGGGCTTGATTTCTAGGACTCTGCCAGGTGGGTTCGTTCTTCTGCAGCCTGTTACCCCCAGTGTGAGTGCTTAGGGGTTAGTGGTACCTGAGTCCAGGAAGACAGCTTTTCCCTCATGGCCTTTTGATGGGTCCCTTGGCCTCCACTCTATGCTGACATGCCTCCAAGGCCATGAGGATTCCCTCTTCTAATTCCACCAAAGCCACTTCTGCTCTGGGCCTTCATGAGCTGGCCAATGGGCCCTGCTCCCTCAGCTGGACCAAGTCCTGGTGCACAGGCTGCTTGTGAACAGGACAAACTGGGGGTGGTGGCTTCCTGTCTCCTGCCTCCCAGGGCTCTGGGCAGATCCACCCCTGCCCAGTGTCTTCCTCTGTCACTTTCTACTTTGTGAGACAGGGTGGTCTCAGTGAACACAACTCTGAACTTATCTGTCTGCTAGACTGGGTGGACTGCAACCCCAGGGATCCCCATCTCACTATCCCCCTCCCTCACGGTGCTTTTTTACACGGGTGGTGTGGTAAACACTTTACTGACTGAGCCATGCCCCCAGCTGCCCTCTGCTGTGTCTTCATGCCCACACCACACCAGAGGGCCCCATCTTGAGGGGTGACAAGTCTCCATGAGCAGCATGCCGATCACTGCAGGCTTTCTTTTGCCCAGCCCCGGAGGAGGCAACGTCTGTATTTCCACTCTGGAAATGACGGCTGTGGAAGGTCCCTGCGCCTGACTCTGCTCTGTCTTCAGGCCCTCCTGGGCTTGCTGTTCTGCTGACTAATTCTTATCTGGTGACTGGTGGGGGAGCCAGTCCTTGTCACAGCTGGCTCCGGTTACAGACGGTTGAGATGCACCCAGAGTGAGGCCCCACACAATTCTACTGTCTTACCGACCATCCCGATTTCAGGAAACCCAGCCCCCAGAGCTCGTCCAGGTAACCTCAGCATGAGGGGTAGAACTGTGGGAGGCAAATCTGCCCATGGGGTGCAGTAGTCTTCCGGTGTGGGGCGAGGCTGGGGAGGAGATAGAGGAGGAGTCAGGGCCTTAGTTGAGGAAAGTGGTCATTTAAATCCTGACCCTCCCCCAGGCCTGTGCACTGGTGTGGCAGACACATGGTGACCCACAGTGGGGAGTCCTTTTCCCAGAGACCCCCCGTAAACTTGGTGGGGCCAAGGCCCTCCCTCATTCTTTAGCACTGAAGAACCAGGGCCCACGTTGTCTCCAGGGAGGGTCTGGCTGTAGGGTCAGGGCCACCCTGGAATCTACAACCTTGATTGGCTATGGCTATTTACCCAGTCTGTCAGGAGACCTTCTGTTAAGGGAAAGAGGAGATGGGACATGGCCCAGGCCAGTGTGTGGGAAGTTGAGCACCCGCCCTGAGGAGGACCTGGGGAACAGGAAGTTTGCCTCCCCTCACCAAGGCCTGGCTCATTAAATGCACTCTTCTTGAGATCTGCTTGACTGACCTTGGTACATTACATTCTCAATAGAGGCCTCAGGCAGCTCCCAGCCTCTGCCTTTGAGTCTTAAGCACCCTGGGGTTCACTGGTGGGTGATCCTCTGAAGGGGAGGGGGGCTCTGAGACGTCTGAGCTCAGTGTTCCCTAGGGCAGTTATAGACTTCTGTCAGAATCCTTCTGATCTCTGACTGCCGACTGTCTGTCTGCCTGAGAGACCAGATGCCTTTTCTCTTTCTTCCTATAGCACCATCTAGCCAGGGGCTTTCCTATCCCTTAAGCATCAGGAGTTGGGTGGCTTTCCTGGTCTATCTTCCCAGGACCCCAAGCCCTTCCATCTCAGAAGGGTGGAAGAAGCTGGTAACTGACCACCTTAACTAACTCCAGGAGCACCCACCACTATTTCCCACGTGACCCGTTTTTCTAGATCCGGCAGTCCCAGAGAGTGCCCAGCACTTGCTTGTTGATATGCCAGGGGAGCCTGGCTACTGAGCTAATCTCAGCAGGTTCGGGGGTGGGGGGAGATGGTGGTGAATGGGAGGCAGTGCCGGCCAGTGAGCCTGGGGTAGGATGGCTGCGGGAGGTAGAGCAGGAGCTCCTGGGCCGGGTGGGAATGGGGTCCTGGCTACTGGTTGTGCAGAGTGACCCTGCCCTGTGACTATTGTGCCTGTGACTGCTGGGTGGCGTTGCTGTGTGTCCAGGATGGGAGATCGCCACATCCCAGCACGCAATGCCCTCGTGTTGAGGGTAGACTTTGGCTGGCAATGGGCATCTCACTCAGGGCTCATCAGTTATCCTGGGAGTGGGAAAGGCCTCTTTCTGGTTGGAATGAGCTGAGTGCTGAGACCAGGGAGGAGATGGACAGCAATCTAAGAGATTGCACACCTTGGCCTCCCTCTTTCTCTGGGGTCTCCCGCAACCACGCCAGGGTGCAGGTCGCAGGTCGCAGGATGTCTGGTCTCCAGAGACTAGCTACTTCCGCTTCACAGTCCAGCTGCTCAGGATCCTATGAGCCCCCTGGGCTCTCCTTTACGTCTTTCTGGAACTGAGCTCCGTGTTGGGTGTTCGTTGCCTCGAACGGCACCCAGATCTCCTGGGACTCATCCCAGGCCCTCTGCCTCCACCCTAGGAGCCTCAGGTGCAGAAGCAGTCAGAGCCCTTGTCATCTCCCTGTCCTGGAGCCAGACAGGGAAGCCAGGACAGTAGCCTGTGACCTGCTTGGCTTCCTGGGAGGCCAGCCAGCTGATGTGGCCCAGGGGACTAGGAGGAGTCCCTGGCCTTGTCTCCTTATTTCCAGGCTCTGGGTTTGAGCAGAGCTGTTGGGGAGGGGGGTGAGGGGGGTTGAGGTGTGGCTAGCTGGGGTGAGAGAAAGAGGCCCGGAGGATTTAGAAAATGTCTGTCCTTCCTGCTGGGCCTGCTGTCCCTGGGAGCCAGGCCTGGCGCTGACGGATGGGAAGATGATGCTCGTGAGGCTGGAGCCGGGAATGGGGCACTGTCCTCTGCTGCCAATCATTTTCCAGATCAGAGAACTTCAGCCACCTGCCCGCAGCCCACTCCTGGTCTCCCCTGTGTGGCTTTGGATTCTGTGAGGATGGGCAGCCTCCTGGGGAAAACTCTTGTTTCCAGGAACACCTCTGCCTGCAGAGAAAGTGTCCCCAGCTCTGCTGTTCCCTGGCTCTGCTCACCTGCCTCTGGTCCAGTGCCAGGGACCCAGGTAGGAGACCCAAAAAGGTTATGCTATGTCTCCACCAAGCTGTTAGCAGGAGCAAGTCACTGGTCCCTCCTCCTGCCACTTGGCTGGAGACCACTCAGGAGAACCACTCACTGGCACCGCAGCCTCTCTGCAAGGCTTGTGACCACATGGTTGGGTTCCACAAACAGCAAGCATGGGGACTTGAATTCAGTGCCCAGAACCCATGAGAAAAGCCAAGCATGGTCGCATTGGGGAGACAGAGACGGGCAGATCCTTGGGGCCCGATGGTTGTCAGCACAGCTGACTTGGTGACCCCCAGGCCAGTGAGAGGCGCTGTCTCTAAAGCGAAGTGCCTGGTGCTTCCCTGCGTAATGACACTTTCTGGCCTTCATTCATACACACCAAAGAAGTGTGTCCCCTAAAGGGACCCATGTTGTGAAGGCTGGGTCTTCATGGGGCGTGGGCATGGAGGTGAGCCCTGACCATTTCCAGTTACCCATCTTAGCCCTCTCCCAGACGCTGCACTCCGAGACCTGAGGCCCTCAGTGAATGATCTCTCTTGCCACTCACGGCCTCCCCTCGTTGCTGCAGACACTTCCAGGGAGCCTGCTGACACATTTGGACTGTGAGATTTGTTTCTGAACAGCCCTTAAAGGAGAGAATGAGTAAGGAAGCGTGGGGGAGGCCAGAGGGAGGGAGAAACGGCCTGGAAAGTCCAAACGTGTTTCAGAAGCAGGTGCCAGCATGACATCATCAGGAGGGTGGCTGAGGGCTGCAGCCCAACCCATCCCAGTGGAAGCTGGTCTTGGCTTTGTTCTGCCATGCTTAGAGTGTAGAGGTTGGCCTTCCATTTTAGGGACAGCTTGGGAGCCCGGCCTCTTATTCTTGGCCGCATTAATATTTCATTAACTCTGAGTACTTACTGTGTTCTTACATGTTCCAAGAGCGAGGTGGTTGTTGAGAAGGCACAGAGAGGGTGAGTCATGGACTCTGGGCCTCTCAGCTTGGAGGGTTTGACGCACGCCTCAGCTGGCAGGTGAAGAGGCTTGCGGTTTCCATGGTCTCTACACTGCATGAGGGGGTAACTTCTGCTTGGCTTTCTTGGCCAACTGGAGATATCCGTGAACAATCCAGCAAGTGACAGCCGCTCTTCTGTGGCTCTTTGGATAGCTGGGCAGGAGGCAGAGACGCAGGGAACGGTCAGTCCCGCCTGCTTGGACCTTGGTCCATCGGCATTGCTATGGTGCGAGGCGGGTTTCTAAACTGCCGGACTTGCTGGTCCTTTGTGTCTCCTGCTTTGTTCAGGACCTTCCACTATGTCCCCCTCCCCCTACACCCCTGTGTCCCCAAGACTGATTTGGGCGCTACCAGTTAGGACATGGTCAGAGGTACTCCTCCGCCCACCATATTTTCTGCTGACTTTGCAGTGTTTGGCGTTGGCAGTCTCTTTGTGACTCAGTTGACGTGTCTATAAAATGGGCTGACTGGCGTCTTCCTACCCCCTAAGACTTTGGGAAGAATCTGGTGAGAGGCGTTTGCTGGAAAGTTTTTTGCACTGACAGGTTTTTGAGCTGGCCGTGGCTTGTTTGGTAGAGTGCTCACCTCGCGTGCAGAAGGCCCTGGTTTCGGTGTTCAGTGCTGTGTAAACTGAGGAAGCGAGACATCCAGACTGATCTTTGACTACAGAGCGAGTTTGAGATCATCCTGGGCGGCGTGAAACTCTTGTATCTAAATAAATAAGTGAAGCAAAGTGCTTTGCAGAGCAGTGCTAAGCAGTGGTTTGCTGGGGCCTTGAGCCAACGGAAATCTAGGTCCTTCTGGAGCCTGGGTGCTGAGGGAGGGCTGAAGTTAGCGCAGGCTCAGTGCCCAGGAGGAAGTGGGGGAAGCCGGGGCTGGGATCCCGCCTGTCAGGATAGGAGCCAGCCTTGATTCCTATTGGTAAGGAAGGGATAGGTGATCCGGATCTGTGTGGGACTGAGTGACAACGTATAACCCCCGTGAGTCTCAGCCTGCCCGTACACAGCGGGGCCTGGGCCAAAGTGAGCTCTTCCCCCGCGCCCACTCCCCACAGCCAGCTGTTCCTGGTGGCCTGCCCTCCCCCAGGGCCCCACTGGCCCACACCACATGATCCAAGCATGGGAAGAAGGGCCCAGCTGTGGGAGGTCATGCTGGCCGGGGACTGAGTCTACAGCACCGGCCTCCCAGGAAAACCAGCTGTACGGGAAGCAAGCCAGCAGCTCCGGAAGTCCATGTGATACAGGCTGGACTCCTGGCCTATCTCTGTGACCTATTCCATGGCCAGTCACTGAGACCTGTCTCTGTGAGGCTCCTGCTGAGGCCCAGCCCTCTCCATCTACACTGATGCCTCCAGCACCTTCCAGTCCGTTCCGTTCCAGTGCAGACCGAGGAGGGTCCCAATGGCAGGAAGCAGCCTCTGGCCCCTCCCATGAATGACTGTCCTCACCCCACGCTGCCCCCTGCAGTCTGTCCTGTACAGTGGCAGCCACAACCCCACCACACCACAGCCTCAAGAGAGCTATCCAGGCGATTTGTGTGAAGAGCGCCCCCTGGCTGTGTGTGGTGGTCTCACATTGTTCGACCAAAGCCTCTCTGTCCATTGTGACTGGGGCGCCTCCAAGGACTTAGAGGTTTGTCTGCACAGCTGGGGCTTACAGTGCTTGCGCCTTTTTGGGGAGAGGTGGGCCTTTCCTTGGCTCCCCTACTCTGGTCCTGGCTTCACAGCCGTGGCCTCAGAGGGATTGTCCTTTCCAGCCAACACAGCCAAAGTTTCTGCCTGTGGATGCTCTCTGCAAGCAGCAGTGAGTGTCTGCCAGCCCGGTCATTCGCATTTTATTTTTACATTTTATTTAGTGTGTGTGTGTGTGTGTGTGTGTGTGTGTGTGCCACAGCACACATGTGGAAGTCAGGGGGTAGCTAATAGGAATCAGTCCCCCTTACCATGTGGATGCCGAGGATCCAACTATGATTGACAGGCTTGGCCGCAAGCAACGGCCCTGAGACCTCTCTCTGGCCCTCATCATGGGCTGTTTGTGGTGGCAGGGGGTACTGGCTTGTCATTCATGCCTCGGGGTGGAGAAGACACTGCCATGGGAACCTGAAGAAGCGGTCACAGCGGGCACCCTGGCAAAAGTGGCAGGTAGCTCAGCTGCTGTGACTGCAGTGGATGGGTTGCTGGGGGTCAGTTAGTGTCGGGGGTAAGGAGAGGCTGTATTCACATGGGTGTGTGTGAGTGAACCCTGACACAGGCCTCTGGTGGGAATCATTGTGTGTGAGGGGTAGTGTGAGTGTACCCCTCTCCCTGCAGCAGCCTCTAAATCATGAACAAGTGCTTTAGGTGCTGATCTGGTGCCGGTGGATGGAGGTGGGGAGAGGAGAGAGAGGCAGTGCGGGCCTGTTGCTACCAACCTCAGGGGTGTCTGGGAGAGCATAGAGGGAGGGAGAGAATGTTCTAGAACCATGGTTGTGCATGCCTCAGGTTCCTGTACTTGGGAAGCTGAAGCAAGAGAATTCGGAGTTCGAGGTTAGCTTGGACTATATAGAGACACCTTGCCACAAAAAAACCCAACAAACAAACAAACAACAACAACAACAAACACTACCCCCTGTCCCGCAACCACCATTCAGCAGGGCTTGCAGGGTTCGCTGTAGAATGTAGGAGGTGCCCGCCTCACCCTCCTTGTGTGCCTGGCAGGCATGGTGAATCAACTGTGTTTCTGCTGCAGGGTTGGCTCTCGTCCCTGGCTTGGGGCTTCATCACTGTGTCAAGGATGCCAAGGCCAGGTGGCCTTGTGGATAGGTACTGTTTGCCTGGGGCGAGGGGAAGATGGTGAAGAGCTACCTAAACTGCTCCATTTGGCCTTCCCATACCGTACCTACCCGGGCAATGCCGGCTCTGCTGTCACACTCTGTCCTGATGTTGGGGCCACAGAGCACCCAGGGTCTGGTCACCTGGACCCGCCCAGGTCAGTATTTGAATTGGACTTAGCCTCTTTGTTATACACTGAGCACTCTGGTCAGCTCTGGTCTACAGACTCCACCCTTTATCCAGGTACACCATTTGTCATCACGGCCGTCCTATCCTATGGCTGCCCCAGAACTAGCCTTTCATCCCCGCTTGCCCGCCATTGAGCCCAGCCGTCTCTGCTGTCTCTAACACGCTCTGAAATTTAGGAGGCCCAGAGAGGCTGAGTTGCTGGCAAATGGTCACACAGATGAAACCTGTCAGTAATAGAATGCAAGCCAGACCTGTGACTCCCCAGATGTTTTGGGGCAAAGACATAGCAAGGAAGCCAAGCTGTAATGGCCTTGTCTGAGACACGGTGACCTGGCGCCCCCTGGACTGTCGACAATACCGGCCACCTGTGGGCCTGCAGTCCCATTGATTTTGTGGTAAGAGAGAGGGCTGTGATCTGTGTGTTGCTCTGTGCCCACCTGCAAACTGGTGGTTCTTTCTGGAACCTTCTGGTCTCCTTGTATAGAAACAGGTACTCCACGCTTAGGGTCAGTGGTGCAGGCAGGCCCGTGACTGTTCCTTTCCCTGTGAGGACGGTGACCGTGGCTGCTGTGGTGGGGTTAACGCCCTGCACACTGGTGTCTAGAAAGGGTGTGTCCCTGCCCACTTTCTTACCTGTGAATCGGGCATCCAGTCCCTGCCAGCCTGCATCTTGGCCAAAGGAAGAGATGGCATTAGGGGCAGGAACTGACCTAGTGAGGGTGCAAGCCACCCTCCATTGTCAGCGTGGAGCACTCCACCCCACCCTCCTCTTCTGGATCATCCGTCAGTGACACTAGCCGAGGTCTCAAGAGTCCCTGGAGGGCTGGATCCAGAGGGCTCTACGGATCTGGCCTAGGGACAGCCTGCCTTCCTATACCCCGAGGCTCCTTCCGTGTCTGCGTATTTTTTCTGGAGCTGTCGTGCCTGCCTGGGTGGGGGATCCCCAGCAGACTGGATGAAGCAGAGCATGTTGACACAAACCCTGGCTGAACCCCAGTGTTCTTTGCAGCCAGCGGTGGCTTGTGTTGGGATTGGGAAAGGGACCACGGTGGCGCCTGCCCTACATCCAGTTCTTGGCGCGGGGATAGTTCTGAGGAGTGATTCCCGCCTCCCAGAGCTGCTGAGGAAGTCTTTAACCAGGCCTGCCCTGCCAGCAGCCCTCTCTTCGCCAGGCAAGGCAGGGTTGCTGGGAGCACTATCTTCTTACTGGAAAGCCCCTGCTTTTCCTGATTATTTTTTTGTTTTGTTTTGAGGTAACACTCTGTAAGCCAGACTGGTTTCAAACTCCAGAATAGTTCTCCTGTCTCTGCTAAGGCCTCGGAGCCATACACCACCACACTCAGTATTTTTAATTCGTTCATTTTTAAATTTGAGATGGGCTTTCACGTAGCCCAGGTTGACCCTGAACTTCTGATCGTCCTGCTTCCCCTGCTAAATGCTGGGGTTAACAGATGTGTGCTGCCGTGCCTGGTTGATGACCTCATGCGTGTATAGTTTTACATCTTTTTGTGTGGCGGTGCACATGTGGCCATCAGAGGACAACTTTGGGGAGTCGATATTTGGGGTCTAGGCTCACCAGCCCTTATTTTCTCCACTTTTGGAGATAGGGCTGCAATGTGGGTTGTTTTGGGCGGGGGGTTGTTTTGTTTTTTGCTTTTTTTTTTCTTTATTAGAACCTGTCATAAACACCAAACTGGGTTTAAACTTTTGGCAATCCTCATGCCTCTGCCTCCCAATGCTAGAATTACAGGCATGTGCTACCATACCTGGCTTGAATTTTTACATTTTATTTTAAATTTAGTTTAATTTTTTTTTAGTGTGTGTGTATGTGCGTGTGCGTGTGTGTGTGTGTGTTAAATAGGATCTTTCCTAGCCCAGGCTGGCCTTGAACTCGTTATGCAGCTGAGGTTGTTACTTTGAGCTCCTGATTCTCCTGCCTCCACCTCCAGATGCTGGGGTGACATTCAGATGCATCACACCTAAGTGACTCCCAGGCTTCTCCCAGACTTTACAGTATCACCTGGAGACGACGTCCCTTCTTTCGTTTCCCGCAGAGGCCATGAGTGCTGGGTCAGAGCTGGTGCCTGCTGTATCCTCTGTGGGTCTGAGCAAGACCTTGGTTGGGGAGTCCCACCATTCTGCCCTTGCCGAGGTAGATACCCTCTGTGAAACAGGCTCATATCAATGCCTGTTCCTGATACCATGAGGAGAAATAGATGAGTTCTCAGGATATGGGCTCGGGATTGGCTGTCAGACGGAATGTCAGGTTTGTTGTCATCATTGCCATCAACAAAAGCAGCCAGTGTTCCTTCTTGCCCTCCTCCTTAGCCAGGCATCTATCCTTTCATCCCTCTACCTGCTCATCCATATGTCCATCTGTCCGTCCATTCGTCTGTCCATCCATCCATCAATCCATCAACCCACCCACCTGTCCATCCATCCATCCATCTCCGTTCATTCATCCATCCATCCATTCATCCATCTACCCATCCATCAGTCTTTCCACCCACACATCTGTCTATCCATCCATCCGCCCACCCATCTATCCATCCACCCACTCAAAGACTGCAGCCGGTCCAGGCTTCCAGCTGAGATGTGGGAATGGCGAGCCCCAGAGGCAGAACAAAGCCCTGCTCCCTGGCTTCCTGTTTCCGACTGGAATGTGAAGTTCTTGGAGATTTCTCCTTGCTGTGTCACCTCTGTCCTTGGCGTGGGTGGACAGAGGAAGGCTCTCTTGCTGTGTGTCAACATTTAGTTGCTTAACCCTTCTGTGCCCATTCCTGATTTCACAGATGGGAGCAGTGGAAGAACTGAGTGGGGTTAAGAAAGTCTCCGGGAGGGAGCTCAGGGGGTAGTGATGTGAGGCACCGGAAACAGTGGCGCTCACTAGAGGCTTGTGTGGCGGTTTCCCTGCTCAGCCTATTCTTGGATCTCAGGATGCTGACAGGGACTGGATGCTTTCCCTGGAAGCCATGGGGTGGGGGGTGGACGCAGAGTTGCTGGCGTGGGAGCTGCTGCCATCACCGTCTCTGTTCTCACAGGGAACCTCTGTCCCTGTCCCCTCTGAGAGGGGACCGTCCACCTAAGCTTCTGGAAGGCAGCAGAGAGCTGGGCTCCAGATGCCTTTAGCTGCGAGGGAGAGTTTGCTGAAACTCAAAATGATCTGCCCCTGAACCCAGGCAGCCCAAGGATGTTATGGACGACCCCTTCCTTGCTGTCCTTGGTCTCTGGGCCCATCTTTGCTGTGGAGTTCTTTGCTAGCCAGAAACCCCGAGGGCTCGGCTGCTGCCTGTTATCTGTACTGAAGCGCAAGCATGGTGGTGTCCCCAGCCCCAACAGAGCAGGCAAGGGATTCCCCAGCGCACAAGGGGCTGGACAAGAGAGGCAGAGCAGTGTCTGTTCAGATGGCCATCCTGCAATGGAGCGAGCAGGGCAAGGACCCCTGTACTCCGACCAGATCTGTGCAGACCTCTCATTTAGCCGCCAGAAGGCACAGGACGCCAGCTGCTTCCCAGTCACCCTCGAGCCTGGCACAGCCTCCTCGGGAGCAGCAGCTGTGCCCTGCGCCGACCCATCAGTTTTCTAGGGCCCAAGAGGGGTTAGGCTGAGACTCAAGTGCATCAGCTGCCCGTGATGGCTGAGAGGCTGACACCATGGGATGGAGTGTGCAAAGGAGAGAAGCGTTGGCACGCACGGTGGTGGCTGGTCCTCCGCGTCCACGGGGATCCCTGTCTTTTCCTCCTTGCGGGGACCTTAGCCCAGGCACTGGCCCCTCACGTCGCCCATTGTGTGGATTTCTGTGCTGCGCTCTCTCTCCCGATCATTTTCACTCATCAGGTAGTAATGAGGCCCTTCCTTCAGCTGAGAAGGCCCCTTACCTAGAGGAAATACCCGGTGGGACTTCCAACAGCCTCGGCCTCCTGTGGGCTGGCAGAGCCAGGCCACAGCACTTGTCTGCAGTTCCCAGATTTGGCTTTGGTGGTCTGGTGCACCACGGGATTATTCCAGGAGGCCAGTACCATGACGGGGCCTCCCCTCCGCATTGGCCTGCTGTCCATGTGCATTGCTTTGGGACATGGGCATTTTGTCTAGAGCAAGATTGGCTGGGGCTCAGTCTCCGGCCTCACCATCTGCCAGCAGTGTGGCTTGGGACCTTTGCCGCAGGGTCTCTGTGTTTCTGTCACTTTGATCACCTCTCAGGACTCGGGGTAGAGAGGGATGGCTGGCGGCCGGGCTGCAGAGGCTGGCGGAGGGTCTCTGGGGCTTTGTGGCCATGCTAACCCTGGTTTGAATGTGTGGGACACAGCCCGTCAACTCCTGTTGAGGTGGAAATGCAAGGACAGCCCTGCACCCTGCAGGGTCAGGGCTCAGGCTGCCCTGGGCGCCATGGCTAAACCTGGAGCAGGGGAGGGAAGAGGGTTTGAGGAGGTCAGAGTGGTCACCCAGCCTCCTCACATCCGGACACTGGAACAGCCCCAGGGGTCCCTGCGGTCTCTGACTCAGAGAAAAGTCACCTTCTGCAACCAGGACTGGAGTCCAGCTTTGGCTGCTGCCAGAGGGGACAGGGCTCACGGGAAGCAGGACTTACCATTGGCTGCCGGACAGTTGTCCATCCAAGCGCTAACCAAGCCAACACTGCTGAGCTTCTGACCTGAGACAAGATCCATCATAGTCAAGTGGCTATGACAACTAGAGCTTCCTGTGGCCCCAGAATGTCACAGCCCCCCCATACCTAGAGTCAGAATTTCATTGAGTCCATCAGCCCTGTCATGCTGATTTTTACCCTTATCAACATTTCACAGAGAAAGAACAGAAGGCACAGAGAGGTTAAGCAAGTCCTCTAAGAACACACAGGTGTTGGGTAAGGCAAATGGATAGTTTAAATTTGAATCCCTTCCCTGGCCATTTGTCATCTGCTGATTGGTGGACAGCCTTTGTTGCAGGACGTGTGTTCCTGGTGCTCAGTCTCATGGCTTTCTCTGCTCTGGTGGTTTGCACTTTGCTGGGACCAGGATGCCTTGAGGATGTGCCTCTCATGAAGGGTTAAAGCGCCCCCCCCACGCCCCAGCTTTCCCAGGACCAGGGCCAGAACAGAGAGGCCTTATCTGCAGAGGAAGGGCGGGTGGGATGTGGGCCTCTACGAGCTCCTCTCCACCTCGGCTCCAGCACCTTCTGTGGACCAGCTGCTGAGAGGACCCAGGGCAGAGGGGAAGGAGCCAGTCAATGTGGGATTCATTACTGGGGCTGGGCAGAGAAGTCTCCTGAGGTGGGGTGGGGGTGGGGCCTCCTGGAGTAGAGGCCTAGATGCCACCAATGACTGGGGGAAGGGAGGGTCCCCCGCTTCCCCTCTTTCCTTTTCCTGTGCTTGAAGCAGCTGTCTTCCCTGCAGGGGTGTGGCCTGACCTTTCTGGCCTCTGCCACCTACAGCCTGTAGGGCTGCAATAGCCCCGTGGGTGGAGGCTAAGCTTAGGAGGGTGGGCGGAGGAGCATCAGTTCCTCTATCTTGGAAGTAACTGAAAGCCGCGGGGCTTCCTGCAGCCTTGGGGCTAAACCCCCCCCCCCCCAAGGCCTGGGCTGCTGTATTGGGGCAGAGCTGCAGCAAGTCCAGAGGGCATGGTGTGTCTATATCTGTAATCCAGCACTTGGGAGTCCTGGACTACACAGCTGGGCTCCAGACTGGACAGGGTACTGGAGGGTGGGGTTGGGGATTTGGGGGAGGGGGGATGCTCAAAGCCCAAATGTCATTAGGCTAGAGGAAGAACGGGTGCGGGTTCTGGAAGCCTTGTTTGTGCTGTGGAGCGAATGTAGGGTATAGGGCAGAGGCACCCTGAAGGAGACTCCAGCACACATAGATTATAGAAGTCAATCTCTAGGAAATAGGCCCAGAGTGGCAAAGTAACTTTCCTGAGGCCACACAGTCTGGCTTTGATGCCTCCCTCATGTAGTTCAGAGCTCCTGGGCTACATCTCAGACCTCCAGCCCCAGCAGGGCCTGCTGCAGAAGTGGCTGGAAGGCCAGAGACAGGGAGAAGTGAGCTGTAGCCCTGGCCAGGAGGTCAGAGACAGGGAGAAGTGAGCTGTAGCCCTGGCCAGGAGCAGAGCACTGCCCTGCCCCAGCCAGACCTCTGTGGGGAGTCAGTGAGCAGGGCTGGGAGAGGCTGTCTCCTCCCCCACGCAGGAAGGCCACATTTGTTTTCCTGGGGTCTCTCCAGTGGGACCTGAGGCCTTTCTGTCTGGGACGGATGAGGGGAGGGGCTTCCCAATGGTTCCAGTGAGGGTCCTCCAGTCACCCTGCTTATGGCCATTGCCGCACCAGCACCAGCAGAGCCAGAGAGCCTGGTGGAGCCTGAGGGACTCACATATCCAAAGTGAAGGCTGTCTGTAGGGAGGCTCCCCCTCTCTCTCTTTCCCTCTAAAGATTTATCACTGAATTGAACACAGGTCCTCAGTCGGGGGTTGTGGGCTACTCAAGAGGGCCCCGCCTAGCTCTCTTCCTGATAGCGAGGGATATGGCTTTTGTGGGAAGGAACTGAGGTGAGATCTCAGTGTGGCTTTGCAGGTGCTACCAACAGGGTTCCAGCTGACAACAGGTCACCAGGTCACTGCAGGGACACCTGAGTTAAGCGAGTTTTTACTCTAAATGGAGTTCTTAATCTTGCCTGTGAGATTCCCAGAAATTTGGGGGTTCACTTCTGGGAACGGGGTCGGGCCATACTCAAAGGGCGTTTGCGCTCAGGCCTGAAGCATGTCTCATTGCTGTCTTCACATTCTTACACGAAAATATCTCTCTATAAAAAGAATGTGGTCTCCCTGCTAAACCCGTCATTGCAATGTTGTTAATTGAGCAGAAATTTTGAACTGGAGACTGCAGACTCCGGAGGGAGGGCTCCCTCCCCTCCCAATGTCTCCTGGCTTTCTGGCCTGGTTTTCTATCCTGCCTCCATCTCATTCTGGCATGTCCTGGCTGAGGAGCCCGCAGTATCTGCTCACTGTATGGTGTGTGGGGCTGTAACTGCCCGCAGGTAGGGGGCTCAGTTCTCATGGGATACACCCTGCCCATGGGTGCCTCGCCAGGTGACCAAGAGAAAAGATGGTGAGGTTTGAGAGGCACTTTGAGACCAAGGGACAGAGAGACGGTCACAGATCTGTCCTGGGCTCTGTTCCACACAGCAGCACTAAGGAGACGACATCCTCCTCATCTTAGAGACAGCAGGGACCGGAGTCCAGGTAGACAGACTCAGGTCTGTGGCCCAACCCTTACACGTCTACTGGGATTAGAGTTGCCTGTGGTCGTGCTGCAGTGGCCAGATGGGAGGCGAAAGCATGCTTCATGGGTTTACTGACGGAGATGCACATGGGTCCTAATGCCACCCAAGGGTCCTTCGGAATGGGAAGTGTGTCCTGGAGTGCAGTGTGAGAAAGGCCAGGCCTAAGGAAAAGGGAGGATCAAGAACCAGGAAGTTTAGGTAGAAAAGGCCAGAAAACAGATTCAACCCCGGAAGCTCAAGCGAGGAGAGGCCTGTGGACACCCTGACCTAGTTCAGCTTCTGACTGACCCCTGGCTCAGGGAGATAACACACCATCGTCCCTGTCACCACTGAGTCACTGAGTGGTAACCGGAAACACACAGCCAGGGAGGTGATCCTGTTCTGGAACTCCTGGAGGTGTTCTCCGGCATGGCTGCAGCTCTGAAAGACTCTAGAAGCTTCTAGATTCTGCCAGCTCTGACTGGAAGAACATGTCCTCCCCCCACCCCGCTCCCCAGAGGGAAAGAAACCGGGAACAAAACTGTTAGTTCCCTTTTCACAGATGGAGGTGAGGGTGGGCTGGCCACCTGTTTCTCATACGTCAGGGTGGACTTTCAGATTCGCGATTATATACCCAGGGTCATGCAAAGGGCACAGCCCCCACTGATTTCCTGTTTCCCATCTGCAGTGTTCTTCTCCCTGGCAGTGTGCGGGCCCCAGGACGGCAGTGTGAACAGACCTGGACCCTCTTATTCCCCCTCCATCCCCGACCAAGCGTGCTGTGGAATACTGCTGGCTCCTCCGGCTGGATGCTGAGCCTGTAGCAGGAGGGTCTCTGGTCCATTTCTCCCTTCTCTGGGCTCTTGCCTGTGGCCAAAAGTCAGTCTTTCACTGAGCTGAGTGGGTATGGATGGAGCAGCTCCCTGCTCTCCAGCCTCTGTAATCATCTTGTCCTGGACTGGACACGCCCATGTCTCCAGCCTCCTACTTTCCCCTCCTCCTCCTCTCAGGTACCCTGGAGTGGCTTCTCTGTGGCTTGCAAACCCCTTCAAGTCCATTGTGTGTGAGGTCTGCTTCCGAAGGGGACTGGATTCCGGGACTCTGGCTGTCCTTATGTGCCACAGGCCCTAGCCAGGAGCTGCAGGTCACCAGCTGGTGCCACTCAGTCTTGCCTTTCAGCTGTGCACGGTGCCTGCATGTGTGTGTGCCCGTGTGTTCATGTGGAGGCCAGGGGAGGATGCTCTGCCATTCTCCCCGGTCTCTCACTGAGCCTGGAGCTGGGCCAGCAGCCAGGAAGCCCCATAATCCTCCTGTCCGTGCCTCCCAGAGCACTGGAGCCCGTGTGACCTCTCATGTCGGTGCTGGGGATTCAAACTCAGGTCCTCACGGTTTTGCAGCAAGTGCTCTTACCCTCCGAGCCGTCTTCTCAGCTTCCCATCTTGACCTTCGTGTGAGGGCTTGTGTCTGTGAGGTACCCAGGGCCCTAGCCTTTGTGCGCGGGGATAAAATTCTCCCAGCGCTGACGGTGTTAACATGGATTGCAGAGAAAACGTGCCCAGAAGACCTTTGCATGCGACATCAGGGTTTCAAGTACAGACAAGCATAGCTGGCAGGCAGTAGCAGTTTCTGCTTATTGCTTCCTTGCAGCAGGGAGCCTCAGTCTTGGGCCAGGTAGTAGCCACTCCCTTTTTCCCAGCTGCCTGGAACCACACCCTCCACCTCCCGGCCAGCCCAGGAGACTGCTGCTCTGGGATCCTCTGCTAAGCCAGTCTGTTCCTGCCATCTTTCCACTCTCCCTGGGCCTCGGGTCTCAGCATACTCAGCCAACCTCAGCACAACTCTTAGAAGTGTGTGTGCCCACATTTGGTCCTAAGCCAGCGGTTCTCAATCCTAGCTACACATTAGAGACTAGCTGGATGACAGGTACTGGGGTCTGCTCCCCCACAGGTGGGGAGTCCCACTCCCTGTGTTACATGGACAGTGCTATGCTCTTCAGAATGAGAGTGGGGTTATACTGAGCCCATTTTTAGAAGCCAAATAAATAGCTTGCCCTTTCTGCTGCCTCCCCATCCCCTGGGCCTGGGGTGCCATCAGAAACACTAAAATAGAGTCTGGCCTAAACTCCAGCATCTGAGGACCTCAAGTGTGCACTCGTGTGTGTGTGTGTGTGTGTGTGTGTGTGTGTGTGTGTGTGTGTGTGTTCAGTCCTGACTGCAGGATGGGAAGACTAGGAACTGCCCTGGTAGCAGCCTGGAGTACCCAGCCAGCCAATCTTCTCTTGGCGCCCAGGAGCCCACAGGGCTGAACACCTGGGTGCTTTGGGACTTGTTGCCTTGGAAATCAGAGGGTCTGGTGGTTTTTTGGCTGCATTTGGTTGGGGTGAGGTGAAGGGCCTGAGGGAGGGAATGGCAGAGGCTGGAACTGATTACATTGACACCAGGGTCATGCTTCAGGCTGAGATAGCATAGAGTTGCCAGGCGGTGGTGGCACACCCCTTTAATCCCAACCCTCGGGAGGCAGAGGTGGGCAGACCTCCATGAGTTTGAGGCCAGCCTGGTTTACAGAGTGAGTTCCAGGACAGCCTGAATTCCAGGGCTACGCAGAGAAACCCCATCTCAAAAACAAAGATAGCTCGGAATGACAGAAGACACGACTGATCCAGCCCCTACGTATTTGAGACATCCTGCAGTGTAGCACAGACTGGTTCCAGAACTCAGTCCGCCTGCCTCGGCTTGTTGCATGCTGGGATCGCAGGTGTGCATCAGCAAGGCCTGCATGCAGCTGGGTGCTGCTCTCTGATGGGGGGGGGGAAGGGTAGGGCTTCTTAGAAAGGCGGAAATGGGCCTATCCTGCCCCTGTGGTTGCTAAGGAGACCAGGAGGGGGACAGGACCTGTAGAGTCGGCAGCAAGGCCTCCAGGCTGTGGAGGGACCCAGGTTGGGGGTGAGGAATGTCACCTGTGCTGGAGGGAGGGCATCCTGGAGGAGGTGGTGTCTGGGAAACCACGGAGCCCAGCTGAGGAGTAGTGCAGTGTGTGTCCTTAGAAAACGGCGCAGGCTGAGGTTGAATGGACCGGGGTACAGGGGTGCTCAGCTCCAAGGAAGAGTTCTGCTGTAGAAGTTGTGTGGGAAAAGGAGGAGGACAGGAAGTAGACAACACTTTTTGTAGAGGGATTGAGGAATGGGCATTGCCACCAACTGTAGTGGTGTGGCAGGAAAGGGCAGCTGTAGCACTGGAAAAGCTAAGCATTAGGGCTGGCGGGACAGGGCCCTGGGACCTGAGGGGAGGGGCAGAGTCTTGGGACTGAGGTGGGAGAAAGCAGGGCACGGGCAGCCAAAGCTGGTATCTCAGGCGGGAGAAAGAACGGGACCTGTGGAGGGGGGAGGGGTGTGGAGAGATGGGTTCAAGCTAGGAAGGGCTTGGAACCAGACACGTGAAGGAGGCAGAGGGGAGGTCACCCCAGGAAGCCACGTTGAAAAGTGAGAGGGAAATAGGTCCCAGGAAGGGTCCTTCAAGGGCTGTCCTCAGGATCTGTGGGCGTGGACCGAGATGAGCCATGAGGAATCCTCCAGAGCCCTGGAGATGTGTGGTTGGCAGAGGCCAGATGGCCAGGGCCAAGAGTGAGTAGGCGCTAGGAAGAGAGGACATGAGTGGGCTGTTGGGAATCAACAATTGGAAGAGCAGAGCGGGCCACTCAGCTCTGGAGACTGGGGCAGCATAGCTTCACCCTGGCCCAGGCGGGAACCTCAAGTGGCACCAGAACACTTCAGGACCCACTGTTTGCATTGGCGAGACTCATCCTAGGGGCCTCTTCCTCCCTAGCACCGCTATGTCTGCTTCTGGCCTTCCCTCAAGGCCTTTTGGCAGGGTGTTCCTTGCAGCTTTTGGTGGTATAGGAGGCACACAACGGACCTCTGGGGCACCCATATGTGCCACACAGCCCACTTGCAAGTGCCAGCCTTGCCCCGGCCTCCCGCACCAGAGCCTCAGAGGGGCGAGAGGGATCTTTTTCTGGGCATTTGCTTGGAAGCATCTGCCGTGCTCGCGAACTGTTGCCTGGGTGGACGGAAGGCAAGTTGGCAGGAGGGTGAGCTCTGTGTAAGCCAGGTGCTTACCAGGAGAGAACGGGGAGTGTGTGTCCACACGTGCACTGCGCTCACACGCGTGCGTTCATCCCTCTTTCCTACTGGCTTGATTCTGCATGTAGAGCGAAGTGTGATTGTCCTGTGCTTCCTGGCAGGTGTCAGCCTCTGAAATGGGTCTGTATTGACCTCGTCTTCACATCAGTTTTTTCAGAGGAGGTGGAAGTCCCTGCTGTCACCAAGAAGGACTGTGGGTGCTGCTCTAACAGGGAGAGCATGGACAAGGACTCGGTGGGGGCACTTTTTCAGCCAAGCGCCTGGCAAAAGATAGGGGCTTCCTCTGCTTTCGTGTAAGGCCTGTTGGCTGTGGACCAGGCTTGGGAATATCCCAGGAGTCCACTCAGGAGCTTGAAGGATGGCATCCCGCTGAACTGCTTGAGTGTGTACCTCCCCTGTGGGCTAACCTTTAAGTTCTGTGGATCAAAGGGGCTAGAGGGTCTCACTAGTTTCTATGGCTGCTGACGTGAGTACAGAAATCGCGTAGTTTACAGCACCAGACATTTACTGTGTTAAACCGGCCCACAGGACTGATGCCAAAGTGTGGGCTCCTGCAGAAGGCTCCAGAGATCTGGCCCTGGCTCTTCTTGCTTCTATGGCTGTTGGCATGCCTTGGCTTGTGACCACATTGTTCAGATCTCTGCCTCTGTCACTTCTTGGTCACCTCACACCTTGTGATCAAACCTCCTCTCTTTCTGGTCAGGACAGGGTCACTCTGTGCCACTGTCTGGATTCAGATCTAAAAGTCACCTTGTCAGGTGAAGTCACAGCACCCTTCAGGCCGGTCAGGACAGGAAACCGGTCATTCTCGTGTGTCTCAAGACGTTGTAGCTTTAAGGCATAAAATGTTAAAATGCATTGAGCCAAAAAGAGGGAAAAAATGATGTATTTAAGTCTCTAAAAATATTTTTAAAGATATAGTCTCACGTGTTGCCCAGGCTTCCCTCCAAGGATGACCTTGAACTCTATTTGCCACCACAGCTGGGTTACATGGCACTGGGAAATTGGACCTATGGCTCTGTGTATGCCAGGCAAGCATCCTGCCGACTCAGCTGTATTTTCAGCCCCACATTGAATTCTTTCTTTTCTTTCTTTAAACATATATTTTATATATATTTTAGCATATATTTCTAGCTAGGCGGGGTGATATACACCTGTCACCATGGCACCAGGTAGGCTGAGGCAGGAGGACCTGGGGTTTGAGGCTCTCCCAGGCTGGCAGTGCACAGGGAATGTAAACAGGTCTCCTCCACCCCACCCCTGCCCATATTCCTTGCACTCCACCCCTGCTCATATTCCCCCCACCCCACCCCTGCCCATAGCAGAAGGGGCCTGAGTGCCGCAGCCAGCACCGTTCTGGTGCCAGCATCTTTTCATCACCGCACTGGAAACCCCACATCTTAAGGAGCCAGCCCCATGTCAACCCCTCACCCTTGGCCGCCACTAGTCTGCTTTCTCTCTCTTTCCGAATTCTTTTTAAAGTATGCTCCTATGTGACTTTAGAATAAATAAACACAGCTTGATGGGTTGGCTGTTGGAAGGATACGCATGGGGCGGAAGCCAATGTGTGGATGGAGACCGGAAGGCCAGGGGTTGAAGTAGCCTGGGCCCGTCGCCCCTTCCTCTCTCGCTCTTTTCTAGGGGTCTTGGCCCGAGTGCCCTCTTGCTTTCTGAATTCAGTTGTACATGACCCCAGGTAGCTTCCTCACCCCCAAGTCTTCATCAGATCCAAGTTTTAGGGGCGTCTACTCAAAAAAAGTTTTGAGCTCCACATGGGAACACGTCAGGCCAGCAGCTGTCCCCGCCCCTGTGACTTGGGCTAATGGTCTCATGTCCCTTCAAATTAGGATGAATGTGAGGGACATCCAGTAGAGAGCTGATGGTGTCTTTGGCACAGTCTGCAGGGTATGTGGCCAGGCATTCATTGAGTTGACTCCTTGAGAGAAACTCTCCTTCCTGACAGTGAACTTGGGGACACTGCTCTGGGATCTGTGTTTGAGACTGTCTCGCATAGCCCATGCACATGAGTGCAGATGTGTGTAAGTGGGTACATGCACATGAGTGCAGATGTGTGTAAGTGGGTACATGCACATGAGTGCAGATGTGGGCAAGTGGGTGCATGCACATGAGTGCAGATGTGGGCAGGTGGGTAGATAGATGCACATGAGTGCAGATGTGTGTAAGTGGGTACATGCACATGAGTGCAGATGTGTGTTAGTGGGTACATCCACATGAGTATAGATGCCTAGAGAAATCAGAGAAGTCAGATCCCCTTGGAGCTGAAGTTTTAGGCAGTTGTGAACTGCTTGACATGGGTGCTGGGAACCAAACTCAGGTCCTCCTTCTGAACCAAAGTGTGCTTTGTTCCCCCCTCTGGTTTTCTGCGTTAGGGTTTCTCTGTGTAGCCCTGGCTGTCCTGGAACTCGCTCTGTAGACCAAGCTGGCCTCAAACCCATTGAAATCTGCCTGCCTCTGCCTCCCGAGTGCTAGGATTAAAGGTGTGCATCACCACTGCCAGGCTCACAATATGCACTCTTAACCACTGAGCCGTCCCTCCAGTCCCTCAATGTGTGTTTCTGTGGGCTGTGTCCCCTCACCCCAAATGTGGCTTGTAGATCAGGTTCTAGAAGTGACCAGGGACTCCAAGTAGACTCGTGAATCAGTGACCCTACAGTGAGAAGAGTGGCAGGGTGCCGTCATGCCCACCTGTCAAGCACACAGGGCTGTCATGCCCCTGACACAGGCCTGATTGCCGCTGAGAGTCTACCAGAGGAGTCAGTCAGATGCATTCTGGATTCCAGGATCTTAGCACGGAAAGGAAGAAGTGTGTGAAATATCGCTGCCATTTTCATGTTGATGACATCTTGAACTGATAATATTTTGGCTCTGTGAGATCAATTAAAACAGGCCACGTGATTCCTCACAGTTTCCCCCTGTGGTAGCTGGAAGTGTAAGGCTCCTTCTGTAACTTGCATCTTGGGCCTCGTGCCAGAGGACCGGATGGTACTTGGATCACGGTCAGGGAGAGCTGAGAACCTCTCAACTTGTGGATGGACGTTTAGGAAAGCGACCCTTTATGGCCTGGGGCCCCCTTCATGATCTGGAGACCCCCATTTAATGGCGCTAGATGAGTCAGAGCGGTAGGAGGCGCCCTGTGCCGCTCACTTCCCAGGCCTGGAATCTGAAGAGCAGGGGCTCTCCAGAGCTGCCACAGGGGGCCTTAGAGAGCTGGGGTGGGGGTTGTATGAGGTTCC